>NW_028225179.1:155192217-155225260 GCF_052327205.1 Somniosus microcephalus
CACTCCCCGTGCCTCCCGATCATGGCCCCGATCTCTGAAACACTCCCCGTCCCTCTCTATCACGGCCCTGATCTCTGAAACACTCCCCGTCCCTCCCGATCACGGCCCCGATTTCAGAAACAATTCCCGTCCCTCCCGATCGCGGCCCCGACCTCTGAAACACTCCCCGTGACGCCCGACCATGGCCCCGATCGCTGAAACATCCCCTGTCCCTCCCGATCGTGGCCCCGATCTCTGAAGCACTCTCCGTCCCTCCCGATCACGGCCCCGATCTCTGAAACACTCCCGTCCCTCCCGATCGTGGCCCCGATCTCTGAAACACTCCCCGTCCCACCCTATCGAGGCTCCGATCTCCCAAAAACTCCCCGTCCCTCCCGATCGTGGCCGTGATCTCTGAAACAAACCCGTCCCTCCGGTCGTGTCCCCAATCTCTGAAACACTCCCCGTCCCTCCCGATCGCGGCCCCGATTTCTGAAACAATTCCCGTCCCTCCCGATCGCGGCCCCGACCTCTGAAACACTCCCCGTGACGCCCGACCATGGCCCTGATCTCTGAAACACCACCCGTCCCTCCCGATCGTGGCCCCGATCTCTGAAACACTCCCCGTCCCTCCTGATCGTGGCCCCGATCTCTGAAACTCTCCCCGTCCCTCCCGATCGAGGCCCCGATCTCTAAAACACTCCCCGTCCCTCCCGATCGTGGCCCCGATCTCTGAAACATTCCCGTCCCTCCAATCGTGGCCCCGATCTCTGAAACACTCTCCGTCACTCCCGATCGCGGCCCCGATCTCTGAAACACTTCCCGTCCCTCCGATCGCGGCCCGATCTCTGAAACACTTCCCGTCCCTCCCGATCGCGGCCCCATCTCTGAAACACTCCCCCACCCTCCCGATCGCGGCCCCGATCTCTGAAACACTCCCCATCCCTCCCGATAGTGGTCGTGATTTCTGAAACATTCCCCGTCCCTCCCGATCGTGGCCCGATCTCTGAAACACTCCCCGTCCCTCCCGATCGCGGGCCTGATCTCTGAAACAATCCCCGTACCTCCCGATCGCGGCCCCATCTCTGAAACACTCCCCCACCCTCCCGATCGCGGCCCCGATCTCTGAAACACTCCCCATCCGTCCCGATAGTGGTCGCGATTTCTGAAACATTCCCCGTCCCTCCCGATCGTGGCCCCGATCTCTGAAACACTCCCCGTCCCTCCCGATCGCGGGCCTGATCTCTGAAACAATCCCCGTACCTCCCAATCGCGGCCCCGACCTCTGAAACACTCCCGTCCCTCCCGATCATGGCCCCGATCTCTGAAACAATCCCCGTACCTCCCGATCATGGCCCCGATCTCTAAAACACTCCCCGTCCATCCCGCTCATGGCCCCGATCTCTGAAACACTCCCCGTCCCTCCCGATCACGGCCCCGATTTCAGAAACAATTCCCGTCCCTCCCGATCGCGGCCCCGACCTCTGAAACACTCCCCGTGACGCCCGACCATGGCCCCGATCTCTGAAACATCCCCTGTCCCTCCCGATCGTGGCCCGAACACTGAAACACTCCCCGTCCCTCCCGACCGTGGCCCCGATCTCTGTAACACTCCCCGTCCCTCCCGATCGTGGCCCCGAACACTGAAACACTCCCCGTCCATCCCGATCGCGGCCCCAATCTCTGAAACACTTCCCGTCCCTCCCGAACTTGGCCCCGATCTCTGAAACACTCCCCGTCCCTCCTGATCGTGGCCCCGATCTATAAAACACTCCCCGTCCCTCCCGATCTTGGCCTCGATCTCTGAAACACTCCCCGTCCCTCCTGATTGTGGCCCCGATCTCTGAAACACTCCCCGTACCTCCCGGTCACGGCCCCAATCTCTAAACACTCCCCGTCCCTCCCGATCGTGGCCCCAATCTCTGAAACACTACCCGTCCCTCCCGATAATGTCCCGATCTCTGAAACACTCCCCGTCCCTCCCGATCATGGTCCCGATCTCTGAAACATTCCCCGTCCCTCCCGATCGCGGCCCCGATCACTGAAACACTCTCCGTCCCTCCCAATCGTGGCCCCGATCTCTGAAACACTCCCCGTCCCTCCTGATCGCGGCCCCGATCTCTGAAACAATTCCCGTCCCTCCCGATCATGGCCCCAATCTCTCAAACACTCCCCGTCCCTCTCAATTGTGGCCCCGATCTCTGAAACACTCCCCGTCCCTCCCGATCGTGGCCCCAATCTCTTAAACACTCTCCGTCACTCCTGATCCCAGCCCCGATCTCTGAAACACTCCCCGTCCCTCCCGATCGCGGCCCCGATCTCTGAAACACTCCCCGTCCGTCCCGATCATGGCCCCGATCTCTGAAACACACCCCGTCCCTCCCGATCGTGGCCCCGATCTCTGAAACACTCACCGTGACTCTCGATCATGGCCCCGATCTCTGAAACACTGCTCGTCCCTCTCAATCGCGGCCCCGATCTCTAAAACACTGCCTGTCCCTCCCAATCGCGGCCCCGATCTCTGAAACACCCTCCGTCCCTCCCGATCATGGCCTCGATCTCTGAAACACTCCCCGTCCATCCCGATCGTGGCCACGATCTCTGAAACACTCCCCGTCCATCCCGATCGTGGCCACGATCTCTGAAACACTCCCCGTCCCTCCCGATTGTGGCCCCAATCTCTGAAACACTCCCCGTGACTCTCGATCGTGGCCCCGATCTCCGAAACACTCCCCGTCCCTCCCGATCTCGGCCCCGAACTCTGAAACAATTTTCGTCCCTCCCGATCATGGCCCGATCTCTGAAACACTCCCCGGCCCTCCCGATCGCGGCTCCGATCGCTGAAACAAACCCCGTCCCTCCCGATCGTGGCCCTGATATCTGAAACACTCCCCGTCCCTCCCGATCGCGGCCCTGATCTCTGAAACACTCCCCATCCCTCCTGATCGTGGCCCCGATCTCTGAAACTCTCCCCGTCCCTCCGGATCGAGGCCCCGATCTCTAAAACACTCCCCGTCCCTCCCGATCGTGGCCCCGATCTCTGAAACAATTCCCGTCCCTCCCGATCTCGGCCCTGATCTCTGAAACGCTCCCCGTCCCTCCCGATCATGGCCCCGATCTCTGAAACAATTCCCGTCCCTCCCGATCGTGGCCACGATCTCTGAAACACTACCCGTCCCTCCCGATCAGGGCCCCGATCTCTGAAACACTCCCCGTCCCTCCCGATCATGGCCCCAATCTCTCAAACACTCCCCGTCCCTCTCAATTGTGGCCCCGATCTCTGAAACACTCCCCGAACCCTCCCGATCGCGGCCCCGATCTCCCAAACACTCCCCGTCCCTCCCGATCGTGGCCGTGATCTCTGAAACACTCCCCGTCCCTCCCGATCACGGCCCCGATCTCTGAAACACTCCCCGTCCCACCCGATCGCGGCCCTGATCTCTGAAACACTCTCCGTCCCTCTCGATCGTGGCCCCGATCTCTGAAACACTCCCCGTCCCTCCCGATCGCGGCCCCGATCTCTGAAACACTCCCCGTCCCTCCCGATCGCGGCCCCGATTTCTGAAACAATTCCCGTCCCTCCCGATCGCGGCCCCGACCTCTGAAACACTCCCCGTGACTCTCGATCGTGGCCCCGATCTCTGAAACATGCCCCGTCCATCCCGATCGCGGCCCCGATCTCTGAAACACTCCCCGTCCCTCCCGAGCTTGGCCCCGATCTCTGAAACACTCCCCGTCCCTCCTGATCGTGGCCGCAATCTCTGAAACACTCCCCGTCCCACCCGATCGAGGCTCCGATCTCCCAAACACTCCCCGTCCCTCCCGATCGTGGCCGTGATCTCTGAAACAAACCCGTCCCTCCCGGTCGTGTCCCCAATCTCTGAAACACTCCCCGTCCCTCCCGATCGCGGCCCCGATTTCTGAAACAATTCCCGTCCCTCCCGATCGCGGCCCCGACCTCTGAAACACTCCCCGTGACGCCCGACCATGGCCCTGATCTCTGAAACAATCCCCGTACCTCCCGATAGTGGCCCCGATCTCTGAAACACTCCCCGTCCTTCCCGATCGCGGCCCCGATCTCTGAAACACTCCCCGTCCCTCCCGATCACGGCCCCGATCTCTAAAACACTCCCCGTCCCTCCCAATCATGGCCCCGATCTGTGAAACAATCCCCGTACGTCCCGATCGTGGCCCCGATCTCTAAAACACTCCCCGTCCCTCCCGATCATGGCCCCGATCTCTGAAACACTCCCCGTCCCTCCCGATCGCGGCCTCGATATCTGAAACACTCCCCGAACCCTCCCGATCGCGGCCCCGATTGCTGAAGCAATTACCGTCCCTCCCGATCACGGCCCCGACCTCTGAAACACTCCCCGTGACGTCCGACCATGGCCCCGATCTCTGAAACACCCCCCGTCCCTCCCGATCGTGGCCCCGATCACTGAAACAATCCCCGTCCCTCCAGATCCTGGCCCCGATCTCTGAAACACTCCCCGTCCCTCCTGATTGTGGCCCCGATCTCTGAAACACTCCCCGTCCCTCCCGGTCGTGGCCCCGATCTCTAAAACATTCCCCGTCCCTCCCGATCGTGGCCCCAATCTCTGAAACACTCCCCGTCCCTCCCGATCATGGCCCCGATCTCTGAAACACTATTCGTCCCTCCCGATTGTGGCCCCGATCTCTGAAACATGCGCCGTCCAACCCGATCGCGGCCCCGATCTCTGAAACACGCCCCGTCCCTCCCGGTCGTGGCCCCGATCTCTAAAACATTCCCCGTCCCTCCCGATCGTGGCCCCAATCTCTGAAACACTCCCCGTCCCTCCCGATCATGGCCCCGATCTCTGAAACACTGTTCGTCCCTCCCGATTGTGGCCCCGATCTCTGAAACATGCGCCGTCCAACCCGATCGCGGCCCCGATCTCTGAAACACGCCCCGTCCCTCCCGATCTTGGCCCCGATCTCTGAAACACTCCCCGTCCCTCCTGATCATGGTCCCGATCTCTGAAACACTCCCCGTCCCTCTCGATCGTGGCCCCGATCTCTGAAATGCTCCCCGTCCCTCCCGGTCGCGGCCCCGATCTCTGAAACACTCTCCGTCCCTCCCGATCACGGCCCCGATCTCTGAAACACTCCCCGTCCCTCCCGATCGTGGCCCCGATCTCTGAAACACACCCCGTCCCTCTCGATCGTGGCCCCGATCTCTGAAACAATTCCCGTCCCTCCCGATCTCGGCCCTGACCTCTGAAACGCTCCCCGTCCCTCCCGATCATGGCCCCGATCTCTGAAACAATTCCCGTCCCTCCCGATCATGGCCCCGATTTCTGCAACACTCCCCGTCCCACCCGATCGAGGCTCCGATCTCTGAAACACTTCCCGTCCCTCCCGAACGCGGCCCCGATCTCCCAAACACTCCCCGTCCCTCCCGATCGTGGCCGTGATCTCTGAAACAAACCTGTCCCTCCCGGTCGTGTCCCCGATCTCTGAAACACTCCCCGCCCCTCTCGATCGCGGCCCCGATCTCTGAAACACTCCCCGTCCCTCCCGATCGCGGCCCCGATCTCTGAAACACTCCCCGTCCCTCCCGATCATGGCCCCGATCTCTGAAACACTCCCCGTCCCTCCTGATCGTGGCCCCGATCTCTGAAACACTCCCCGTCTCTCCCGATCGCGGCCCCGATCTCTGAAACACTCCCCGTGCCTCCCGATCATGGCCACGATCTCTGAAACACTCCCCGTCCCTCTCGATCACGGCCCTGATCTCTGAAACACTCCCCGTCCCTCCCGATCGTGACCCCGATCTCTGAAACACTCCCCGTGCCTCCCGATCATGGCCCCGATCTCTGAAACACTCCCCGTCCCTCTCTATCACGGCCCTGATCTCTGAAACACTCCCCGTCCCTCCCGATCACGGCCCCGATTTCAGAAACAATTCCCGTCCCTCCCGATCGCGGCCCCGACCTCTGAAACACTCCCCGTGACGCCCGACCATGGCCCCGATCGCTGAAACATCCCCTGTCCCTCCCGATCGTGGCCCCGATCTCTGAAGCACTCTCCGTCCCTCCCGATCACGGCCCCGATCTCTGAAACACTCCCCGTCCCTCCCGATCGTGGCCCCGATCTCTGAAACACTCCCCGTCCCACCCTATCGAGGCTCCGATCTCCCAAAAACTCCCCGTCCCTCCCGATCGTGGCCGTGATCTCTGAAACAAACCCGTCCCTCCCGGTCGTGTCCCCAATCTCTGAAACACTCCCCGTCCCTCCCGATCGCGGCCCCGATTTCTGAAACAATTCCCGTCCCTCCCGATCGCGGCCCCGACCTCTGAAACACTCCCCGTGACGCCCGACCATGGCCCTGATCTCTGAAACACCACCCGTCCCTCCCGATCGTGGCCCCGATCTCTGAAACACTCCCCGTCCCTCCTGATCGTGGCCCCGATCTCTGAAACTCTCCCCGTCCCTCCCGATCGAGGCCCCGATCTCTAAAACACTCCCCGTCCCTCCCGATCGTGGCCCCGATCTCTGAAACATTCCCGTCCCTCCCAATCGTGGCCCCGATCTCTGAAACACTCTCCGTCACTCCCGATCGCGGCCCCGATCTCTGAAACACTTCCCGTCCCTCCCGATCGCGGCCCCGATCTCTGAAACACTTCCCGTCCCTCCCGATCGCGGCCCCATCTCTGAAACACTCCCCCACCCTCCCGATCGCGGCCCCGATCTCTGAAACACTCCCCATCCCTCCCGATAGTGGTCGTGATTTCTGAAACATTCCCCGTCCCTCCCGATCGTGGCCCCGATCTCTGAAACACTCCCCGTCCCTCCCGATCGCGGGCCTGATCTCTGAAACAATCCCCGTACCTCCCGATCGCGGCCCCATCTCTGAAACACTCCCCCACCCTCCCGATCGCGGCCCCGATCTCTGAAACACTCCCCATCCGTCCCGATAGTGGTCGCGATTTCTGAAACATTCCCCGTCCCTCCCGATCGTGGCCCCGATCTCTGAAACACTCCCCGTCCCTCCCGATCGCGGGCCTGATCTCTGAAACAATCCCCGTACCTCCCAATCGCGGCCCCGACCTCTGAAACACTCCCCGTCCCTCCCGATCATGGCCCCGATCTCTGAAACAATCCCCGTACCTCCCGATCATGGCCCCGATCTCTAAAACACTCCCCGTCCATCCCGCTCATGGCCCCGATCTCTGAAACACTCCCCGTCCCTCCCGATCACGGCCCCGATTTCAGAAACAATTCCCGTCCCTCCCGATCGCGGCCCCGACCTCTGAAACACTCCCCGTGACGCCCGACCATGGCCCCGATCTCTGAAACATCCCCTGTCCCTCCCGATCGTGGCCCCGAACACTGAAACACTCCCCGTCCCTCCCGACCGTGGCCCCGATCTCTGTAACACTCCCCGTCCCTCCCGATCGTGGCCCCGAACACTGAAACACTCCCCGTCCATCCCGATCGCGGCCCCAATCTCTGAAACACTTCCCGTCCCTCCCGAACTTGGCCCCGATCTCTGAAACACTCCCCGTCCCTCCTGATCGTGGCCCCGATCTATAAAACACTCCCCGTCCCTCCCGATCTTGGCCTCGATCTCTGAAACACTCCCCGTCCCTCCTGATTGTGGCCCCGATCTCTGAAACACTCCCCGTACCTCCCGGTCACGGCCCCAATCTCTAAAACACTCCCCGTCCCTCCCGATCGTGGCCCCAATCTCTGAAACACTACCCGTCCCTCCCGATAATGTCCCCGATCTCTGAAACACTCCCCGTCCCTCCCGATCATGGTCCCGATCTCTGAAACATTCCCCGTCCCTCCCGATCGCGGCCCCGATCACTGAAACACTCTCCGTCCCTCCCAATCGTGGCCCCGATCTCTGAAACACTCCCCGTCCCTCCTGATCGCGGCCCCGATCTCTGAAACAATTCCCGTCCCTCCCGATCATGGCCCCAATCTCTCAAACACTCCCCGTCCCTCTCAATTGTGGCCCCGATCTCTGAAACACTCCCCGTCCCTCCCGATCGTGGCCCCAATCTCTTAAACACTCTCCGTCACTCCTGATCCCAGCCCCGATCTCTGAAACACTCCCCGTCCCTCCCGATCGCGGCCCCGATCTCTGAAACACTCCCCGTCCGTCCCGATCATGGCCCCGATCTCTGAAACACACCCCGTCCCTCCCGATCGTGGCCCCGATCTCTGAAACACTCACCGTGACTCTCGATCATGGCCCCGATCTCTGAAACACTGCTCGTCCCTCTCAATCGCGGCCCCGATCTCTAAAACACTGCCTGTCCCTCCCAATCGCGGCCCCGATCTCTGAAACACCCTCCGTCCCTCCCGATCATGGCCTCGATCTCTGAAACACTCCCCGTCCATCCCGATCGTGGCCACGATCTCTGAAACACTCCCCGTCCATCCCGATCGTGGCCACGATCTCTGAAACACTCCCCGTCCCTCCCGATTGTGGCCCCAATCTCTGAAACACTCCCCGTGACTCTCGATCGTGGCCCCGATCTCCGAAACACTCCCCGTCCCTCCCGATCTCGGCCCCGAACTCTGAAACAATTTTCGTCCCTCCCGATCATGGCCCCGATCTCTGAAACACTCCCCGGCCCTCCCGATCGCGGCTCCGATCGCTGAAACAAACCCCGTCCCTCCCGATCGTGGCCCTGATATCTGAAACACTCCCCGTCCCTCCCGATCGCGGCCCTGATCTCTGAAACACTCCCCATCCCTCCTGATCGTGGCCCCGATCTCTGAAACTCTCCCCGTCCCTCCGGATCGAGGCCCCGATCTCTAAAACACTCCCCGTCCCTCCCGATCGTGGCCCCGATCTCTGAAACATTCCCGTCCCTCCCAATCGTGGCCCCGATCTCTGAAACACTCTCCGTCACTCCCGATCGCGGCCCCGATCTCTGAAACACTTCCCGTCCCTCCCGATCGCGGCCCCGATCTCTGAAACACTTCCCGTCCCTCCCGATCGTGGCCCCATCTCTGAAACACTCCCCCACCCTCCCGATCGCGGCCCCGATCTCTGAAACACTCCCCATCCCTCCCGATAGTGGTCGTGATTTCTGAAACATTCCCCGTCCCTCCCGATCGTGGCCCCGATCTCTGAAACACTCCCCGTCCCTCCCGATCGCGGGCCTGATCTCTGAAACAATCCCCGTACCTCCCGATCGCGGCCCCATCTCTGAAACACTCCCCCACCCTCCCGATCGCGGCCCCGATCTCTGAAACACTCCCCATCCGTCCCGATAGTGGTCGCGATTTCTGAAACATTCCCCGTCCCTCCCGATCGTGGCCCCGATCTCTGAAACACTCCCCGTCCCTCCCGATCGCGGGCCTGATCTCTGAAAGAATCCCCGTACCTCCCAATCACGGCCCCGACCTCTGAAACACTCCCCGTCCCTCCCGATCATGGCCCCGATCTCTGAAACAATCCCCGTACCTCCCGATCGTGGCCCCGATCTCTAAAACACTCCCCGTCCATCCCGCTCATGGCCCCGATCTCTGAAACACTCCCCGTCCCTCCCGATCGCGGCCTCGATATCTGAAACACTCCCCGAACCCTCCCGATCACGGCCCCGATTTCAGAAACAATTCCCGTCCCTCCCGATCGCGGCCCCGACCTCTGAAACACTCCCCGTGACGCCCGACCATGGCCCCGATCTCTGAAACATCCCCTGTCCCTCCCGATCGTCGCCCCGAACACTGAAACACTCCCCGTCCCTCCCGACCGTGGCCCCGATCTCTGTAACACTCCCCGTCCCTCCCGATCGTGGCCCCGAACACTGAAACACTCCCCGTCCATCCCGATCGCGGCCCCAATCTCTGAAACACTTCCCGTCCCTCCCGAACTTGGCCCCGATCTCTGAAACACTCCCCGTCCCTCCTGATCGTGGCCCCGATCTATAAAACACTCCCCGTCCCTCCCGATCTTGGCCTCGATCTCTGAAACACTCCCCGTCCCTCCTGATTGTGGCCCCGATCTCTGAAACACTCCCCGTACCTCCCGGTCACGGCCCCGATCTCTAAAACACTCCCCGTCCCTCCCGATCGTGGCCCCAATCTCTGAAACACTACCCGTCCCTCCCGATAATGTCCCCGATCTCTGAAACACTCCCCGTCCCTCCCGATCATGGTCCCGATCTCTGAAACATTCCCCGTCCCTCCCGATCGCGGCCCCGATCACTGAAACACTCTCCGTCCCTCCCAATCGTGGCCCCGATCTCTGAAACACTCCCCGTCCCTCCTGATCGTGGCCCCGATCTCTGAAACAATTCCCGTCCCTCCCGATCATGGCCCCAATCTCTCAAACACTCCCCGTCCCTCTCAATTGTGGCCCCGATCTCTGAAACACTCCCCGTCCCTCCCGATCGTGGCCCCAATCTCTTAAACACTCTCCGTCACTCCTGATCCCAGCCCCGATCTCTGAAACACTCCCCGTCCCTCCCGATCGCGGCCCCGATCTCTGAAACACTCCCCGTCCGTCCCGATCATGGCCCCGATCTCTGAAATACATCCCGTCCCTCCCGATCGTGGCCCCGATCTCTGAAACACTCACCGTGACTCTCGATCATGGCCCCGATCTCTGAAACACTGCTCGTCCCTCTCAATCGCGGCCCCGATCTCTAAAACACTGCCTGTCCCTCCCAATCGCGGCCCCGATCTCTGAAACACCCTCCGTCCCTCCCGATCATGGCCTCGATCTCTGAAACACTCCCCGTCCATCCCGATCGTGGCCACGATCTCTGAAACACTCCCCGTCCATCCCGATCGTGGCCACGATCTCTGAAACACTCCCCGTCCCTCCCGATTGTGGCCCCAATCTCTGAAACACTCCCCGTGACTCTCGATCGTGGCCCCGATCTCCGAAACACTCCCCGTCCATCCCGATCTTGGCCCCGAACTCTGAAACATTTTTCGTCCCTCCCGATCATGGCCCCGATCTCTGAAACACTCCCCGTCCCTCCCGATCGCGGCTCCGATCGCTGAAACAAACCCCGTCCCTCCCGATCATGGCCCCGATCTCTGAAACACTCCCCGTCCCTCCTGATCATGGCCCCGATCTCTGAAACACTCCCCGTGCCTCTCGATCATGGCCCCGATCTCTGAAATACTCCCCGTCCCTCCTGATCATGGCCCCGATCTCTGAAACACTCCCCGTCCCTCCCGATCACAGCCCCGATCTCTGAAACACTGCCCGTCCCTCCCGATCTTGGCCCCGATCTCTGAAAGACTCCCCGTCCTTCCCGATCACGGCCCTGATCACTGAAACACTCCCCGTCCCTCCCGATCGCGGCCCCGAGCTCTGAAGCACTCTCCGTCCCTCCCGATCACGGCCCCGATCTCTGAAACACTCCCCGTCCCTCTTGGTCATGGCCTCGATCTCTGAAGCACTCTCCGTCCCTCCCGATCACGGCCCCGATCTCTGAAACACTCCCCGTCCCTCTTGATCATGGCCCCGATCTCTGAAACACTCCCCGTTCCTCTCGATCGCGGCCCGATCTCTGAAACAATTCCTGTCCGTCCCGATCGTGGCCCCGATCTCTGAAACAATTCCCGTCCCTCCCGATCTCGGCCCTGATCTCTGAAACGCTCCCCGTCCCTCCCGATCATGGCCCCGATCTCTGAAACAATTCCCGTCCCTCCCGATCGTGGCCACGATCTCTGAAACACTACCCGTCCCTCCCGATCATGGCCTTGATCACTACAACACTCCCCGTCCCTCCCGATCGTGGCCCCGATCTCTGAAGCACTGCCCGTCCCTCCCGATCATGGCCCTGATCTCTGAAACACTCCCCGTCCCTCCCGATCATGGCCCCAATCTCTCAAACACTCCCCGTCCCTCTCAATTGTGGCCCCGATCTCTGAAACACTCCCCGAACCCTCCCGATCGCGGCCCCGATCTCCCAAACACTCCCCGTCCCTCCCGATCGTGGCCGTGATCTCTGAAACACTCCCCGTCCCTCCCGATCACGGCCCCGATCTCTGAAACACTCCCCGTCCCACCCGATCGCGGCCCTGATCTCTGAAACACTCTCCGTCCCTCTCGATCGTGGCCCCGATCTCTGAAACACTCCCCGTCCCTCCCGATCGCGGCCCCGATCTCTGAAACACTCCCCGTCCCTCCCGATCGCGGCCCCGATTTCTGAAACAATTCCCGTCCCTCCCGATCGCGGCCCCGACCTCTGAAACACTCCCCGTGACGCCCGACCATGGCACTGATCTCTGAAACACCACCCGTCCCTCCCGATCGTGGCCCCGATCTCTGAAACACTCCCCGTCCCTCCTGATCGTGGCCCCGATCTCTGAAACTCTCCCCGTCCCTCCCGATCTCGGCCCCGAACTCTGAAACAATTTTCGTCCCTCCCGATCATGGCCCCGATCTCTGAAACACTCCCCGTCCCTCCCGATCGCGGCTCCGATCGCTGAAACAAACCCCGTCCCTCCCGATCGTGGCCCTGATATCTGAAACACTCCCCGTCCCTCCCGATCGCGGCCCTGATCTCTGAAACACTCCCCATCCCTCCTGATCGTGGCCCCGATCTCTGAAACACTCCCCATCACTCCCGATCGAGGCCCCGATCTCTGAAACACTCCCTGCCCCTCCCGATCGTGGCCCATATCTCTGAAACACTCCCCGTCCTTCCGGATCTCGGCCGTGATCTCTGAAACACTCCCCGTCCCTCCCGATCATGGCCCCGATCTCTGAAACACTCCCCGTCCCTCCCGATCACAGCCCCGATCTCTGAAACACTGCCCGTCCCTCCCGATCTCGGCCCCGATCTCTGAAAGACTCCCGTCCTTCCCAATCACGGCCCTGATCACTGAAACACTCCCCGTCCCTCCCGATCGCGGCCCCGAGCTCTGAAGCACTCTCCGTCCCTCCCGATCACGGCCCCGATCTCTGAAACACTCCCCGTCCCTCTTGGTCATGGCCTCGATCTCTGAAGCACTCTCCGTCCCTCCCGATCACGGCCCCGATCTCTGAAACACTCCCCGTCCCTCTTGATCATGGCCCCGATCTCTGAAACACTCCCCGTTCCTCTCGATCGCGGCCCGATCTCTGAAACAATTCCTGTCCGTCCCGATCGTGGCCCCGATCTCTGAAACAATTCCCGTCCCTCCCGATCTCGGCCCTGATCTCTGAAACGCTCCCCGTCCCTCCCGATCATGGCCCCGATCTCTGAAACAATTCCCGTCCCTCCCGATCGTGGCCACGATCTCTGAAACACTACCCGTCCCTCCCGATCATGGCCTTGATCACTAAAACACTCCCCGTCCCTCCCGATCGTGGCCCCGATCTCTGAAGCACTGCCCGTCCCTCCCGATCATGGCCCCGATCTCTGAAACACTCCCCGTCCCTCCCGATCATGGCCCCAATCTCTCAAACACTCCCCGTCCCTCTCAATTGTGGCCCCGATCTCTGAAACACTCCCCGAACCCTCCCGATCGCGGCCCCGATCTCCCAAACACTCCCCGTCCCTCCCGATCGTGGCCGTGATCTCTGAAACACTCCCCGTCCCTCCCGATCACTGCCCCGATCTCTGAAACACTCCCCGTCCCACCCGATCGCGGCCCTGATCTCTGAAACACTCTCCGTCCCTCTCGATCGTGGCCCCGATCTCTGAAACACTCCCCGTCCCTCCCGATCGCGGCCCCGATCTCTGAAACACTCCCCGTCCCTCCCGATCGCGGCCCCGATTTCTGAAACAATTCCCGTCCCTCCCGATCGCGGCCCCGACCTCTGAAACACTCCCCGTGACTCTCGATCGTGGCCCCGATCTCTGAAACATGCCCCGTCCATCCCGATCGCGGCCCCGATCTCTGAAACACTCCCCGTCCCTCCCGAGCTTGGCCCCGATCTCTGAAACACTCCCCGTCCCTCCTGATCGTGGCCGCAATCTCTGAAACACTCCCCGTCCCTCCCAATCGCGGCCCCGATCTCTGAAACAATCCCCGTCCCTCCCGTTCGCGGCCCTGATCTCTGAAACACTTCCCGTCCCTCCTGATCGTGGCCCCATCTCTGAAACACTTCCCCACACTCCCGATCGCAGCCCCGATCTCTGAACCACTCCACGTCCCTCCCGATAGTGGCCGCGATTTCTGAAACACTCCCCGTCCCTCCCGATCGCGGCCCCGATCACTGAAACACTCCCCGTTTTCCCGATCGCGCCCCCCATCTCTGAAACACTCCCCGTCCCTGCCGATCACGACCGTGGTCTCTAAAACACTCCCCGTCCCTCCCGATCATGGCCCCGATCTCTGAAACACTCCCCGTCCCTCCCGATCACAGCCCCGATCTCTGAAACACTCCCCGTCCCTCCCGATCGTGGCCCCGATCTCTGAAACACTCCCCGTCCCTCCCGATCGCGGCCCTGATCTCTGAAACAATCCCCGTACATCCCGATCGTGGCCCCGATCTCTAAAACACTCCCCGTCCCTCCCGATAATGGCCCCGATCTCTGAAACACTCCCCGTCCCTCCTGATCACGGCCCCGATCTCTGAAACACTCCCCGTCCCTCCTGATCACGGCCCCGATCTCTGAAACACTCGCCATCCCTCTCGATCGCGGCCCCGATCTCTGACACACGACCCGTCCCTCCCGATCGCGGCCCTGATCTCTAAAACACTCCCCGTCCCTCCTGATCGCGGCCCCGATCTCTGAAACACTCCCCGTCCCTCCCGATCATGGCCCCGATCTCTGAAAAACTCGCCATCCCTCTCGATCGTGGCCCAATCTCTGAAACACTCCCCGTCCCTCCCGATCACGGCCCCGATCTCTGAAACACTCGCCATCCCTCTCGATCGCGACCCCGATCTCTGAAACACTCCCCGAACCCTCCCGATCGCGGCCCCGATCTCTGAAGCAATTCCCGTCCCTCCCGATCACGGCCCCGACCTCTGAAACACTCCCCGTGACGTCCGACCATGGCCCCGATTTCTGAGACACCCCCTGTCCCTCCCGATCGTGGCCCCGATCACTGAATCAATCCCCGTCCCTCCCGATCCTGGCCCCGATCTCTGAAACACTCCCAGTCCCTCCTGATTGTGGCCCCGATCTCTGAAACACTCCCCGTCCCTCCCGGTCGCGGCCCCGATCTCTAAAACGTTCCCCGTCCCTCCCGATCGTGGCCCCAATCTCTGAAACACTCCCCGTCCCTCCCGATCATGGCCCCAATCTCTGAAACACTCCCCGTCCCTCTTGATTGTGGCCCCGATCTCTGAAACATGTGCCGTCCAACCCGATCGCGGCCCCGATCTCTGAAACACGCCCCGTCCCTCCCGATCTTGGCCCCGATCTCTGAAACACTCCCCGTCCCTCCTGATCATGGCCCCGATCTCTGAAACACTCCCCGTCCCTCTCGATCGTGGCCCCGATCTCTGAAATACTCCCCGTCCCTCCCGATCGCGGCCCTGATCTCTGAAACACTCTCCGTCCCTCCCGATCACGGCCCCGATCTCTGAAACACTCCCCGTCCCTCCCGATCATGGCCTCGATCTCTGAAACACACCCCGTCCCTCTCGATCATGGCCCCGATCTCTGAAACATTCCCCGTCCCTCTTGATCATGGCCCCGATCTCTGAAACACTCCCCGTTCCTCTCGATCGCGGCCCGATCTCTGAAACAATTCCTGTCCGTCCCGATCGTGGCCCCGATCTCTGAAACAATTCCCGTCCCTCCCGATCTCGACCCTGATCTCTGAAACGCTCCCCGTCCCTCCCGATCATGGCCCCGATCTTTGAAACAATTCCCGTCCCTCCCGATCGTGGCCACGGTCTCTGAAACACTGCCCGTCCCTCCCGATCATGGCCCTAATCACTGAAACACTCCCCGTCCCTCCCGATCGTAGCCCCGATCTCTGAAGCAATGCCCGTCCCTCCCGATCGTGGCCCCGATCTCTGAAACACTCCCCGTCCCTCCCAATCGTGGCCCCTATCTCTGAAACACTCCCCGTCCCTCTCGATCGTGGTCCCGATCTCTGAAACACTCCCCGAACCCTCCCGATCGCGGCCCCGATCTCTGAAACACTGCCTGTCCCTCCCAATCGCGGCCCCGATCTCTGAAACACCCTCCGTCCCTCCCGATCATGGCCTCGATCTCTGAAACACTCCCCGTCCATCCCGATCGTGGCCACGATCTCTGAAACACTCCCCGTCCATCCCGATCGCGGCCCTGATATCTGAAACACTCCCCGTCCCTCCCGATCGTGGCCCTGATCTCTGAAACACTCCCCATCCCTCCTGATCGTGGCCCTGATCTCTGAAACACTCCCCATCACTCCCGATCGAGGCCCCGATCTCTGAAACACTCCCTGCCCCTCCCGATCGTGGCCCATATCTCTGAAACACTCCCCGTCCTTCCGGATCTCGGCCCTGATCTCTGAAACACTCCCCGTCCCTCCCGATCATGGCCCCGATCTCTGAAACACTCCCCGTCCCTCCTGATCATGGCCCCGATCTCTGAAACACTCCCCGTGCCTCTCGATCGTGGCCCCGATCTCTGAAATACTCCCCGTCCCTCCTGATCATGGCCCCGATCTCTGAAACACTCCCCGTCCCTCCCGATCACGGCCCCGATCTCTGAAACACTGCCCGTCCCTCCCGATCTCGGCCCCGATCTCTGAAAGACTCCCCGTCCCTCCCGATCACGGCCCTCATCACTGAAACACTCCCCGTCCCTCCCGATCGCAGCCCCGAGCTCTGAAGCACTCTCCGTCCCTCCCGATCACGGCCCCGATCTCTGAAACACTCCCCGTCCCTCTTGGTCATGGCCTCGATCTCTGAAGCACTCTCCGTCCCTCCCGATCATGGCCCCGATCTCTGAAACACTCCCCGTCCCTCTTGATCATGGCCCCGATCTCTGAAACACTCCCCGTTCCTCTCGATCGCGGCCCGATCTCTGAAACAATTCCTGTCCGTCCCGATCGTGGCCCCGATCTCTGAAACAATTCCCGTCCCTCCCGATCTCGGCCCTGATCTCTGAAACGCTCCCCGTCCCTTCCGATCATGGCCCCGATCTCTGAAACAATTCCCGTCCCTCCCGATCGTGGCCACGATCTCTGAAACACTGCCCGTCCCTCCCGATCATGGCCTTGATCACTAAAACACTCCCCGTCCCTCCCGATCGTGGCCCCGATCTCTGAAGCACTGCCCGTCCCTCCCGATCATGGCCCCGATCTCTGAAACACTCCCCGTCCCTCCCGATCATGGCCCCAATCTCTCAAACACTCCCCGTCCCTCTCAATTGTGGCCCCGATCTCTGAAACACTCCCCGAACCCTCCCGATCGCGGCCCCGATCTCCCAAACACTCCCCGTCCCTCCCGATCGTGGCCGTGATCACTGAAACACTCCCCGTCCCTCCCGATCGCGGCCCCGATCTCTGAAACACTCCCCGTCCCACCCGATCGCGGCCCTGATCTCTGAAACACTCTCCGTCCCTCTCGATCGTGGCCCCGATCTCTGAAACACTCCCCGTCCCTCCTGATCATGGCCCCGATCTCTGAAACACTCCCCGTCCCTCCCGATCACGGCCCCGATCTCTGAAACACTGCCCGTCCCTCCCGATCTCGGCCCCGATCTCTGAAAGACTCCCCGTCCCTCCCGATCACGGCCCTGATCACTGAAACACTCCCCGTCCCTCCCAATCGCGGCCCCGATCTCTGAAGCACTCTCCGTCCCTCCCGATCACGGCCCCGATCTCTGAAACACTCCCCGTCCCTCTTGGTCATGGCCTCGATCTCTGAAGCCCTCTCCGTCCCTCCCGATCACGGCCCCGATCTCTGAAACACTCCCCGTCCCTCTTGATCATGGCCCCGATCTCTGAAACACTCCCCGTTCCTCTCGATCGCGGCCCGATCTCTGAAACAATTCCTGTCCGTCCCGATCGTGGCCCCGATCTCTGAAACAATTCCCGTCCCTTCCGATCTCGGCCCTGATCTCTGAAACGCTCCCCGTCCCTCCCGATCATGGCCCCGATCTCTGAAACAATTCCCGTCCCTCCCGATCGTGGCCACGATCTCTGAAACACTGCCCGTCCCTCCCGATCATGGCCTTGATCACTAAAACACTCCCCGTCCCTCCCGATCGTGGCCCCGATCTCTGAAGCACTGCCCGTCCCTCCCGATCATGGCCCCGATCTCTGAAACACTCCCCGTCCCTCCCGATCATGGCCCCAATCTCTCAAACCCTCCCCGTCCCTCTCAATTGTGGCCCCGATCTCTGAAACACTCCCCGAACCCTCCCGATCGCGGCCCCGATCTCCCAAACACTCCCCGTCCCTCCCGATCGTGGCCGTGATCTCTGAAACACTTCCCGTCCCTCCCGATCGCGGCCCCGATCTCTGAAACAATCCCCGTCCCACCCGATCGCGGCCCTGATCTCTGAAACACTCTCCGTCCCTCTCGATCGTGGCCCCGATCTCTGAAACACTCCCCGTCACTCCTGAGCATGGCCCCGATCTCTGAAACACTCCCCGTCCCTCCCGATCGCGGCCCTGATCTCTGAAACACTCCCCGTCCCTCCCGATCGCGGCCCCGATTTCTGAAACAATTCCCGTCCCTCCCGATCGCGGCCCCGGCCTCTGAAACACTCCCCGTGACTCTCGATCGTGGCCCCGATCTCTGAAACATGCCCCGTCCATCCCGATCGCGGCCCCGATCTCTGAAACACTCCCCGTCCCTCCCGAGCTTGGCCCCGATCTCTGAAACACTCCCCGTCCCTCCTGATCGTGGCCCCAATCTCTGAAACACTCCCCGTCCCTCCCAATCGCGGCCCCGATCTCTGAAACAATCCCCGTCCCTCCCGTTCGCGGCCCTGATCTCTGAAACACTTCCCGTCCCTCCCGATCGTGGCCCCATCTCTGAAACACTCCCCCACACTCCCGATCGCAGCCCCGATCTCTGAACCACTCCCCGTCCCTCCCGATAGTGGCCGCGATTTCTGAAACACTCCCCGTCCCTCCCGATCGCGGCCCCGATCTCTGAAACACTCCCCGTTTTCCCGATCGCGCCCCCCATCTCTGAAACACTCCCCGTCCCTGCCGATCACGACCGTGATCTCTGAAACACTCCCCGTCCCTCCCGATCATGGCCCCGATCTCTGAAACACTCCCCGTCCCTCCCGATCACAGCCCCGATCTCTGAAACACTCCCCGTCCCTCCCGATCGTGGCCCCGATCTCTGAAACACTCCCCGTCCCTCCCGATCGCGGCCCTGATCTCTGAAACAATCCCCGTACATCCCGATCGTGGCCCCGATCTCTAAAACACTCCCCGTCCCTCCCGATAATGGCCCCGATCTCTGAAACACTCCCCGTCCCTCCTGATCATGGCCCCGATCTCTGAAACACTCCCCGTCCCTCCCGATCATGGCCCCGATCTCTGAAACACTCCCCGTCCCTCCCGATCACAGCCCCGATCTCTGAAACACTCCCCGTCCCTCCCGATCGCGGCCCTGATCTCTGAAACACTCCCCGTCCCTCCCGATAATGGCCCCGATCTCTGAAACACTCCCCGTCCCTCTTGATCACGGCCCCGATCTCTGAAACACTCCCCGTCCCTCCTGATCACGGCCCCGATCTCTGAAACACTCGCCATCCCTCTCGATCGGGGCCCCGATCTCTGACACATGACCCGTCCCTCCCGATCGCGGCCCTGATCTCTAAAACACTCCCCGTCCCTCCTGATCGCGGCCCCGATCTCTGAAACACTCCCCGTCCCTCCCGATCACGGCCCCGATCTCTGAAACACTCGCCATCCCTCTCGATCGTGGCCCCAATCTCTGAAACACTCCCCGTCCCTCCCGATCACGGCCCCGATCTCTGAAACACTCGCCATCGCTCTCGATCGCGGCCCCGATCTCTGAAACACTCCCCGAACCCTCCCGATCACGGCCCCGACCTCTGAAACACTCCCCGTGACGTCCGACCATGGCCCCGATTTCTGAGACACCCCCTGTCCCTCCCGATCGTGGCCCCGATCACTGAATCAATCCCCGTCCCTCCCGATCCTGGCCCCGATCTCTGAAACACTCCCAGTCCCTCCTGATTGTGGCCCCGATCTCTGAAACACTCCCCGTCCCTCCCGGTCGCGGCCCCGATCTCTAAAACGTTCCCCGTCCCTCCCGATCGTGGCCCCAATCTCTGAAACACTCCCCGTCCCTCCCGATCATGGCCCCAATCTCTGAAACACTCCCCGTCCCTCTTGATTGTGGCCCCGATCTCTGAAACACTCCCCGTCCCTCTTGATCATGGCCCCGATCTCTGAAACACTCCCCGTTCCTCTCGATCGCGGCCCGATCTCTGAAACAATTCCTGTCCGTCCCGATCGTGGCCCCGATCTCTGAAACAATTCCCGTCCCTCCCGATCTCGGCCCTGATCTCTGAAACGCTCCCCGTCCCTCACGATCGTAGCCCCGATCTCTGAAGCAATGCCCGTCCCTCCCGATCGTGGCCCCGATCTCTGAAACACTCCCCGTCCCTCCCAATCGTGGCCCCTATCTCTGAAACACTCCCCGTCCCTCTCGATCGTGGCCCCGATCTCTGAAACACTCCCCGAACCCTCCCGATCGTGGCCCCGATCTCTGAAACACTCCCCGTCCCTCCCGATCGCGGCCCTGATCTCTGAAACAATCCCCGTACATCCCGATCGTGGCCCCGATCTCTAAAACACTCCCCGTCCCTCCCGATAATGGCCCCGATCTCTGAAACACTCCCCGTCCCTCCTGATCACGGCCCCGATCTCTGAAACACACCCCGTCCCTCCTGATCACGGCCCCGATCTCTGAAACACTCGCCATCCCTCTCGATCGGGGCCCCGATCTCTGACACACGACCCGTCCCTCCCGATCGCGGCCCTGATCTCTAAAACACTCCCCGTCCCTCCTGATCGCGGCCCCGATCTCTGAAACACTCCCCGTCCCTCCCGATCACGGCCCCGATCTCTGAAACACTCGCCATCCCTCTCGATCGTGGCCCCAATCTCTGAAACACTCCCCGTCCCTCCCGATCACGGCCCCGATCTCTGAAACACTCGCCATCCCTCTCGATCGCGGCCCCGATCTCTGAAGCAATTCCCGTCCCTCCCGATCACGGCCCCGACCTCTGAAACACTCCCCGTGACGTCCGACCATGGCCCCGATTTCTGAGACACCCCCTGTCCCTCCCGATCGTGGCCCCGATCACTGAATCAATCCCCGTCCCTCCCGATCCTGGCCCCGATCTCTGAAACACTCCCAGTCCCTCCCGATCGTGGCCACGATCTCTGAAACACTCCCCGTCCCTCCCGATTGTGGCCCCAATCTCTGAAACACTCCCCGTCCCTCCTGATCGTGGCCCCAATCTCTGAAACACTCCCCGTCCCTCCCAATCGCGGCCCCATCTCTGAAACACTCCCCCACACTCCCGATCGCAGCCCCGATCTCTGAACCACTCCCCGTCCCTCCCGATAGTGGCCGCGATTTCTGAAACACTCCCCGTCCCTCCCGATCGCGGCCCCGATCTCTGAAACACTCCCCGTTTTCCCGATCGCGCCCCCCATCTCTGAAACACTCCCCGTCCCTGCCGATCACGACCGTGATCTCTGAAACACTCCCCGTCCCTCCCGATCATGGCCCCGATCTCTGAAACACTCCCCGTCCCTCCCGATCACAGCCCCGATCTCTGAAACACTCCCCGTCCCTCCCGATCGTGGCCCCGATCTCTGAAACACTCCCCGTCCCTCCCGATCGCGGCCCTGATCTCTGAAACAATCCCCGTACATCCCGATCGTGGCCCCGATCTCTAAAACACTCCCCGTCCCTCCCGATAATGGCCCCGATCTCTGAAACACTCCCCGTCCCTCCTGATCACGGCCCCGATCTCTGAAACACACCCCGTCCCTCCTGATCACGGCCCCGATCTCTGAAACACTCGCCATCCCTCTCGATCGGGGCCCCGATCTCTGACACACGACCCGTCCCTCCCGATCGCGGCCCTGATCTCTAAAACACTCCCCGTCCCTCCTGATCGCGGCCCCGATCTCTGAAACACTCCCCGTCCCTCCCGATCACGGCCCCGATCTCTGAAACACTCGCCATCCCTCTCGATCGTGGCCCCAATCTCTGAAACACTCCCCGTCCCTCCCGATCACGGCCCCGATCTCTGAAACACTCGCCATCCCTCTCGATCGCGGCCCCGATCTCTGAAACACTCCCCGAACCCTCCCGATCGCGGCCCCGATCTCTGAAGCAATTCCCGTCCCTCCCGATCACGGCCCCGACCTCTGAAACACTCCCCGTGACGTCCGACCATGGCCCCGATTTCTGAGACACCCCCTGTCCCTCCCGATCGTGGCCCCGATCACTGAATCAATCCCCGTCCCTCCCGATCCTGGCCCCGATCTCTGAAACACTCCCATTCCCTCCTGATTGTGGCCCCGATCTCTGAAACACTCCCCGTCCCTCCCGGTCGCGGCCCCGATCTCTAAAACGTTCCCCGTCCCTCCCGATCGTGGCCCCAATCTCTGAAACACTCCCCGTCCCTCCCGATCATGGCCCCAATCTCTGAAACACTCCCCGTCCCTCTTGATTGTGGCCCCGATCTCTGAAACACTCCCCGTCCCTCTTGATCATGGCCCCGATCTCTGAAACACTCCCCGTTCCTCTCGATCGCGGCCCGATCTCTGAAACAATTCCTGTCCGTCCCGATCGTGGCCCCGATCTCTGAAACAATTCCCGTCCCTCCCGATCTCGGCCCTGATCTCTGAAACGCTCCCCGTCCCTCCCGATCATGGCCCCGATCTTTGAAACAATTCCCGTCCCTCCCGATCGTGGCCACGATCTCTGAAACACTGCCCGTCCCTCCCGATCATGGCCCGAATCACTGAAACACTCCCCGTCCCTCCCGATCGTAGCCCCGATCTCTGAAGCAATGCCCGTCCCTCCCGATCGTGGCCCCGATCTCTGAAACACTCCCCGTACCTCCCAATCGTGGCCCCTATCTCTGAAACACTCCCCGTCCCTCTCGATCGTGGCCCCGATCTCTGAAACACTCCCCGAACCCTCCTGATCGCGCCCCCGATCTCTGAAACACTGCCTGTCCCTCCCAATCGCGGCCCCGATCTCTGAAACACCCTCCGTCCCTCCCGATCATGGCCTCGATCTCTGAAACACTCCCCGTCCATCCCGATCGTGGCCACGATCTCTGAAACACTCCCCGTCCATCCCAATCGTGGCCACGATCTCTGAAACACTCCCCGTCCCTCCCGATTGTGGCCCCAATCTCTGAAACACTCCCCGTCCCTCCCGATCTCGGCCCCGAACACTGAAACACTCCCCGTCCATCCCGATCGCAGCCCCAATCTCTGAAACACTTCCCGTCCCTCCCGATCTTGGCCCCGATCTCTGAAACACTCCCCGTCCCTCCTGATCGTGGCCCCGATCTATAAAACACTCCCCGTCCCTCCCGATCTTGGCCTCGATCTCTGAAACACTCCCCGTCCCTCCTGATTGTGGCCCCGATTTCTGAAACACTCCCCGTACCTCCTGGTCACGGCCCCGATCTCTAAAACACTCCCCGTCCCTCCCGATCGTGGCCCCAATCTCTGAAACACTACCCGTCCCTCCCGATAATGTCCCCGATCTCTGAAACACTCCCCGTCCCTCCCGATCATGGCCCCGATCTCTGAAACATTCCCCGTCCCTCCCGATCGCGGCCCCGATCACTGAAACACTCTCCGTCCCTCCCAATCGTGGCCCCGATCTCTGAAACACTCCCCGTCCCTCCTGATCGCGGCCCCGATCTCTGAAACAATTCCCGTCCCTCCCGATCATGGCCCCAATCTCTCAAACACTCCCCGTCCCTCTCAATTGCGGCCCCGATCTCTGAAACACTCCCCGTCCCTCCCGATCGTGGCCCCAATCTCTTAAACACTCTCCGTCACTCCTGATCCCAGCCCCGATCTCTGAAACACTCCCCGTCCCTCCCGATCGCGGCCCCGATCTCTGAAACTCTCCCCGTCCGTCCCGATCATGGCCCCGATCTCTGAAACACACCCCGTCCCTCCCGATCGTGGCCCCGATCTCTGAAACACTCACCGTGACTCTCGATCATGGCCCCGATCTCTGAAACACTGCTCGTCCCTCCCAATCGCGGCCCCGATCTCTAAAACACTGCCTGTCCCTCCCAATCGTGGCCCCGATCTCTGAAACACCCTCCGTCCCTCCCGATCATGGCCTCGATCTCTGAAACACTCCCCGTCCATCCCGATCGTGGCCACGATCTCTGAAACACTCCCCGTCCATCCCGATCGTGGCCACGATCTCTGAAACACTCCCCGTCCCTCCCGATTGTGGCCCCAATCTCTGAAACACTCCCCGTGACTCTCGATCGTGGCCCCGATCTCCGAAACACTCCCCGTCCCTCCCGATCTCGGCCCCGAACTCTGAAACAATTCCCGTCCCTCCCGATCATGGCCCCGATCTCTGAAACACTCCCCGTCCCTCCCGATCGCGGCTCCGATCGCTGAAACAAACCCCGTCCCTCCCGATCGCGGCCCTGATATCTGAAACACTCCCCGTCCCTCCCGATCGCGGCCCTGATCTCTGAAACACTCCCCATCCCTCCTGATCGTGGCCCCGATCTCTGAAACACTCCCCATCACTCCCGATCGAGGCCCCGATCTCTGAAACACTCCCTGCCCCTCCCGATCGTGGCCCATATCTCTGAAACACTCCCCGTCCTTCCGGATCTCGGCCCTGATCTCTGAAACACTCCCCGTCCCTCCCGATCATGGCCCCGATCTCTGAAACACTCCCCGTCCCTCCTGATCATGGCCCCGATCTCTGAAACACTCCCCGTGCCTCTCGATCGTGGCCCCGATCTCTGAAATACTCCCCGTCCCTCCTGATCATGGCCCCGATCTCTGAAACACTCCCCGTCCCTCCCGATCACGGCCCCGATCTCTGAAACACTGCCCGTCCCTCCCGATCTCGGCGCCGATCGCTAAAAGACTCCCCGTCCCTCCCGATCACGGCCCTGATCACTGAAACACTCCCCGTCCCTCCCGATCACGGCCCCGAGCTCTGAAGCACTCTCCGTCCCTCCCGATCATGGCCCCGATCTCTGAAACACTCCCCGTCCCTCTTGGTCATGGCCTCGATCTCTGAAGCACTCTCCGTCCCTCCCGATCACGGCCCCGATCTCTGAAACACTCCCCGTCCCTCTTGATCATGGCCCCGATCTCTGAAACACTCCCCGTTCCTCTCGATCGCGGCCCGATCTCTGAAACAATTCCTGTCCGTCCCGATCGTGGCCCCGATCTCTGAAACAATTCCTGTCCCTCCCGATCTCGGCCCTGATCTCTGAAACACTCCCCGTCCCTCCCGATCATGGCCCCGATCTCTGAAACAATTCCCGTCCCTCCCGATCGTGGCCACGATCTCTGAAACACTGCCCGTCCCTCCCGATCATGGCCTTGATCACTAAAACACTCCCCGTCCCTCCCGATCGTGGCCCCGATCTCTGAAGCACTGCCCGTCCCTCCCGATCATGGCCCCGATCTCTGAAACACTCCCCGTCCCTCCCGATCATGGCCCCAATCTCTCAAACACTCCCTGTCCCTCTCAATTGTGGGCCCGATCTCTGAAACGCTCCCCGAACCCTCCCGATCGCGGCCCCGATCTCCCAAACACTCCCCGTCCCTCCCGATCGTGGCCGTGATCTCTGAAACACTCCCCGTCCCTCCCGATCGCGGCCCCGATCTCTGAAACACTCCCCGTCCCACCCGATCGCGGCCCTGATCTCTGAAACACTCTCCGTCCCTCTCGATCGTGGCCCCGATCTCTGAAACACTCCCCGTCACTCCTGAGCATGGCCCCGATCTCTGAAACACTCCCCGTCCCTCCCGATCGCGGCCCCGATCTCTGAAACACTCCCCGTCCCTCCCGATCGCGGCCCCGATTTCTGAAACAATTCCCGTCCCTCCCGATCGCGGCCCCGACCTCTGAAACACTCCCCGTGACTCTCGATCGTGGCCCCGATCTCTGAAACATGCCCCGTCCATCCCGATCGCGGCCCCGATCTCTGAAACACTCCCCGTCCCTCCCGAGCTTGGCCCCGATCTCTGAAACACTCCCCGTCCCTCCTGATCGTGGCCCCAATCTCTGAAACACTCCCCGTCCCTCCCAATCACGGCCCCGATCTCTGAAACAATCCCCGTCCCTCCCGTTCGCGGCCCTGATCTCTGAAACACTTCCCGTCCCTCCCGATCGTGGCCCCATCTCTGAAACACTCCCCCACACTCCCGATCGCAGCCCCGATCTCTGAACCACTCCCCGTCTCTCCCGATAGTGGCCGCGATTTCTGAAACACTCCCCGTCCCTCCCGATCGCGGCCCCGATCTCTGAAACACTCCCCGTATTCCCGATCGCGCCCCCCATCTCTGAAACACTCCCCGTCCCTGCCGATCACGACCGTGATCTCTGAAACACTCCCTGTCCCTCCCGATCATGGCCCCGATCTCTGAAACACTCCCCGTCCCTCCCGATCACAGCCCCGATCTCTGAAACACTCCCCGTCCCTCCCGATCGTGGCCCCGATCTCTGAAACACTCCCCGTCCCTCCCGATCGCGGCCCTGATCTCTGAAACAATCCCCGTACATCCCGTTCATGGCCCCGATCTCTAAAACACTCCCCGTCCCTCCTGATAATGGCCCCGATCTCTGAAACACTCCCCGTCCCTCCTGATCACGGCCCCGATCTCTGAAACACTCCCCGTCCCTCCTGATCACGGCCCCGATCTCTGAAACACTCGCCATCCCTCTCGATCGCGGCCCCGATCTCTGACACACGACCCGTCCCTCCCGATCGTGGCCCTGATCTCTAAAACACTCCCCGTCCCTCCTGATCGCGGCCCCGATCTCTGAAACACTCCCCGTCCCTCCCGATCACGGCCCCGATCTCTGAAACACTCGCCATCCCTCTCGATCGTGGCCCCAATCTCTGAAACACTCCCCGTCCCTCCCGATCACGGCCCCGATCTCTGAAACACTCGCCATCCCTCTCGATCGCGGCCCCGATCTCTGAAACACTCCCCGAACCATCCCGATCGCGGCCCCGATCTCTGAAGCAATTCCCGTCCCTCCCGATCACGGCCCCGACCTCTGAAACACTCCCCGTGACGTCCGACCATGGCCCCGATTTCTGAGACACCCCCTGTCCCTCCCGATCGTGGCCCCGATCACTGAATCAATCCCCGTCCCTCCCGATCCTGGCCCCGATCTCTGAAACACTCCCAGTCCCTCCTGATTGTGGCCCCGATCTCTGAAACACTCCCCGTCCCTCCCGGTCGCGGCCCCGATCTCTAAAACGTTCCCCGTCCCTCCCGATCGTGGCCCCAATCTCTGAAACACTCCCCGTCCCTCCCGATCATGGCCCCAATCTCTGAAACACTCCCCGTCCCTCTTGATTGTGGCCCCGATCTCTGAAACATGTGCCGTCCAACCCGATCGCGGCCCCGATCTCTGAAACACGCCCCGTCCCTCCCGATCTTGGCCCCGATCTCTGAAACACTCCCCGTCCCTCCTGATCATGGCCCCGATCTCTGAAACACTCCCCGTCCCTCTCGATCGTGGCCCCGATCTCTGAAATACTCCCCGTCCCTCCCGATCGCGGCCCTGATCTCTGAAACACTCTCCGTCCCTCCCGATCACGGCCCTGATCTCTGAAACACTCCCCGTCCCTCCCGATCGTGGCCTCGATCTCTGAAACACACCCCGTCCCTCTCGATCATGGCCCCGATCTCTGAAACACTCCCCGTCCCTCTTGATCATGGCCCCGATCTCTGAAACACTCCCCGTTCCTCTCGATCGCGGCCCAATCTCTGAAACAATTCCTGTCCGTCCCGATCGTGGCCCCGATCTCTGAAACAATTCCCGTCCCTCCCGATCTCGGCCCTGATCTCTGAAACGCTCCCCGTCCCTCCCGATCATGGCCCCGATCTTTGAAACAATTCCCGTCCCTCCCGATTGTGGCCACGATCTCTGAAACACTGCCCGTCCCTCCCGATCATGGCCCTAATCACTGAAACACTCCCCGTCCCTCCCGATCGTAGCCCCGATCTCTGAAGCAATGCCCGTCCCTCCCGATCGTGGCCCCGATCTCTGAAACACTCCCCGTCCCTCCCAATCGTGGCCCCTATCTCTGAAACACTCCCCGTCCCTCTCGATCGTGGCCCCGATCTCTGAAACACTCCCCGAACCCTCCCGATCGCGGCCCCGATCTCTGAAACACTGCCTGTCCCTCCCAATCGCGGCCCCGATCTCTGAAACATCCTCCGTCCCTCCCGATCATGGCCTCGATCTCTGAAACACTCCCCGTCCATCCCGATCGTGGCCACGATCTCTGAAACACTCCCCGTCCATCCCGATCATGGCCACGATCTCTGAAACACTCCCCGTCCCTCCCGATTGTGGCCCCAATCTCTGAAACACTCCCCGTGACTCTCGATCGTGGCCCCGATCTCCGAAACACTCCCTGTCCCTCCCGATCTCGGCCCCGAAATCTGAAACAATTCCCGTCCCTCCCGATCATGGCCCCGATCTCTGAAACACTCCCCGTCCCTCCCGATCGCGGCTCCGATCGCTGAAACAAACCCCGTCCCTCCCGATCGCGGCCCTGATATCTGAAACACTCCCCGTCCCTCCCGATCGCGGCCCTGATCTCTGAAACACTCCCCATCCCTCCTGATCATGGCCCCGATCTCTGAAACACTCCCCATCACTCCCGATCGAGGCCCCGATCTCTGAAACACTCCCTGCCCCTCCCGATCGTGGCCCATATCTCTGAAACACTCCCCGTCCTTCCGGATCTCGGCCCTGATCTCTGAAACACTCCCCGTCCCTCCCGATCATGGCCCCGATCTCTGAAACACTCCCCGTCCCTCCTGATCATGGCCCCGATCTCTGAAACACTCCCCGTGCCTCTCGATCGTGGCCCCGATCTCTGAAATACTCCCCGTCCCTCCTGATCATGGCCCCGATCTCTGAAACACTCCCCGTCCCTCCCGATCACGGCCCCGATCTCTGAAACACTGCCCGTCCCTCCCGATCTCGGCCCCGATCTCTGAAAGACTCCCCGTCCCTCCCGATCACGGCCCTGATCACTGAAACACTCCCCGTCCCTCCCGATCGCGGCCCCGAGCTCTGAAGCACTCTCCGTCCCTCCCGATCACGGCCCCGATCTCTGAAACACTCCCCGTCCCTCTTGGTCATGGCCTCGATCTCTGAAGCACTCTCCGTCCCTCCCGATCATGGCCCCGATCTCTGAAACACTCCCCGTCCCTCTTGATCATGGCCCCGATCTCTGAAACACTCCCCGTTCCTCTCGATCGCGGCCCGATCTCTGAAACAATTCCTGTCCGTCCCGATCGTGGCCCCGATCTCTGAAACAATTCCCGTCCCTCCCGATCTCGGCCCTGATCTCTGAAACGCTCCCCGTCCCTCCCGATCATGGCCCCGATCTCTGAAACAATTCCCGTCCCTCCCGATCGTGGCCACGATCTCTGAAACACTGCCCGTCCCTCCCGATCATGGCCCCAATCTCTCAAACACTCCCCGTCCCTCTCAATTGTGGCCCCGATCTCTGAAACACTCCCCGAACTCTCCCGATCGCGGCCCCGATCTCCCAAACACTCCCCGTCCCTCCCGATCGTGGCCGTGATCTCTGAAACACTCCCCGTCCCTCCCGATCGCGGCCCCGATCTCTGAAATACTCCCCGTCCCACCCGATCATGGCCCTGATCTCTGAAACACTCTCCGTCCCTCTCGATCGTGGCCCCGATCTCTGAAACACTCCCCGTCCCTCCTGATCATGGCCCCGATCTCTGAAACGCTCCCCGTCCCTCCCGATCACGGCCCCGATCTCTGAAACACTGCCCGTCCCTCCCGATCTCGGCCCCGATCTCTGAAAGACTCCCCGTCCCTCCCGATCACGGCCCTGATCACTGAAACACTCCCCGTCCCTCCCGATCACGGCCCCGATCTCTGAAGCACTCTCCGTCACTCCCGATCACGGCCCCGATCTCTGAAACACTCCCCGTCCCTCTTGGTCATGGCCTCGATCTCTGAAGCACTCTCCGTCCCTCCCGATCACGGCCCCGATCTCTGAAACACTCCCCGTCCCTCTTGATCATGGCCCCGATCTCTGAAACACTCCCCGTTCCTCTCGATCGCGGCCCGATCTCTGAAACAATTCCTGTCCGTGCCGATCGTGGCCCCGATCTCTGAAACAATTCCCGTCCCTCCCGATCTCGGCCCTGATCTCTGAAACGCTCCCCGTCCCTCCCGATCATGGCCCCGATCTCTGAAACAATTCCCGTCCCTCCCGATCGTGGCCACGATCTCTGAAACACTGCCCGTCCCTCCCGATCATGGCCTTGATCACTAAAACACTCCCCGTCCCTCCCGATCGTGGCCCCGATCTCTGAAGCACTGCCCATCCCTCCCGATCATGGCCCCGATCTCTAAAACACTCCCCGTCCCTCCCGATCATGGCCCCAATCTCTCAAACCCTCCCCGTCCCTCTCAATTGTGGCCCCGATCTCTGAAACACTCCCCGAACCCTCCCGATCGCGGCCCCGATCTCCCAAACACTCGCCGTCCCTCCCGATCGTGGCCGTGATCTCTGAAACACTCCCCGTCCCTTCCGATCGTGGCCCCGATCTCTGAAACACTCCCCGTTCCACCCGATCGCGGCCCTGATCTCTGAAACACTCTCCGTCCCTCTCGATCGTGGCCCCGATCTCTGAAACACTCCCTGTCACTCCTGAGCATGGCCCCGATCTCTGAAACACTCCCCGTCCCTCCCGATCGCGGCCCCGATCTCTGAAACACTCCCCGTCCCTCCCGATCGCGGCCCCGATTTCTGAAACAATTCCCGTCCCTCCCGATCGCGGCCCCGACCTCTGAAACACTCCCCGTGACTCTCGATCGTGGCCCCGATCTCTGAAACATGCCCCGTCCATCCCGATCGCGGCCCCGATCTCTGAAACACTCCCTGCCCCTCCCGATCATGGCCCCAATCTCTCAAACACTCCCTGTCCCTCTCAATTGTGGGCCCGATCTCTGAAACACTCCCCGAACCCTCCCGATCGCGGCCCCGATCTCCCAAACACTCCCCGTCCCTCCCGATCGTGGCCGTGATCTCTGAAACACTCCCCGTCCCTCCCGATCGCGGCCCCGATCTCTGAAACACTCCCCGTCCCACCCGATCGCGGCCCTGATCTCTGAAACACTCTCCGTCCCTCTCGATCGTGGCCCCGATCTCTGAAACACTCCCCGTCACTCCTGAGCATGGCCCCGATCTCTGAAACACTCCCCGTCCCTCCCGATCGCGGCCCCGATCTCTGAAACACTCCCCGTCCCTCCCGATCGCGGCCCCGATTTCTGAAACAATTCCCGTCCCTCCCGATCGCGGCCCCGACCTCTGAAACACTCCCCGTGACTCTCGATCGTGGCCCCGATCTCTGAAACATGCCCCGACCATCCCGATCGCGGCCCCGATCTCTGAAACACTCCCCGTCCCTCCCGAGCTTGGCCCCGATCTATGAAACACTCCCCGTCCCTCCTGATCGTGGCCCCAATCTCTGAAACACTCCCCGTCCCTCCCAATCACGGCCCCGATCTCTGAAACAATCCCCGTCCCTCCCGTTCGCGGCCCTGATCTCTGAAACACTTCCCGTCCCTCCCGATCGTGGCCCCATCTCTGAAACACTCCCCCACACTCCCGATCGCAGCCCCGATCTCTGAACCACTCCCCGTCTCTCCCGATAGTGGCCGCGATTTCTGAAACACTCCCCGTCACTCCCGATCGCGGCCCCGATCTCTGAAACACTCCCCGTTTTCCCGATCGCGCCCCCCATCTCTGAAACACTCCCCGTCCCTGCCGATCATGACCGTGATCTCTGAAACACTCCCTGTCCCTCCCGATCATGGCCCCGATCTCTGAAACACTCCCCGTCCCTCCCGATCACAGCCCCGATCTCTGAAACACACCCCGTCCCTCCCGATCGTGGCCCCGATCTCTGAAACACTCCCCGTCCCTCCCGATCGCGGCCCTGATCTCTGAAACAATCCCCGTACATCCCGTTCGTGGCCCCGATCTCTAAAACACTCCCCGTCCCTCCTGATAATGGCCCCGATCTCTGAAACACTCCCCGTCCCTCCTGATCACGGCCCCGATCTCTGAAACACTCCCCGTCCCTCCTGATCACGGCCCCGATCTCTGAAACACTCGCCATCCCTCTCGATCGCGGCCCCGATCTCTGACACACGACCCGTCCCTCCCGATCGCGGCCCTGATCTCTAAAACACTCCCCGTCCCTCCTGATCGCGGCCCCGATCTCTGAAACACTCCCCGTCCCTCCCGATCACGGCCCCGATCTCTGAAACACTCGCCATCCCTCTCGATCGTGGCCCCAATCTCTGAAACACGCCCCGTCCCTCCCGATCACGGCCCCGATCTCTGAAACACTCGCCATCCCTCTCGATCGCGGCCCCGATCTCTGAAACACTCCCCGAACCCTCCCGATCGCGGCCCCGATCTCTGAAGCTATTCCCGTCCCTCCCGATCATGGCCCCGACCTCTGAAACACTCCCCGTGACGTCCGACCATGGCCCCGATTTCTGAGACACCCCCTGTCCCTCCCGATCATGGCCCCGATCACTGAATCAATCCCCGTCCCTCCCGATCCTGGCCCCGATCTCTGAAACACTCCCAGTCCCTCCTGATTGTGGCCCCGATCTCTGAAACACTCCCCGTCCCTCCCGGTCGCGGCCCCGATCTCTAAAACGTTCCCCGTCCCTCCCGATCGTGGCCCCAATCTCTGAAACACTCCCCGTCCCTCCCGATCATGGCCCCAATCTCTGAAACACTCCCCGTCCCTCTTGATTGTGGCCCCGATCTCTGAAACATGTGCCGTCCAACCCGATCGCGGCCCCGATCTCTGAAACACGCCCCGTCCCTCCCGATCTTGGCCCCGATCTCTGAAACACTCCCCGTCCCTCCTGATCATGGCCCCG
>NW_028225179.1:155225760-155276471 GCF_052327205.1 Somniosus microcephalus
AGAGATCGGGGCCACAATCGAGAGTCACGGGGAGTGTTTCAAAGATCGGGGCCATGATCGACAGGGACGGGCAGTGTTTCAGAGATCGGGGCCACGATCGAGAGGGACGGAGAGTGTTTCTGAGATCGTGGCCGTGATCGGTAGGGACGGAGAGTGTTTCAGAGATCGGGGCCACAATCGAGAGTCACGGGGAGTGTTTCAAAGATCGGGGCCATGATCGACAGGGACGGGCAGTGTTTCAGAGATCGGGGCCACGATCGAGAGGGACGGAGAGTGTTTTCTGAGATCGGGGCCGTGATCGGGAGGGACGGAGAGTGTTTCAGAGACCGGGGCCGCGAGCGGGAGGAGCGGGGAGTGTTTCAGAGATCGGGGCCACGATCGGGAAGGACGGGGAGTGTTTCAGAGATCGGGGCCGCGATCGGGAAAGACGGGGAGTGTTTCAGAGATCGGGGCCATGATCAGGAGGGAGGGGGGACTGTTTCAGAGATCAGAGCCGCGATCGGGAGGGACGGGGAGTGTTTCAGAGATCGGGGCCACGATCGGGAGGGACGGGGAGTGTTTCAGAGTTTGGAACCATGATCGGGAAGGACGGGGAGTGTTTCAGAGATCGGGGCCGCGATCGGAAGGGACGGTGAGTGTTTCAGAGATCAGGGCCGCGATCGGGACCGACGGGGAGTGTTTCAGAGATCGGGGCCACGATCGGGAGGGACGGGGAGTGTTTCAGAGATCGGGGCCACGATCGGGAGGGACGGGGAGTGTTTCAGAGATCGGGGCCGAAATCGGGAGGGACGGGGAGTGTTTCAGAGACTGCGGCCACGATCGGGAAGGACGGGGAGTGTTTCAGAGATCGGGGGCCGCGATCGGGAGGGACGGGGAGTGCTTCAGAGATCGGGGCCACGATCGGGAGGGACGGGCAGTGTTTCAGAGTTTGGAACCATGATCGGGAAGGACGGGGAGTGTTTCAGAGATCGGGGCCGCGATCGGAAGGGACGGTGAGTGTTTCAGAGATCAGGGCCGCGATCGGGACCGACGGGGAGTCTTTCAGTGATCGGGGCCACGATCGGGAGGGACGGGGATTGTTTCAGAGATCGGGGCCACGATCGGGAGGGACGGGGAGTGTTTCAGAGATCGGGGCCGAAATCGGGAGGGACGGGGAGTGTTTCAGAGACCGCGGCCATGATCGGGAAGGACGGGGAGTGTTTCAGAGATCGGGGCCGTGATCGGGAGGGACGGGGAGTGTTTCAGAGATCGGGGCCACGATCGGGAGGGACGGGGAGTGTTTCAGAGTTTGGAACCATGATCGGGAAGGACGGGGAGTGTTTCAGAGATCGGGGCCGCGATCGGAAGGGACGGTGAGTGTTTCAGAGATCAGGGCCATGATCGGGAGGGACGGGGAGTGTTTCAGAGATCGGGGCCACGATCGGGAGGGACGGGGAGTGTTTCAGAGATCGGGGCCACGATCGGGAGGGACGGGGAGTGTTTCAGAGATCGGGGCCGAGATCGGGAGGGACGGGGAGTGTTTCAGAGACCACGGCCACGATCGGGAAGGACGGGGTGTGTTTCAGAGATCGGGGCCGCGATCGGGAGGGACGGTGAGTGTTTCAGAGATCGGGGGCCGCGATCGGGAGGGACGGTGAGTGTTTCAGAGATCGGGGCCACGATCGGGAGGGACGGGGAGTGTTTCAGAGATCGGGGTCGCGATCGGGAGGGACGGTGAGTGTTTCAGAGATCGGGGCCGCGATCGGGAGGGACGGTGAGTGTTTCAGAGATCAGGGCCGCGATCGGGAGGGACGGGGATTGTTTCAGATATCGGGGCTACGATCGGGAAGGACGGGCAGTGTTTCAGAGATCGGGGCCACAAACAGGAGGGACATGGAGTGTTTCAGTGATCGGGGCCAAGATCGGAAGGGACGGGGAGTGTTTTATAGATCGGGGCAGCGATCCGGAGGGACGGGGAGTGTTTCAGTGATCGGGGCCACAAACAGGAGGGACGTGGAGTGTTTCAGTGATCGGGGCCAAGATCGGGAGGGACGGGGTGTGTTTTATAGATCGGGGCCGTGATCGGGAGGGACGGGGAGTGTTTCAGAGATCGGGGCCACGATCGAGAGTGGTGGGGAGTGTTTCAGAGATCGGGACCATGATCGGCAGGGACGGTGAATGTTTTAGAGATCGGGGCCGTGATCGGGAGGAATGGGGAATATTTCAGAGATCGGGGCCTTGATCGGGAGGGACGGGGTGTGTTTCAGAGATCGGGGCTGAGATCGGGAAGGACGGGGAGTGTTTCAGAGATCGGGGCCTTGATCGGGGGAGACGGGGAGTGTTTCAGAGATCGGGGCCACGATCGGGAGGGACGGGAAGTGTTTCAGAGGTCGGGGCCATGATCAGGAGGGACGGGGAGTGTTTCAGAGATCGGGGCCACGATCGAGAGTGGTGGGGAGTGTTTCAGAGATCGGGACCACGATCGAGAGGGACGGGGAATGTTTTAGAGATCGGGAACGTGATCGGGAGGGATGGGGAATGTTTCAGAGATCGGGGCCTTGATCGGGAGGGACGGGGAGTGTTTCAGAGATCGGGGCCATGATCAGGAGGGACGGGGAGTGTTTCAGAGATCGTGGCCGTGATCGGTAGGGACGGAGAGTGTTTCAGAGATCGGGGCCACGATCGGGAGGGACGGGGAGTGTTTCAGAGATCGGGGCCACGATCGGGAGGGACGGGGAGCGTTTCAGAGATCGGGGCCACGATCGGGAGGGACGGGGAGTGTTTCAGAGATCGGGGCCGAGATCGGGAGGGACGGGGAGTGTTTCAGAGACCGCGGCCATGATCGGGAAGGACGGGGAGTGTTTCAGAGATCGGGGCCGCGATCGGGAGGGACGGGGAGTGTTTCAGAGATCGGGGCCGAGATCGGAAGGGACGGGATTGGTTCAGAGATCGGGGACGCGATCGGGAGGGACGGGGAGTGTTTCAGAGATCGGGGCCGAGATCGGGAAGGACGGGGAGTGTTTCAGAGATCGGGGCTGCGATCGGGAAGGACGGGGAGTGTTTTATAGATCGGGGCCGCGATCGGGAGGGACGTGGAGTGTTTCAGTGATCGTGGCTATGATCGGGAAGGACAGGGAGTGTTTCAGAGATCGGGGCCATAATCAGGAGGGACGGGGAGTGTTTCAGAGATCGGGGCCACGATCTGGAGGGACGGGGAGTGTTTCAGAGATCGGGGCCACGATCGGGAGGGACGGGGAGTGTTTCAGAGATCGGGGCCGTGATCGGGAGGGATGGGGAATGTTTCAGAGATCGGGGCCTTGATCGGGAGGGACGGGGAGTGTTTCAGAGATCGGGGCCATGATCGGGAGGGACGGGGAGTGTTTCAGGGATTGGGGCCACAATCGGGAGGGACGGGGAGTGTTTCAGAGATCGGGGCCACGATCGAGAGGGACGGAGAGTGTTTCTGAGATCGTGTCCGTGATCGGTAGGGACGGAGAGTGTTTCAGAGATCGGGGCCACAATCGTGAGTCACGGGGAGTGTTTCAAAGATCGGGGCCATGATCGACAGGGACGGGCAGTGTTTCAGAGATCGGGGCCACGATCGAGAGGGACGGAGAGTGTTTCTGAGATCGTGGCCGTGATCGGTAGGGACGGAGAGTGTTTCAGAGATCGGGGCCACAATCGAGAGTCACAGGGAGTGTTTCAAAGATCGGGGCCATGATCGACAGGGACGGGCAGTGTTTCAGAGATCGGGGCCACGATCGAGAGGGACGGAGAGTGTTTCTGAGATCGGGGCCGTGATCGGGAGGGACGGAGAGTGTTTCAGAGACCGGGGCCGCGAGCGGGAGGAGCGGGGAGTGGTTCAGAGATCGGGGCCACGATCGGGAAGGACGGGGAGTGTTTCAGAGATCGGGGCCGCGATCGGGAAGGACGGGGAGTGTTTCAGAGATCGGGGCCATGATCAGGAGGGAGGGGGACTGTTTCAGAGATCAGAGCCGCGATCGGGAGGGACGGGGAGTGTTTCAGAGATCGGGGCCATGATCGGGAGGGACGGGGAGTGTTTCAGAGTTTGGAACCATGATCGGGAAGGACGGGGAGTGTTTCAGAGATCGGGGCCGCGATCGGAAGGGACGGTGAGTGTTTCAGAGATCGGGGCCACGATCGGGAGGGACGGGGAGTGTTTCAGAGTTTGTAACCATGATCGGGAAGGACGGGGAGTGTTTCAGAGATCGGGGCTACGATCGGGAAGGACGGGGAGTGTTTCAGAGATCGGGGCCGCGATCGGGAAAGACGGGGAGTGTTTCAGAGATCGGGGCCATGATCAGGAGGGAGGGGGACTGTTTCAGAGATCAGAGCCGCGATCGGGAGGGACGGGGAGTGTTTCAGAGATCGGGGCCACGATCGGGAGGGACGGGGAGTGTTTCAGAGTTTGTAACCATGATCGGGAAGGACGGGGAGTGTTTCAGAGATCGGGGCCGCGATCGGAAGGGACGGTGAGTGTTTCAGAGATCAGGGCCGCGATCGGGACCGACGGGGAGTGTTTCAGAGATCGGGGCCACGATCGGGAGGGACGGGGAGTGTTTCAGAGATCGGGGCACGATCGGGAAGGACGGGGAGTGTTTCAGAGATCGGGGCCGCGATCGGGAGGGACGTGGAGTGTTTCAGTGATCGTGGCTATGATCGGGAAGGACAGGGAGTGTTTCAGAGATCGGGGCCATAATCTGGAGGGACGGGGAGTGTTTCAGAGATCGGGGCCACGATCTGGAGGGACGGGGAGTGTTTCAGAGATCGGGGCCACGATCGGGAGGGACCGGGAGTGTTTCAGAGATCGGGGCCGTGATCGGGAGGGATGGGGAATGTTTCAGAGATCGGGGCCTTGATCGGGAGGGACGGGGAGTGTTTCAGAGATCGGGGCCATGATCGGGAGGGACGGGGAGTGTTTCAGGGATTGGGGCCACAATCGGGAGGGACGGGGAGTGTTTCAGAGATCGGGGCCACGATCGAGAGGGACGGAGAGTGTTTCTGAGATCGTGTCCGTGATCGGTAGGGACGGAGAGTGTTTCAGAGATCGGGGCCACAATCGAGAGTCACGGGGAGTGTTTCAAAGATCGGGGCCATGATCGACAGGGACGGGCAGTGTTTCAGAGATCGGGGCCACGATCGAGAGGGACGGAGAGTGTTTCTGAGATCGTGGCCGTGATCGGTAGGGACGGAGAGTGTTTCAGAGATCGGGGCCACAATCGAGAGTCACGGGGAGTGTTTCAAAGATCGGGGCCATGATCGACAGGGACGGGCAGTGTTTCAGAGATCGGGGCCACGATCGAGAGGGACGGAGAGTGTTTCTGAGATCGGGGCCGTGATCGGGAGGGACGGAGAGTGTTTCAGAGACCGGGGCCGCGAGCGGGAGGAGCGGGGAGTGTTTCAGAGATCGGGGCCACGATCGGGAAGGACGGGGAGTGTTTCAGAGATCGGGGCCGCGATCGGGAAAGACGGGGAGTGTTTCAGAGATCGGGGCCATGATCAGGAGGGAGGGGGACTGTTTCAGAGATCAGAGCCGCGATCGGGAAGGGACGGGGAGTGTTTCAGAGATCGGGGCCACGATCGGGAGGGACGGGGAGTGTTTCAGAGTTTGGAACCATGATCGGGAAGGACGGGGAGTGTTTCAGAGATCGGGGCCGCGATCGGAAGGGACGGTGAGTGTTTCAGAGATCAGGGCCGCGATCGGGACCGACGGGGAGTGTTTCAGAGATCGGGGCCACGATCGGGAGGGACGGGGAGTGTTTCAGAGATCGGGGCCACGATCGGGAGGGACGGGGAGTGTTTCAGAGATCGGGGCCGAAATCGGGAGGGACGGGGAGTGTTTCAGAGACTGCGGCCACGATCGGGAAGGACGGGGAGTGTTTCAGAGATCGGGGCCGCGATCGGGAGGGACGGGGAGTGCTTCAGAGATCGGGGCCACGATCGGGAGGGACGGGCAGTGTTTCAGAGTTTGGAACCATGATCGGGAAGGACGGGGAGTGTTTCAGAGATCGGGGCCGCGATCGGAAGGGACGGTGAGTGTTTCAGAGATCAGGGCCGCGATCGGGACCGACGGGGAGTCTTTCAGCGATCGGGGCCACGATCGGGAGGGACGGGGATTGTTTCAGAGATCGGGGCCACGATCGGGAGGGACGGGGAGTGTTTCAGAGATCGGGGCCGAAATCGGGAGGGACGGGGAGTGTTTCAGAGACCGCGGCCATGATCGGGAAGGACGGGGAGTGTTTCAGAGATCGGGGCCGTGATCGGGAGGGACGGGGAGTGTTTCAGAGATCGGGGCCACGATCGGGAGGGACGGGGAGTGTTTCAGAGTTTGGAACCATGATCGGGAAGGACGGGGAGTGTTTCAGAGATCGGGGCCGCGATCGGAAGGGACGGTGAGTGTTTCAGAGATCAGGGCCATGATCGGGAGGGACGGGGAGTGTTTCAGAGATCGGGGCCACGATCGGGAGGGACGGGGAGTGTTTCAGAGATCGGGGCCACGATCGGGAGGGACGGGGAGTGTTTCAGAGATCGGGGCCGAGATCGGGAGGGACGGGGAGTGTTTCAGAGACCACGGCCACGATCGGGAAGGACGGGGTGTGTTTCAGAGATCGGGGCCGCGATCGGGAGGGACGGTGAGTGTTTCAGAGATCGGGGCCGCGATCGGGAGGGACGGTGAGTGTTTCAGAGATCGGGGCCACGATCGGGAGGGACGGGGAGTGTTTCAGAGATCGGGGTCGCGATCGGGAGGGACGGTGAGTGTTTCAGAGATCGGGGCCGCGATCGGGAGGGACGGTGAGTGTTTCAGAGATCAGGGCCGCGATCGGGAGGGACGGGGACTGTTTCAGATATCGGGGCTACGATCGGGAAGGACGGGCAGTGTTTCAGAGATCGGGGCCACAAACAGGAGGGACATGGAGTGTTTCAGTGATCGGGGCCAAGATCGGAAGGGACGGGGAGTGTTTTATAGATCGGGGCAGCGATCCGGAGGGACGGGGAGTGTTTCAGTGATCGGGGCCACAAACAGGAGGGACGTGGAGTGTTTCAGTGATCGGGGCCAAGATCGGGAGGGACGGGGTGTGTTTTATAGATCGGGGCCGTGATCGGGAGGGACGGGGAGTGTTTCAGAGATCGGGGCCACGATCGAGAGTGGTGGGGAGTGTTTCAGAGATCGGGACCATGATCGGCAGGGACGGTGAATGTTTTAGAGATCGGGGCCGTGATCGGGAGGAATGGGGAATATTTCAGAGATCGGGGCCTTGATCGGGAGGGACGGGGTGTGTTTCAGAGATCGGGGCTGAGATCGGGAAGGACGGGGAGTGTTTCAGAGATCGGGGCCTTGATCGGGGGAGACGGGGAGTGTTTCAGAGATCGGGGCCACGATCGGGAGGGACGGGGAGTGTTTCAGAGATCGGGGCCATGATCAGGAGGGACGGGGAGTGTTTCAGAGATCGGGGCCACGATCGAGAGTGGTGGGGAGTGTTTCAGAGATCAGGACCACGATCGAGAGGGACGGGGAATGTTTTAGAGATCGGGCACGTGATCGGGAGGGATGGGGAATGTTTCAGAGATCGGGGCCTTGATCGGGAGGGACGGGGAGTGTTTCAGAGATTGGGGCCATGATCAGGAGGGACGGGGAGTGTTTCAGAGATCGTGGCCGTGATCGGTAGGGACGGAGAGTGTTTCAGAGATCGGGGCCACGATCGGGAGGGACGGGGAGTGTTTCAGAGATCGGGGCCACGATCGGGAGGGACGGGGAGCGTTTCAGAGATCGGGGCCACGATCGGGAGGGACGGGGAGTGTTTCAGAGATCGGGGCCGAGATCGGGAGGGACGGGGAGTGTTTCAGAGACCGCGGCCACGATCGGGAAGGACGGGGAGTGTTTCAGAGATCGGGGCCGCGATCGGGAGGGACGGGGAGTGTTTCAGAGATCGGGGCCGAGATCGGAAGGGACGGGATTGGTTCAGAGATCGGGGACGCGATCGGGAGGGACGGGGAGTGTTTCAGAGATCGGGGCCGAGATCGGGAAGGACGGGGAGTGTTTCAGAGATCGGGGCTGCGATCGGGAAGGACGGGGAGTGTTTTATAGATCGGGGCCGCGATCGGGAGGGACGTGGAGTGTTTCAGTGATCGTGGCTATGATCGGGAAGGACAGGGAGTGTTTCAGAGATCGGGGCCATAATCAGGAGGGACGGGGAGTGTTTCAGAGATCGGGGCCACGATCTGGAGGGACGGGGAGTGTTTCAGAGATCGGGGCCACGATCGGGAGGGACGAGGAGTGTTTCAGAGATCGGGGCCGTGATCGGGAGGGATGGGGAATGTTTCAGAGATCGGGGCCTTGATCGGGAGGGACGGGGAGTGTTTCAGAGATCGGGGCCATGATCGGGAGGGACGGGGAGTGTTTCAGGGATTGGGGCCACAATCGGGAGGGACGGGGAGTGTTTCAGAGATCGGGGCCACGATCGAGAGGGACGGAGAGTGTTTCTGAGATCGTGTCCGTGATCGGTAGGGACGGAGAGTGTTTCAGAGATCGGGGCCACAATCGTGAGTCACGGGGAGTGTTTCAAAGATCGGGGCCATGATCGACAGGGACGGGCAGTGTTTCAGAGATCGGGGCCACGATCGAGAGGGACGGCGAGTGTTTCTGAGATCGTGGCCGTGATCGGTAGGGACGGAGAGTGTTTCAGAGATCGGGGCCACAATCGAGAGTCACAGGGAGTGTTTCAAAGATCGGGGCCATGATCGACAGGGACGGGCAGTGTTTCAGAGATCGGGGCCACGATCGAGAGGGACGGAGAGTGTTTCTGAGATCGGGGCCGTGATCGGGAGGGACGGAGAGTGTTTCAGAGACCGGGGCCGCGAGCGGGAGGAGCGGGGAGTGGTTCAGAGATCGGGGCCACGATCGGGAAGGACGGGGAGTGTTTCAGAGATCGGGGCCGCGATCGGGAAGGACGGGGAGTGTTTCAGAGATCGGGGCCATGATCAGGAGGGAGGGGGACTGTTTCAGAGATCAGAGCCGCGATCGGGAGGGACGGGGAGTGTTTCAGAGATCGGGGCCATGATCGGGAGGGACGGGGAGTGTTTCAGAGTTTGGAACCATGATCGGGAAGGACGGGGAGTGTTTCAGAGATCGGGGCCGCGATCGGAAGGGACGGTGAGTGTTTCAGAGATCAGGGCCGCGATCGGGACCGACGGGGAGTGTTTCAGAGATCGGGGCCACGATCGGGAGGGACGGGGAGTGTTTCAGAGATCGGGGCCACGATCGGGAGGGACGGGGAGTGTTTCAGAGATCGGGGCCGAAATCGGGAGGGACGGGGAGTGTTTCAGAGACCGCGGCCATGATCGGGAAGGACGGGGGAGTGTTTCAGAGATCGGGGGCCGCGATCGGGAGGGACGGGGAGTGTTTCAGAGATCGGGGCCACAATCGGGAGGGACGGGGAGTGTTTCAGAGTTTGGAACCATGATCGGGAAGGACGGGGAGTGTTTCAGAGATCGGGGCCGCGATCGGAAGGGACGGTGAGTGTTTCAGAGATCAGGGCCGCGATCGGGAGGGACGGGGAGTGTTTCAGAGATCGGGGCCACGATCGGGAGGGACGGGGAGTGTTTCAGAGATCGGGGCCACGATCGGGAGGGACGGGGAGTGTTTCAGAAATCGGGGCCGAGATCGGGAGGGACGGGGAGTGTTTCAGAGACCGCGGCCACGATCGGGAAGGACGGGGAGTGTTTCAGAGATCGGGGCCGCGATCGGGAGGGACGGTGAGTGTTTCAGAGATCGGGGCCACGATCGGGAGGGACGGTGAGTGTTTCAGAGATCGGGGCCATGATCGGGAGGGACGGGGAGTGTTTCAGAGATCGGGGTCGCGATCGGGAGGGACGGTGAGTGTTTCAGAGATCGGGGCCGCGATCGGGAGGGACGGTGAGTGTTTCAGAGATCAGGCCGCGATCGGGAGGGACGGGGAGTGTTTCAGATATCGGGGCTACGATCGGGAAGGACGGGCAGTGTTTCAGAGATCGGGGCCGCGATCGGGAGGGACAGTGATTGTTTCAGAGATCGGGCCCGTGACCGGGAGGGACGGGGAATATTTCAGAGATCGGGGCCACAAACAGGAGGGACATGGAGTGTTTCAGTGATCGGGGCCAAGATCGGAAAGGACGGGGAGTGTTTTATAGATCGGGGGCAGCGATCCGGAGGGACGGGGAGTGTTTCAGTGATCGGGGCCACAAACAGGAGGGGACGTGGAGTGTTTCAGTGATCGGGGCCAAGATCGGGAGGGACGGGGTGTGTTTTATAGATCGGGGGCCGTGATCGGGAGGGACGGGGAGTGTTTCAGAGATCGGGGCCACGATCGAGAGTGGTGGGGAGTGTTTCAGAGATCGGGACCACGATCGGCAGGGACGGGGAATGTTTTAGAGATCGGGGCCGTGATCGGGAGGGATGGGGAATATTTCAGAGATCGGGGCCTTGATCGGGAGGGACGGGGTGTGTTTCAGAGATCGAGGCTGAGATCGGGAAGGACGGGGAGTGTTTCAGAGATCGGGGCCTTGATCGGGGGGGACGGGGAGTGTTTCAGAGATCGGGGCCGCGATCGGGAGGGACGGGGAGTGTTTCAGAGATCGGGGCATGATCAGGAGGGACGGGGAGTGTTTCAGAGATCGGGGCCACGATCGAGAGTGGTGGGGAGTGTTTCAGAGATCGGGACCACGATCGAGAGGGACGGGGAATGTTTTAGAGATCGGGACCGTGATCGGGAGGGATGGGGAATGTTTCAGAGATCGGGGCCTTGATCGGGAGGGACGGGGAGTGTTTCAGAGTTTGGGGCCATGATCGGGAGGGACGGGGAGTGTTTCAGAGATCGTGGCCGTGATCGGTAGGGACGGAGAGTGTTTCAGAGATCAGGGGCCAAGATCGGGAGGGACGGGGAGTGTTTCAGAGATCGGGGCCACGATCGGGAGGGACGGGGAGCGTTTCAGAGATCGGGGCCACGATCGGGAGGGACGGGGAGTGTTTCAGAGATCGGGGCCGAGATCGGGAGGGACGGGGAGTGTTTCAGAGACCGCGGCCACGATCAGGAAGGATGGGGAGTGTTTCAGAGATCGGGGCCGCGATCGGGAGGGACGGTGAGTGTTTCAGAGATCGGGGCCGCGATCGGGAGGGACGGTGAGTGTTTCAGAGATCGGGGCCACGATCGGGAGGGACGGTGAGTGTTTCAGAGATCAGGGCCGCGATCGGGAGGGACGGGGAGTGTTTCAGATATCGGGGCTACGATCGGGAAGGACGGGCAGTGTTTCAGAGATCGGGGCCGCGATCGGGAGGGACGGTGAGTGTTTCAGAGATCGGGCCCGTGACCGGGAGGACGGGGAGTATTTCAGAGATCGGGGCACGATCGGGAAGGACGGGGAGTGTTTCAGAGATCGGGGCCGCGATCGGGAGGGACGTGGAGTGTTTCAGTGATCGTGGCTATGATCGGGAAGGACAGGGAGTGTTTCAGAGATCGGGGCCATAATCAGGAGGGACGGGGAGTGTTTCAGAGATCGGGGCCACGATCTGGAGGGACGGGGAGTGTTTCAGAGATCGGGGCCACGATCGGGAGGGACGGAGAGTGTTTCAGAGATCGGGGCCAAGATCGGGAGGGACGGGGAGTGTTTCAGAGATCGGGGCCACGATCGGGAGGGACGGGGAGCGTTTCAGAGATCGGGGCCACGATCGGGAGGGACGGGGAGTGTTTCAGAGATCGGGGCCGAGATCGGGAGGGACGGGGAGTGTTTCAGAGACCGCGGCCACGATCAGGAGGGACGGGGAGTGTTTCAGAGATCGGGGCCACGATCTGGAGGGACGGGGAGTGTTTCAGAGATCGGGGCCACGATCGGGAGGGACCGGGAGTGTTTCAGAGATCGGGGCCGTGATCGGGAGGGATGGGGAATGTTTCAGAGATCGGGGCCTTGATCGGGAGGGACGGGGAGTGTTTCAGAGATCGGGGCCATGATCGGGAGGGACGGGGAGTGTTTCAGGGATTGGGGCCACAATCGGGAGGGACGGGGAGTGTTTCAGAGATCGGGGCCACGATCGAGAGGGACGGAGAGTGTTTCTGAGATCGTGTCCGTGATCGGTAGGGACGGAGAGTGTTTCAGAGATCGGGGCCACAATCGAGAGTCACGGGGAGTGTTTCAAAGATCGGGGCCGGGCAGTGTTTCAGAGATCGGGGCCACGATCGAGAGGGACGGAGAGTGTTTCTGAGATCGGGGCCGTGATCGGGAGGGACGGAGAGTGTTTCAGAGACCGGGGCCGCGAGCGGGAGGAGCGGGGAGTGTTTCAGAGACCGGGGCCACGATCGGGAAGGACGGGGAGTGTTTCAGAGATCGGGGCCGCGATCGGGAAAGACGGGGAGCGTTTCAGAGATCGGGGCCATGATCAGGAGGGAGGGGGACTGTTTCAGAGATCAGAGCCGCGATCGGGAGGGACGGGGAGTGTTTCAGAGATCGGGGCCACGATCGGGAGGGACGGGGAGTGTTTCAGAGTTTGGAACCATGATCGGGAAGGACGGGGAGTGTTTCAGAGATCGGGGCCGCGATCGGAAGGGACGGTGAGTGTTTCAGAGATCAGGGCCGCGATCGGTACCGACGGGGAGTGTTTCAGAGATCGGGGCCACGATCGGGAGGGACGGGGAGTGTTTCAGAGATCGGGGCCACGATCGGGAGGGACGGGGAGTGTTTCAGAGATCGGGGCCGAAATCGGGAGGGACGGGGAGTGTTTCAGAGACCGCGGCCATGATCGGGAAGGACGGGGAGTGTTTCAGAGATCGGGGCCGCGATCGGGAGGGACGGGGAGTGTTTCAGAGATCGGGGCCATGATCGGGAGGGACGGGGAGTGTTTCAGAGTTTGGAACCATGATCGGGAAGGACGGGGAGTGTTTCAGAGATCGGGGCCGCGATCGGAAGGGACGGTGAGTGTTTCAGAGATCAGGGCCGCGATCGGGAGGGACGGGGAGTGTTTCAGAGATCGGGGCCACGATCGGGAGGGACGGGGAGTGTTTCAGAGATCGGGGCCACGATCGGGAGGGACGGGGAGTGTTTCAGAGATCGGGGCCGAGATCGGGAGGGACGGGGAGTGTTTCAGAGACCGCGGCCACGATCGGGAAGGACGGGGAGTGTTTCAGAGATCGGTGCCGCGATCGGGATGGACGGTGAGTGTTTCAGAGATCGGGGCCGCGATCGGGAGGGACGGTGAGTGTTTCAGAGATCGGGGCCACGATCGGGAGGGACGGGGAGTGTTTCAGAGATCGGGGTCGCGATCGGGAGGGACGGTGAGTGTTTCAGAGATCGGGGCCGCGATCGGGAGGGACGGTGAGTGTTTCAGAGATCAGGGCCGCGATCGGGAGGGACGGGGAGTGTTTCAGATATCGGGGCTACGATCGGGAAGGACGGGCAGTGTTTCAGAGATCGGGGCCGCGATCGGGAGGGACGGTGATTGTTTCAGAGATCGGGCCCGTGACCGGGAGGGACGGGGAGTATTTCAGAGATCGGGGCCACAAACAGGAGGGACATGGAGTGTTTCAGTGATCGGGGCCAAGATCGGAAGGGACGGGGAGTGTTTTATAGATCGGGGCAGCGATCCGGAGGGACGGGGAGTGTTTCAGTGATCGGGGCCACAAACAGGAGGGACGTGGAGTGTTTCAGTGATCGGGGCCAAGATCGGGAGGGACGGGGTGTGTTTTATAGATCGGGGCCGTGATCGGGAGGGACGGGGAGTGTTTCAGAGATCGGGGCCACGATCGAGAGTGGTGGGGAGTGTTTCAGAGATCGGGACCACGATCGGCAGGGACGGTGAATGTTTTAGAGATCGGGGCCGTGATCGGGAGGGATGGGGAATATTTCAGAGATCGGGGCCTTGATCGGGAGGGACGGGGTGTGTTTCAGAGATCGGGGCTGAGATCGGGAAGGACGGGGAGTGTTTCAGAGATCGGGGCCTTGATCGGGGGGGACGGGGAGTGTTTCAGAGATCGGGGCCGCGATCGGGAGGGACGGGGAGTGTTTCAGAGGTCGGGGCCATGATCAGGAGGGACGGGGAGTGTTTCAGAGATCGGGGCCATGATCGAGAGTGGTGGGGAGTGTTTCAGAGATCGGGACCACGATCGAGAGGGACGGGGAATGTTTTAGAGATCGGGACCGTGATCGGGAGGGATGGGGAATGTTTCAGAGATCGGGGCCTTGATCGGGAGGGACGGGGAGTGTTTCAGAGATCGGGGCCATGATCGGGAGGGACGGGGAGTGTTTCAGAGATCGTGGCCGTGATCGGTAGGGACGGAGAGTGTTTCAGAGATCGGGGCCACGATCGGGAGGGACGGGGAGTGTTTCAGAGATCGGGGCCACGATCGGGAGGGACGGGGAGCGTTTCAGAGATCGGGGCCACGATCGGGAGGGACGGGGAGTGTTTCAGAGATCGGGGCTGAGATCGGGAGGGACGGGGAGTGTTTCAGAGACCGCGGCCACGATCGGGAAGGACGGGGAGTGTTTCAGAGATCGGGGCCGCGATCGGGAGGGACGGTGAGTGTTTCAGAGATCGGGGCCGCAATCGGGAGGGACGGTGAGTGTTTCAGAGATCGGGGCCACGATCGGGAGGGACGGTGAGTGTTTCAGAGATCAGGGCCGCGATCGGGAGGGACGGGGAGTGTTTCAGATATCGGGGCTACGATCGGGAAGGACGGGCAGTGTTTCAGAGATCGGGGCCGCGATCGGGAAGGACGGTGAGTGTTTCAGAGATCGGGCCCGTGACCGGGAGGGACGGGGAGTATTTCAGAGATCGGGGCCACAAACAGGAGGGACATGGAGTGTTTCAGAGATCGGGTCCACGATCGAGAGGGACAGAGAGTGTTTCTGAGATCGTGTCCGTGATCGGTAGGGACGGAGAGTGTTTCAGAGATCGGGGCCACAATCGAGAGTCACGGGGAGTGTTTCAAAGATCGGGGCCATGATCGACAGGGAAGGGCAGTGTTTCAGAGATCGGGGCCACGATCGAGAGGGACGGAGAGTGTTTCTGAGATCGTGGCCGTGATCGGTAGGGACGGAGAGTGTTTCAGAGATCAGGGCCGCGATCGGGAGGGACGGGGAGTGTTTCAGAGATCGGGGCCACGATCGGGAGGGACGGGGAGTGTTTCAGAGATCGGGGCCACGATCGGGAGGGACGGGGAGTGTTTCAGAGATCGGGGCCGAGATCGGGAGGGACGGGGATTGTTTCAGAGACCGCGGCCACGATCGGGAAGGACGGGGAGTGTTTCAGAGATCGGTGCCGCGATCGGGATGGACGGTGAGTGTTTCAGAGATCGGGGCCGCGATCGGGAGGGACGGTGAGTGTTTCAGAGATCGGGGCCACGATCGGGAGGGACGGGGAGTGTTTCAGAGATCGGGGTCGCGATCGGGAGGGACGGTGAGTGTTTCAGAGATCGGGGCCGCGATCGGGAGGGACGGTGAGTGTTTCAGAGATCAGGGCCGCGATCGGGAGGGACGGGGAGTGTTTCAGATATCGGGGCTACGATCGGGAAGGACGGGCAGTGTTTCAGAGATCGGGGCCGCGATCGGGAGGGACGGTGATTGTTTCAGAGATCGGGCCCGTGACCGGGAGGGACGGGGAGTATTTCAGAGATCGGGGCCACAAACAGGAGGGACATGGAGTGTTTCAGTGATCGGGGCCAAGATCGGAAGGGACGGGGAGTGTTTTATAGATCGGGGCAGCGATCCGGAGGGACGGGGAGTGTTTCAGTGATCGGGGCCACAAACAGGAGGGACGTGGAGTGTTTCAGTGATCGGGGCCAAGATCGGGAGGGACGGGGTGTGTTTTATAGATCGGGGCCGTGATCGGGAGGGACGGGGAGTGTTTCAGAGATCGGGGCCACGATCGAGAGTGGTGGGGAGTGTTTCAGAGATCGGGACCACGATCGGCAGGGACGGTGCATGTTTTAGAGATCGGGGCCGTGATCGGGAGGGATGGGGAATATTTCAGAGATCGGGGCCTTGATCGGGAGGGACGGGGTGTGTTTCAGAGATCGGGGCTGAGATCGGGAAGGACGGGGAGTGTTTCAGAGATCGGGGCCTTGATCGGGGGGGACGGGGAGTGTTTCAGAGATCGGGGCCGCGATCGGGAGGGACGGGGAGTGTTTCAGAGGTCGGGGCCATGATCAGGAGGGACGGGGAGTGTTTCAGAGATCGGGGCCATGATCGAGAGTGGTGGGGAGTGTTTCAGAGATCGGGACCACGATCGAGAGGGACGGGGAATGTTTTAGAGATCGGGACCGTGATCGGGAGGGATGGGGAATGTTTCAGAGATCGGGGCCTTGATCGGGAGGGACGGGGGAGTGTTTCAGAGATCGGGGCCATGATCGGGAGGGACGGGGAGTGTTTCAGAGATCGTGGCCGGTGATCGGTAGGGACGGAGAGTGTTTCAGAGATCGGGGCCACGATCGGGAGGGACGGGGAGTGTTTCAGAGATCGGGGCCACGATCGGGAGGGACGGGGAGCGTTTCAGAGATCGGGGCCACGATCGGGAGGGACGGGGAGTGTTTCAGAGATCGGGGCTGAGATCGGGAGGGACGGGGAGTGTTTCAGAGACCGCGGCCACGATCGGGAAGGACGGGGAGTGTTTCAGAGATCGGGGCCGCGATCGGGAGGGACGGTGAGTGTTTCAGAGATCGGGGCCGCAATCGGGAGGGACGGTGAGTGTTTCAGAGATCGGGGCCACGATCGGGAGGGACGGTGAGTGTTTCAGAGATCAGGGCCGCGATCGGGAGGGACGGGGAGTGTTTCAGATATCGGGGCTACGATCGGGAAGGACGGGCAGTGTTTCAGAGATCGGGGGCCGCGATCGGGAAGGACGGTGAGTGTTTCAGAGATCGGGCCCGTGACCGGGAGGGACGGGGAGTATTTCAGAGATCGGGGCCACAAACAGGAGGAACATGGAGTGTTTCAGAGATCGGGGCCACGATCGAGAGGGACAGAGAGTGTTTCTGAGATCGTGTCCGTGATCGGTAGGGACGGAGAGTGTTTCAGAGATCGGGGCCACAATCGAGAGTCACGGGGAGTGTTTCAAAGATCGGGGCCATGATCGACAGGGAAGGGCAGTGTTTCAGAGATCGGGGCCACGATCGAGAGGGACGGAGAGTGTTTCTGAGATCGTGGCCGTGATCGGTAGGGACGGAGAGTGTTTCAGAGATCGGGGCCACAATCGAGAGTCACGGGGAGTGTTTCAAAGATCGGGGCCATGATCGACAGGGACGGGCAGTGTTTCAGAGATCGGGGCCACGATCGAGAGGGACGGAGAGTGTTTCTGAGATCGGGGCCGTGATCGGGAGGGACGGAGAGTGTTTCAGAGACCGGGGGCCGCGAGCGGGAGGAGCGGGGGAGTGTTTCAGAGATCGGGGCCGCGATCGGGAAGGACGGGGAGTGTTTCAGAGATCGGGGCCGCGATCGGGAGGGACGGGGAGTGTTTCAGAGACCGCGGCCACGATCGGGAAGGACGGGGAGTGTTTCAGAGATCGGGGCCGCGATCGGGAGGGACGGGGAGTGTTTCAGAGATCGGGGCCACGATCGGGAGGGACGGGGAGTGTTTCAGAGTTTGGAACCATGATCGGGAAGGACGGGGAGTGTTTCAGAGATCGGGGCCGCGATCGGAAGGGACGGTGAGTGTTTCATAGATCAGGGCCGCGATCGGGAGGGACGGGGAGTGTTTCAGAGATCGGGGCCACGATCGGGAGGGACGGGGAGTGTTTCAGAGATCGGGGCCACGATCGGGAGGGACGGGGAGTGTATCAGAGATCGGGGCCGAGATCGGGAGGGACGGGGAGTGTTTCAGAGACCGCGGCCACGATCGGGAAGGACGGGGAGTGTTTCAGAGATCGGTGCCGCGATCGGGAGGGACGGTGAGTGTTTCAGAGATCGGGGCCGCGATCGGGAGGGACGGTGAGTGTTTCAGAGATCGGGGCCACGATCGGGAGGGACGGGGAGTGTTTCAGAGATCGGGGTCGCGATCGGGAGGGACGGTGAGTTTTTCAGAGATCGGGGCCCGCGATCGGGAGGGACGGTGAGTGTTTCAGATATCAGGGCCGCGATCGGGAGGGACGGGGAGTGTTTCAGATATCGGGGCTACGATCGGGAAGGACGGGCAGTGTTTCAGAGATCGGGGCCGCGATCGGGAGGGACGGTGATTGTTTCAGAGATCGGGCCCGTGACCGGGAGGGACGGGGAGTATTTCAGAGATCGGGGCCACAAACAGGAGGGACATGGAGTGTTTCAGTGATCGGGGCCAAGATCGGAAGGGACGGGGAGTGTTTTATAGATCGGGGCAGCGATCCGGAGGGACGGGGAGTGTTTCAGTGATCGGGGCCACAAACAGGAGGGACGTGGAGTGTTTCAGTGATCGGGGCCAAGATCGGGAGGGACGGGGTGTGTTTTATAGATCGGGGCCGTGATCGGGAGGGACGGGGTGTGTTTCAGAGATCGGGGCCATGATCGAGAGTGGTGGGGAGTGTTTCAGAGATTGGGACCACGATCGGCAGGGACGGGGAATGTTTTAGAGATCGGGGCCGTGATCGGGAGGGATGGGGAATATTTCAGAGATCGGGGCCTTGATCGGGAGGGACGGGGTGTGTTTCAGAGATCGGGGCTGAGATCGGGAAGGACGGGGAGTGTTTCAGAGATCGGGGCCTTGATCGACAGGGACGGGCAGTGTTTCAGAGATCGGGGCCACGATCGAGAGGGACGGAGAGTGTTTCTGAGATCGGGGCCGTGATCGGGAGGGACGGAGAGTGTTTCAGAGACCGGGGCCGCGAGCGGGAGGAGCGGGGAGTGTTTCAGAGATCGGGGCCACGATCGGGAAGGACGGGGAGTGTTTCAGAGATCGGGGCCGCGATCGGGAGGGACGGTGAGTGTTTCAGAGATCGGGCCCGTGACCGGGAGGGACGGGGAGTATTTCAGAGATCGGGGCACAATCGGGAAGGACGGGGAGTGTTTCAGAGATCGCGGCCGCGATCGGGAGGGACGTGGAGTGTTTCAGTGATCGTGGCTATGATCGGGAAGGACAGGGAGTGTTTCAGAGATCGGGGCCATAATCAGGAGGGACGGGGAGTGTTTCAGAGATCGGGGCCACGATCTGGAGGGACGGGGAGTGTTTCAGAGATCGGGGCCACGATCGGGAGGGACCGGGAGTGTTTCAGAGATCGGGGCCGTGATCGGGAGGGATGGGGAATGTTTCAGAGATCGGGGCCTTGATCGGGAGGGACGGGGAGTGTTTCAGAGATCGGGGCCATGATCGGGAGGGACGGGGAGTGTTTCAGGGATTGGGGCCACAATCGGGAGGGACGGGGAGTGTTTCAGAGATCGGGGCCACGATCGAGAGGGACGGAGAGTGTTTCTGAGATCGTGTCCGTGATCGGTAGGGACGGTGAGTGTTTCAGAGATCAGGGCCACAATCGAGAGTCACGGGGAGTGTTTCAAAGATCGGGGCCATGATCGACAGGGACGGGCAGTGTTTCAGAGATCGGGGCCATGATCGAGAGGGACGGAGAGTGTTTCTGAGATCGTGGCCGTGATCGGTAGGGACGGAGAGTGTTTCAGAGATCGGGGCCACAATCGAGAGTCACGGGGAGTGTTTCAAAGATCGGGGCCATGATCGACAGGGACGGGCAGTGTTTCAGAGATCGGGGCCACGATCGAGAGGGACGGAGAGTGTTTCTGAGATCGGGGCCGTGATCGGGAGGGACGGAGAGTGTTTCAGAGACCGGGGCCGCGAGCGGGAGGAGCGGGGAGTGTTTCAGAGATCGGGGCCACGATCGGGAAGGACGGGGAGTGTTTCAGAGATCGGGGCCGCGATCGGGAAAGACGGGGAGTGTTTCAGAGATCGGGGCCATGATCAGGAGGGAGGGGGACTGTTTCAGAGATCAGAGCCGCGATCGGGAGGGACGGGGAGTGTTTCAGAGATCGGGGCCACGATCGGGAGGGACGGGGTGTGTTTCAGAGTTTGGAACCATGATCGGGACCGACGGGGAGTGTTTCAGAGATCGGGGCCGCGATCGGGAGGGACGGGGAGTGTTTCAGAGATCGGGGCCATGATCGGGAGGGACGGGGAGTGTTTCAGAGATCGGGGCCGAAATCGGGAGGGACGGGGAGTGTTTCAGAGACCGCGGCCATGATCGGGAAGGACGGGGAGTGTTTCAGAGATCGGGGCCGCGATCGGGAGGGACGGGGAGTGTTTCAGAGATCGGGGCCATGATCGGGAGGGACGGGGAGTGTTTCAGAGTTTGGAACCATGATCGGGAAGGACGGGGAGTGTTTCAGAGATCGGGGCCGCGATCGGAAGGGACGGTGAGTGTTTCAGAGATCAGGGCCGCGATCGGGAGGGACGGGGAGTGTTTCAGAGATCGGGGCCACGATCGGGAGGGACGGGGAGTGTTTCAGAGATCGGGGCCACGATCGGGAGGGACGGGGAGTGTTTCAGAGATCGGGGCCGAGATCGGGAGGGACGGGGAGTGTTTCAGAGACCGCGGCCACGATCTGGAAGGACGGGGAGTGTTTCAGAGATCGGTGCCGCGATCGGGAGGGACGGTGAGTGTTTCAGAGATCGGGGCCGCGATCGGGAGGGACGGTGAGTGTTTCAGAGATCGGGGCCACGATCGGGAGGGACGGGGAGTGTTTCAGAGATCGGGGTCGCGATCGGGAGGGACGGTGAGTGTTTCAGAGATCGGGGCCGCGATCGGGAGGGACGGTGAGTGTTTCAGAGATCAGGGCCGCGATCGGGAGGGACGGGGAGTGTTTCAGATATCGGGGCTACGATCGGGAAGGACGGGCAGTGTTTCAGAGATCGGGGCCGCGATCGGGAGGGACGGTGATTGTTTCAGAGATCGGGCCCGTGACCGGGAGGGACGGGGAGTATTTCAGAGATCGGGGCCACAAACAGGAGGGACATGGAGTGTTTCAGTGATCGGGGCCAAGATCGGAAGGGACGGGGAGTGTTTTATAGATCGGGGCAGCGATCCGGAGGGACGGGGAGTGTTTCAGTGATCGGGGCCACAAACAGGAGGGACGTGGCGTGTTTCAGTGATCGGGGCCAAGATCGGGAGGGACGGGGTGTGTTTTATAGATCGGGGCCGTGATCGGGAGGGACGGGGAGTGTTTCAGAGATCGGGGCCACGATCGAGAGTGGTGGGGAGTGTTTCAGAGATCGGGACCACGATCGGCAGGGACGGGGAATGTTTTAGAGATCGGGGCCGTGATCGGGAGGGATGGGGAATATTTCAGAGATCGGGGCCTTGATCGGGAGGGACGGGGTGTGTTTCAGAGATCGGGGCTGAGATCGGGAAGGACGGGGAGTGTTTCAGAGATCGGGGCCTTGATCGGGGGGGACGGGGAGTGTTTCAGAGATCGGGGCCGCGATCGGGAGGGACGGGGAGTGTTTCAGAGGTCGGGGCCATGATCAGGAGGGACGGGGAGTGTTTCAGAGATCGGGGCCATGATCGAGAGTGGTGGGGAGTGTTTCAGAGATAGGGACCACGATCGAGAGGGACGGGGAATGTTTTAGAGATCGGGACCGTGATCGGGAGGGATGGGGAATGTTTCAGAGATCGGGGCCTTGATCGGGAGGGACGGGGAGTGTTTCAGAGATCGGGGCCATGATCGGGAGGGACGGGGAGTGTTTCAGAGATCGTGGCCGTGATCGGTAGGGACGGAGAGTGTTTCAGAGATCGGGGCCACGATCGGGAGGGACGGGGAGTGTTTCAGAGATCGGGGCCACGATCGGGAGGGACGGGGAGCGTTTCAGAGATTGGGGCCACGATCGGGAGGGACGGGGAGTGTTTCAGAGATCGGGGCTGAGATCGGGAGGGACGGGGAGTGTTTCAGAGACCGCGGCCACGATCGGGAAGGACGGGGAGTGTTTCAGAGATCGGGGCCGCGATCGGGAGGGACGGTGAGTGTTTCAGAGATCGGGGCCGCAATCGGGAGGGACGCTGAGTGTTTCAGAGATCGGGGCCACGATCGGGAGGGACGGTGAGTGTTTCAGAGATCAGGGCCGCGATCGGGAGGGACGGGGAGTGTTTCAGATATCGGGGCTACGATCGGGAAGGACGGGCAGTGTTTCAGAGATCGGGGCCGCGATCGGGAAGGACGGTGAGTGTTTCAGAGATCGGGCCCGTGACCGGGAGGGACGGGGAGTATTTCAGAGATCGGGGCCACAAACAGGAGGGACATGGAGTGTTTCAGAGATCGGGGCCACGATCGAGAGGGACGGAGAGTGTTTCTGAGATCGTGTCCGTGATCGGTAGGGACGGAGAGTGTTTCAGAGATCGGGGCCACAATCGAGAGTCACGGGGAGTGTTTCAAAGATCGGGGCCATGATCGACAGGGACGGGCAGTGTTTCAGAGATCGGGGCCACGATCGAGAGGGACGGAGAGTGTTTCTGAGATCGTGGCCGTGATCGGTAGGGACGGAGAGTGTTTCAGAGACCAGGGCCGCGAGCGGGAGGAGCGGGGAGTGTTTCAGAGATCGGGGCCGCGATCGGGAAGGACGGGGAGTGTTTCAGAGATCGGGGCCGCGATCGGGAGGGACGGGGAGTGTTTCAGAGACCGCGGCCACGATCGGGAAGGACGGGGAGTGTTTCAGAGATCGGGGCCGCGATCGGGAGGGACGGGGAGTGTTTCAGAGATCGGGGCCACGATCGGGAGGGACGGGGAGTGTTTCAGAGTTTGGAACCATGATCGGGAAGGACGGGGAGTGTTTCAGAGATCGGGGCCGCGATCGGAAGGGACGGTGAGTGTTTCATAGATCAGGGCCGCGATCGGGAGGGACGGGGAGTGTTTCAGAGATCGGGGCCACGATCGGGAGGGACGGGGAGTGTTTCAGAGATCGGAGCCACGATCGGGAGGGACGGGGAGTGTATCAGAGATCGGGGCCGAGATCGGGAGGGACGGGGAGTGTTTCAGAGACCGCGGCCACGATCGGGAAGGACGGGGAGTGTTTCAGAGATCGGTGCCGCGATCGGGAGGGACGGTGAGTGTTTCAGAGATCGGGGCCGCGATCGGGAGGGACGGTGAGTGTTTCAGAGATCGGGGCCACGATCGGGAGGGACGGGGAGTGTTTCAGAGATCGGGGTCGCGATCGGGAGGGACGGTGAGTGTTTCAGAGATCGGGGCCGCGATCGGGAGGGACGGTGAGTGTTTCAGAGATCAGGGCCGCGATCGGGAGGGACGGGGAGTGTTTCAGATATCGGGGCTACGATCGGGAAGGACGGGCAGTGTTTCAGAGATCGGGGCCGCGATCGGGAGGGACGGTGATTGTTTCAGAGATCGGGCCCGTGACCGGGAGGGACGGGGAGTATTTCAGAGATCGGGGCCACAAACAGGAGGGACATGGAGTGTTTCAGTGATCGGGGCCAAGATCGGAAGGGACGGGGAGTGTTTTATAGATCGGGGCAGCGATCCGGAGGGACGGGGAGTGTTTCAGTGATCGGGGCCACAAACAGGAGGGACGTGGAGTGTTTCAGTGATCGGGGCCAAGATCGGGAGGGACGGGGTGTGTTTTATAGATCGGGGCCGTGATCGGGAGGGACGGGGTGTGTTTCAGAGATCGGGGCCACGATCGAGAGTGGTGGGGAGTGTTACAGAGATTGGGACCACGATCGGCAGGGACGGGGAATGTTTTAGAGATCGGGGCCGTGATCGGGAGGGATGGGGAATATTTCAGAGATCGGGGCCTTGATCGGGAGGGACGGGGTGTGTTTCAGAGATCGGGGCTGAGATCGGGAAGGACGGGGAGTGTTTCAGAGATCGGGGCCTTGATCGACAGGGACGGGCAGTGTTTCAGAGATCGGGGCCACGATCGAGAGGGACGGAGAGTGTTTCTGAGATCGGGGCCGTGATCGGGAGGGACGGAGAGTGTTTCAGAGACCGGGGCCGCGAGCGGGAGGAGCGGGGAGTGTTTCAGAGATCGGGGCCACGATCGGGAAGGACGGGGAGTGTTTCAGAGATCGGGGCCGCGATCGGGAAGGACGGGGAGTGTTTCAGAGATCGGGGCCATGATCAGGAGGGAGGGGGACTGTTTCAGAGATCAGAGCCGCGATCGGGAGGGACGGGGAGTGTTTCAGAGATCGGGGCCACGATCGGGAGGGACGGGGAGTGTTTCAGAGTTTGGAACCATGATCGGGAAGGACGGGGAGTGTTTCAGAGATCGGGGCCACGATCGGAAGGGACGGTGAGTGTTTCAGAGATCAGGGCCGCGATCGGGACCGACGGGGAGTGTTTCAGAGATCGGGGCCACGATCGGGAGGGACGGGGAGTGTTTCAGAGATCGGGGCCACGATCGGGAGGGACGGGGAGTGTTTCAGAGATCGGGGCCGAAATCGGGAGGGACGGGGAGTGTTTCAGAGACCGCGGCCATGATCGGGAAGGACGGGGAGTGTTTCAGAGATCGGGGCCGCGATCGGGAGGGACGGGGAGTGTTTCAGAGATCGGGGCCATGATCGGGAGGGACGGGGAGTGTTTCAGAGTTTGGAACCATGATCGGGAAGGACGGGGAGTGTTTCAGAGATCGGGGCCGCGATCGGAAGGGACGGTGAGTGTTTCAGAGATCAGGGCCGCGATCGGGAGGGACGGGGAGTGTTTCAGAGATCGGGGCCACGATCGGGAGGGACGGGGAGTGTTTCAGAGATCGGGGCCACGATCGGGAGGGACGGGGAGTGTTTCAGAGATCGGGGCCGAGATCGGGAGGGACGGGGAGTGTTTCAGAGACCGCGGCCACGATCTGGAAGGACGGGGAGTGTTTCAGAGATCGGTGCCGCGATCGGGAGGGACGGTGAGTGTTTCAGAGATCGGGGCCGCGATCGGGAGGGACGGTGAGTGTTTCAGAGATCGGGGCCACGATCGGGAGGGACGGGGAGTGTTTCAGAGATCGGGGTCGCGATCGGGAGGGACGGTGAGTGTTTCAGAGATCGGGGCCGCGATCGGGAGGGACGGTGAGTGTTTCAGAGATCAGGGCCGCGATCGGGAGGGACGGGGAGTGTTTCAGATATCGGGGCTACGATCGGGAAGGACGGGCAGTGTTTCAGAGATCGGGGCCGCGATCGGGAGGGACGGTGATTGTTTCAGAGATCGGGCCCGTGACCGGGAGGGACGGGGAGTATTTCAGAGATCGGGGCCACAAACAGGAGGGACATGGAGTGTTTCAGTGATCGGGGCCAAGATCGGAAGGGACGGGGAGTGTTTTATAGATCGGGGCAGCGATCCGGAGGGACGGGGAGTGTTTCAGTGATCGGGGCCACAAACAGGAGGGACGTGGAGTGTTTCAGAGATCGGGGCCACGATCGAGAGTGGTGGGGAGTGTTTCAGAGATCGGGACCACGATCGGCAGGGACGGGGAATGTTTTAGAGATCGGGGCCGTGATCGGGAGGGATGGGGAATATTTCAGAGATCGGGGCCTTGATCGGGAGGGACGGGGTGTGTTTCAGAGATCGGGGCTGAGATCGGGAAGGACGGGGAGTGTTTCAGAGATCGGGGCCTTGATCGGGGGGGACGGGGAGTGTTTCAGAGATCGGGGCCGCGATCGGGAGGGACGGGGAGTGTTTCAGAGGTCGGGGCCATGATCAGGAGGGACGGGGAGTGTTTCAGAGATCGGGGCCATGATCGAGAGTGGTGGGGAGTGTTTCAGAGATCGGGACCACGATCGAGAGGGACGGGGAATGTTTTAGAGATCGGGACCGTGATCGGGAGGGATGGGGAATGTTTCAGAGATCGGGGCCTTGATCGGGAGGGACGGGGAGTGTTTCAGAGATCGGGGCCATGATCGGGAGGGACGGGGAGTGTTTCAGAGATCGTGGCCGTGATCGGTAGGGATGGAGAGTGTTTCAGAGATCGGGGCCACGATCGGGAGGGACGGGGAGTGTTTCAGAGATCGGGGCCACGATCGGGAGGGACGGGGAGCGTTTCAGAGATCGGGGCCACGATCGGGAGGGACGGGGAGTGTTTCAGAGATCGGGGCTGAGATCGGGAGGGACGGGGAGTGTTTCAGAGACCGCGGCCACGATCGGGAAGGACGGGGAGTGTTTCAGAGATCGGGGCCGCGATCGGGAGGGACGGTGAGTGTTTCAGAGATCGGGGCCGCAATCGGGAGGGACGCTGAGTGTTTCAGAGATCGGGGCCACGATCGGGAGGGACGGTGAGTGTTTCAGAGATCAGGGCCGCGATCGGGAGGGACGGGGAGTGTTTCAGATATCGGGGCTACGATCGGGAAGGACGGGCAGTGTTTCAGAGATCGGGGCCGCGATCGGGAAGGACGGTGAGTGTTTCAGAGATCGGGCCCGTGACCGGGAGGGACGGGGAGTATTTCAGAGATCGGGGCCACAAACAGGAGGGACATGGAGTGTTTCAGAGATCGGGGCCACGATCGAGAGGGACGGAGAGTGTTTCTGAGATCGTGTCCGTGATCGGTAGGGACGGAGAGTGTTTCAGAGATCGGGGCCACAATCGAGAGTCACGGGGAGTGTTTCAAAGATCGGGGCCATGATCGACAGGGACGGGCAGTGTTTCAGAGATCGGGGCCACGATCGAGAGGGACGGAGAGTGTTTCTGAGATCGTGGCCGTGATCGGTAGGGACGGAGAGTGTTTCAGAGACCGGGGCCGCGAGCGGGAGGAGCGGGGAGTGTTTCAGAGATCGGGGCCGCGATCGGGAAGGACGGGGAGTGTTTCAGAGATCGGGGCCGCGATCGGGAGGGACGGGGAGTGTTTCAGAGACCGCGGCCACGATCGGGAAGGACGGGGAGTGTTTCAGAGATCGGGGCCGCGATCGGGAGGGACGGGGAGTGTTTCAGAGATCGGGGCCACGATCGGGAGGGACGGGGAGTGTTTCAGAGTTTGGAACCATGATCGGGAAGGACGGGGAGTGTTTCAGAGATCGGGGCCGCGATCGGAAGGGACGGTGAGTGTTTCATAGATCAGGGCCGCGATCGGGAGGGACGGGGAGTGTTTCAGAGATCGGGGCCACGATCGGGAGGGACGGGGAGTGTTTCAGAGATCGGAGCCACGATCGGGAGGGACGGGGAGTGTATCAGAGATCGGGGCCGAGATCGGGAGGGACGGGGAGTGTTTCAGAGACCGCGGCCACGATCGGGAAGGACGGGGAGTGTTTCAGAGATCGGTGCCGCGATCGGGAGGGACGGTGAGTGTTTCAGAGATCGGGGCCGCGATCGGGAGGGACGGTGAGTGTTTCAGAGATCGGGGCCACGATCGGGAGGGACGGGGAGTGTTTCAGAGATCGGGGTCGCGATCGGGAGGGACGGTGAGTGTTTCAGAGATCGGGGCCGCGATCGGGAGGGACGGTGAGTGTTTCAGAGATCAGGGCCGCGATCGGGGGGGTCGGGGAGTGTTTCAGATATCGGGGCTACGATCGGGAAGGACGGGCAGTGTTTCAGAGATCGGGGCCGCGATCGGGAGGGACGGTGATTGTTTCAGAGATCGGGCCCGTGACCGGGAGGGACGGGGAGTATTTCAGAGATCGGGGCCACAAACAGGAGGGACATGGAGTGTTTCAGTGATCAGGGCCAAGATCGGAAGGGACGGGGAGTGTTTTATAGATCGGGGCAGCGATCCGGAGGGACGGGGAGTGTTTCAGTGATCGGGGCCACAAACAGGAGGGACGTGGAGTGTTTCAGTGATCGGGGCCAAGATCGGGAGGGACGGGGTGTGTTTTATAGATCGGGGCCATGATCGGGAGGGACGGGGTGTGTTTCAGAGATCGGGGCCACGATCGAGAGTGGTGGGGAGTGTTACAGAGATTGGGACCACGATCGGCAGGGACGGGGAATGTTTTAGAGATCGGGGCCGTGATCGGGAGGGATGGGGAATATTTCAGAGATCGGGGCCTTGATCGGGAGGGACGGGGTGTGTTTCAGAGATCGGGGCTGAGATCGGGAAGGACGGGGAGTGTTTCAGAGATCGGGGCCTTGATCGACAGGGACGGGCAGTGTTTCAGAGATCGGGGCCACGATCGAGAGGGACGGAGAGTGTTTCTGAGATCGGGGCCGTGATCGGGAGGGACGGAGAGTGTTTCAGAGACCGGGGCCGCGAGCGGGAGGAGCGGGGAGTGTTTCAGAGATCGGGGCCACGATCGGGAAGGACGGGGAGTGTTTCAGAGATCGGGGCCGCGATCGGGAAGGACGGGGAGTGTTTCAGAGATCGGGGCCATGATCAGGAGGGAGGGGGACTGTTTCAGAGATCAGAGCCGCGATCGGGAGGGACGGGGAGTGTTTCAGAGATCGGGGCCACGATCGGGAGGGACGGGGAGTGTTTCAGAGTTTGGAACCATGATCGGGAAGGACGGGGAGTGTTTCAGAGATCGGGGCCGCGATCGGAAGGGACGGTGAGTGTTTCAGAGATCAGGGCCGCGATCGGGACCGACGGGGAGTGTTTCAGAGATCGGGGCCACGATCGGGAGGGACGGGGAGTGTTTCAGAGATCGGGGCCACGATCGGGAGGGACGGGGAGTGTTTCAGAGATCGGGGCCGAAATCGGGAGGGACGGGGAGTGTTTCAGAGACCGCGGCCACGATCGGGAAGGACGGGGATTGTTTCAGAGATCGGGGCCGCGATCGGGAGGGACGGGGAGTGTTTCAGAGATCGGGGCCATGATCGGGAGGGACGGGGAGTGTTTCAGAGTTTGGAACGATGATCGGGAAGGACGGGGAGTATTTCAGAGATCGGGGCCGCGATCGGAAGGGACGGTGAGTGTTTCAGAGATCAGGGCCGCGATCGAGAGGGATGGCGAGTGTTTCAGAGATCGGGGCCGTGATCAGGAGGGACGGGGAGTGTTTCAGAGATCGGGGCCGTGATCAGGAGGGACGGGGAGTGTTTCAGAGATCGGGGCCATTATCGGGAGGGACGGGGAGTGTTTTAGAGATCGGGGCCATGATCGGGATGTACGGGGATTGTTTCAGAGATCAGGGCCGCGATCGGGAGGGACGGGGAGTGTTTCAGAGATCGGGGCCACGATCGGGAGGGACGGGGAGTGTTTCAGAGATCGGGGCTGTGATCGGGAGGGACGGGGAGTGTTTCAGAGATCGGGGCCATGATCGGGAGGGACGGGGAGTGTTTCAGAGATCACGGTCGTGATCGGCAGGGACGGGGAGTGTTTCAGAGATGGGGGGCGCGATCGGGAAAACGGGGAGTGTTTCAGAGATCGGGGCCGCGATCGGGAGGGACGGGGAGTGTTTCAGAAATCGCGGCCACTATCGGGAGGGACGGGGAGTGGTTCAGAGATCGGGGCCGCGAACGGGAGGGACGGGGATTGTTTCAGAGATCGGGGCCGCGATTGGGAGGGACGGGGAGTGTTTCAGAGATTGGGGCCACGATCAGGAGGGACGGGGAGTGTTTCAGAGATCGGGGCCAAGCTCGGGAGGGACGGGGAGTGTTTCAGAGATCGGGGCCGCGATCGGGATGGACGGGGCATGTTTCAGAGATCGGGGCCACGATCGAGAGTCACGGGGAGTGTTTCAGAGGTCGGGGCCGTGATCGGGAGGGACGGGAATTGTTTCAGAAATCGGGGCCGCGATCGGGAGGGACGGGGAGTGTTTCAGAGATCGGGGCCGCGATCGGGAGGGACGGGGAGTGTTTCAGAGATCGGGGCCCTGCTCAGGAGTGACGGGGAGTGTTTCAGAGATCGGGGCCACGATCGAGAGGGACGGCGAGTGTTTCAGAGATCAGGGCCGCGATCGGGTGGGACGGGGAGTGTTTCAGAGATTGGGGCCGCGATCGGGAGGGACGGGGAGTGTATCAGAGATCACGGCCACGATCGGGAGGGACGGGGAGTGTTTGGGAGATCGGGGCCGCGATCGGGAGGGTTCGGGGAGTGTTTCAGAGATCGGGGCCACAATTGAGAGGGACGGGGAGTGTTTGAGAGATTGGGGCCATGATCGGGAGGGACGGGGAGTGTTTCAGAGATCGGGGCCATGATCGGGAGGGACGGGCAGTGCTTCAGAGATCGGGGCCAGGATCGGGAGGGACGGGGAGTGTTTTAGTGATCAAGGCCATGATCGGGAGGGACGGGCAGTGTTTCAGAGATCGTGGCCACGATCGGGAGGGACGGGAATTGTTTCAGAGATCGGGGCCATGATCGGGAGGGACGGGGAGCGTTTCAGAGATCAGGGCCGAGATCGGGAGGGACGGGAATTGTTTCAGTGATCGGGCCGCGATCGAGAGGAACGGGGAGTGTTTCAGAGATCGGGGCCATGATCAAGAGGGACGGGGAGTGTTTCAGAGATCGGGGCCATGATCGGGAGGGACGGAGAGTGCTTCAGAGATCGAGGCCATGACCAAGAGGGACGGGGAGTGTTTCAGAGATCGGGGCCGTGATCGGGAGGGACGGAGAGTGCTTCAGAGCTCGGGGCCGTGATCGGGAGGGACGGGGAGTGTTTCAGTGATCAGGGCCGTGATCGGGAGGGACGGGGAGTCTTTCAGAGATCGGGGCCGAGATCGGGAGGGACGGGCTGTGTTTCAGAGATCGGGGCCGTGATCGGGAGGGACGGGGAGTGTTTCAGAGATCGGGGCCATGATCAGGAGGGACGGGGAGTATTTCAGAGATCGGGGCCACGATCGTGAGGCACGGGGAGTGTTTCAGTGATCGGGGCCATGATCAGGAGGGACGGGGAGTGTTTCAGAGATCGGGGCCATGATCGGGAGGGACGGGGAGTGTTTCAGAGATCAGGGCCGAGATCCGGAAGGACGGGGAGTGTTTCAGAGATATGGGCCACGATCGGGAGGGGCAGGGAGTGTTTCAGAGATCGGGGCCTCGATCGGGAGTGATGGGGAGTGTTTCAGAGATCGGGGCCACGATCAGGAGGGATGGGGAGTGTTTCAGAGATCAGGGCCGCGATCGGGAGGGACGGGGAGTGTTTCAGATATCAGGGCCGCGATCAGGAGGGACGGGGTTTGTTTCAGCGATCGGAGCCGCGATCGGGAGGGACGGGGAGTGTTTCAGAGATCGGGGCCATTATCGGGAGGGACCGGAATTGTTTCAGAGTTCGGGGCCGAGATCGGGAGGGACGGGGAGTGTTTCGGAGATCGGGGCCACGATCGAGAGTCACGGGGAGTGTTTCAGAGATTGGGGCCACAATCGGGAGGGACGGGGAGTGTTTCAGAGATCGTGGCCACGATCGGGATGGACGGGGAGTGTTTCAGAGATCGTGGCCACGATCGGGATGGACGGGGAGTGTTTCAGAGATCGAGGCCATGATCGGGAGGGACGGAGGGTGTTTCAGAGATCGGGGCCGCGATTGGGAGGGACAGGCAGTGTTTCAGAGATCGGGGCCGCGATCGGGAGGGTTCGGGGAGTGTTTCAGAAATCGGGACCACGATCGAGAGGGACGGGGAGTGTTTCAGAGATAGGGGCCACGATTGGGAGGGACGGGGAGTGTTTCAGAGATTGGGGCCACGATCGGGAGGGACGTTCATTGCTTCAGAGATCGGGGCTACCATCGGGAGGGACGGGGAGTGTTTCAGTGATTAGGGCCATGATCGGGAGGGACAGGCAGTGTTTCAGAGATCGTGGCCACGATCGGGAGGGACGGGAATTGTTTCAAAGATCGGGGCCATGATCGGGAGGGACGGGGAGCGTTTCAGAGATCAGGGCCGAGATCGGGAGGGACGGGAATTGTTTCAGAGATCGGGGCCATGATCGGGACGGACAGGAATTGTTTCAGAGATCGGGCCGCGATCGAGAGGAACGGGTAGTGTTTCAGAGATCGGGGCCATGATCAAGAGGGACGGGGAGTGTTTCAGAGATCGGGGCCATGATCGAGAGGGACGGGGTGTGTTTCAGAGATCGAGGCCACGATCGGGAGGGACGGGGAGTGTTTCAGAGATCGGGGCCATGATCGGGAGGGACGGAGAGTGTTTCAGAGATCAGGGCCGCGATCGGGAGGGACGGGGAGTATTTCAGAGATCGGGGCCACGATCGAGAGGGACGGGGAGTGTTTCAGAGATCGGGGCCATGATCAGGAGGGACGGGGAGTGTTTCAGAGATCGGGGCCAAGATCGGGAGGGACGGGGCGTGTTTCAGAGATCGGGGCCGCGATCGGGTTGGACGGCACATGTTTCAGAGATCGGGGCCACAATCAAGAGGGACGGGGAGCGTTTCAGAGATTGGGGCCATGATCGGGAGGGACGGGGAGTGTTTCAGAGATTGGGGCCACGATCGGGAGGGACGGGGAACGTTTTAGAGATCGGGGCCGCGACCGGGAGGGACGGGGAGTGTTTCAGAGATCGGGGCCACAATCAGGAGGGACTGGGAGTGTTTCAGAGATCGGGGCCAGGATCGGGAGGGACGGGGATTGATTCAGTGATCGGGGCCACGATCGGGAGGGACAGGGGGTGTCTCAGAAATCGGGGCCATGGTCGGACGTCACGGGGAGTGTTTCAGTGGTCGGGGCCGTGATCGGGAGGGACGGGAATTGCTTCAGAGATCGGGGCCGCGATCGGGAGGGTTCGGGGAGTGTTTCAGAGATCGGGGCCGCGATCGAGAGGGATGGCGAGTGTTTCAGAGATCGGGGCCGTGATCGGGAGGGACGGGGAGTGTTTCAGAGATTGGGGCCACGATTGAGAGGGATGGCGAGTGTTTCAGAGATCGGGGCCGTGATCGGGAGGGACGGGGAGTGTTTCAGAGATCGGGGCCGCGATCAGGAGGGACGGGGAGTGTTTTAGAGATCAGGGCCGCGATCGGGAGGGACGGGTCGTGTGTCAGAGATCGGGGCCGCGATCAAGAGGGATGGCGAGTGTTTCAGAGATCGGGGCCGTGATCAGGAGGGACTGGGAGTGTTTCAGAGATCGGGGCCGTGATCAGGAGGGACGGGGAGTGTTTCAGAGATTGGGGCCACGATTGAGAGGGATGGCGAGTGTTTCAGAGATCGGGGCCGTGATCGGGAGGGACGGGGAGTGTTTCAGAGATCGGGGCCGCGATCAGGAGGGACGGGGAGTGTTTTAGAGATCAGGGCCGCGATCGGGAGGGACGGGTCGTGTGTCAGAGATCGGGGCCGCGATCAAGAGGGATGGCGAGTGTTTCAGAGATCGGGGCCGTGATCAGGAGGGACTGGGAGTGTTTCAGAGATCGGGGCCGTGATCAGGAGGGACGGGGAGTGTTTCAGAGATCGGGGCCATTATCGGGAGGGACGGGGAGTGTTTTAGAGATCGGGGCCACGATCGGGATGTACGGGGATTGTTTCAGAGATCAGGGCCGCGATCGGGAGGGACGGGGAGTGTTTCAGAGATCGGGGCCACGATCGGGAGGGACGGGGAGTGTTTCAGAGATCGGGGCTGTGATCGGGAGGGACGGGGAGTGTTTCAGAGATCGGGGCCATGATCGGGAGGGACGGGGAGTGTTTCAGAGATCACGGTCGTGATCGGCAGGGACGGGGAGTGTTTCAGAGATGGGGGGCGCGATCGGGAAAACGGGGAGTGTTTCAGAGATCGGGGCCGCGATCGGGAGGGACGGGGAGTGTTTCAGAAATCGCGGCCACTATCGAGAGGGACGGGGAGTGGTTCAGAGATCGGGGCTGCGATCGGGAGTGTGGGGGAGTGTTTCAGAGATGGGGCCACGATCGGGAGGGACGGGAAGTGTTTCAGAGATCAGCGCCGCGAACGGGAGGGACGGGGATTGTTTCAGAGATCGGGGCCGCGATTGGGAGGGACGGGGAGTGTTTCAGAGATTGCGGCCACGATCAGGAGGGACGGGGAGTGTTTCAGAGATCGGGGCCAAGCTCGGGAGGGACGGGGAGTGTTTCAGAGATCGGGGCCGCGATCGGGATGGACGGGGCATGTTTCAGAGATCGGGGCCACGATCGAGAGTCACGGGGAGTGTTTCAGAGGTCGGGGCCGCGATCGGGAGGGACGGGAATTGTTTCAGAAATCGGGGCCGCGATCGGGAGGGACGGGGAGTGTTTCAGAGATCGGGGCCGCGATCGGGAGGGACGGGGAGTGTTTCAGAGATCGGGGCCATGCTCAGGAGTGACAGGGAGTGTTTCAGAGATCGGGGCCACGATCGAGAGGGACGGAGAGTGTTTCAGAGATCAGGGCCGCGATCGGGTGGGACGGGGAGTGTTTCAGAGATCGGGGCCGCGATCGGGAGGGACGGGGAGTGTTTCAGAGATCACGGCCACGATCGGGAGGGACGGGGAGTGTTTGGGAGATCGGGGCCGCGATCGGGAGGGTTCGGGGAGTGTTTCAGAGATCGGGGCCACAATTGAGAGGGACAGGGAGGGTTTGAGAGATTGGGGCCATGATCGGGAGGGACGGGGAGTGTTTCAGAGATCGGGGCCATGATCGGGAGGGACGGGCAGTGCTTCAGAGATCGGGGCCACGATCGGGAGGGACGGGGAGTGTTTTAGTGATCAAGGCCATGATCGGGAGGGACGGGCAGTGTTTCAGAGATCGTGGCCACGATCGGGAGGGACGGGAATTGTTTCAGAGATCGGGGCCATGATCGGGAGGGACGGGGAGCGTTTCAGAGATCAGGGCCGAGATCGGGAGGGACGGGAATTGTTTCAGAGATCGGGGCCACGATCGGGACGGACAGGAATTGTTTCAGAGATCGGGCCGCGATCGAGAGGTACGGGGAGTGTTTCAGAGATCGGGGCCATGATCAAGAGGGACGGGGAGTGTTTCAGAGATCGGGGCCGTGATCGGGAGGGACGGAGAGTGCTTCAGAGATCGAGGCCATGACCAAGAGGGACGGGGAGTGTTTCAGAGATCGGGGCCGTGATCGGGAGGGACGGAGAGTGCTTCAGAGATCGGGGCCGCGATCGGGAGGGACGGGGAGTGTTTCAGTGATCAGGGCCGTGATCGGGAGGGACGGGGAGTCTTTCAGAGATCGGCGCCGAGATCGGGAGGGACGGGCAGTGTTTCAGAGATCGGGGCCGTGATCGGGAGGGACGGGGAGTGTTTCAGAGATCGGGGCCATGATCAGGAGGGACGGGGAGTGTTTCAGAGATCGGGGCCACGATCGAGAGGGACGGAGAGTGTTTCAGAGATCAGGGCCGCGATCGGGTGGGACGGGGAGTGTTTCAGAGATCGGGGCCGCGATCGGGAGGGACGGGGAGTGTTTCAGAGATCACGGCCACAATCGTGAGGGACGGGGAGTGTTTGGGAGATCGGGGCCGCGATCGGGATGGTTCGGGGAGTGTTTCAGAGATCGGGGCCACAATTGAGAGGGACGGGGAGTGTTTGAGAGATTGGGGCCATGATCGGGAGGGACGGGGAGTGTTTCAGAGATCGGGGCCATGATCGGGAGGGACGGGCAGTGCTTCAGAGATCGGGGCCACGATCAGGAGGGACGGGGAGTGTTTTAGTGATCAAGGCCATGATCGGGAGGGACGGGCAGTGTTTCAGAGATCGTGGCCACGATCGGGAGGGACGGGAATTGTTTCAGAGATCGGGGCCATGATCGGGAGGGACGGGGAGCATTTCAGAGATCAGGGCCGAGATCGGGAGGGACGGGAATTGTTTCAGAGATCGGGGCCACGATCGGGACGGACAGGAATTGCTTCAGAGATCGGGGCCGCGATCGGGAGGGTTCGGGGAGTGTTTCAAAGATCAGGGCCGCGATCGAGAGGGATGGCGAGTGTTTCAGAGATCGGGGCCGTGATCGGGAGGGACGGGGAGTGTTTCAGAGATTGGGGCCACGATCGAGAGGGATGGCGAGTGTTTCAGAGATCGGGGCCGTGATCGGGAGGGACGGTGAGTGTTTCAGAGATCGGGGCCGCGATCAGGAGGGACGGGGAGTATTTTAGAGATCAGGGCCGCGATCGGGAGGGACGGGTCGTGTGTCAGAGATCGGGGCCGCGATCGAGAGGGATGGCGAGTGTTTCAGAGATCGGGGCCGTGATCAGGAGGGACGGGGAGTGTTTCAGAGATCGGGGCCGTGATCAGGAGGGACGGGGAGTGTTTCAGAGATCGGGGCCATTATCGGGAGGGACGGGGAGTGTTTTAGAGATCGGGGCCATGATCGGGATGTACGGGGATTGTTTCAGAGATCAGGGCCGCGATCGGGAGGGACGGGGAGTGTTTCAGAGATCGGGGCCACGATCGGGAGGGACGGGGAGTGTTTCAGAGATCGGGGCTGTGATCGGGAGGGACGGGGAGTGTTTCAGAGATCGGGGCCATGATCGGGAGGGACGGGGAGTGTTTCAGAGATCACGGTCGTGATCGGCAGGGACGGGGAGTGTTTCAGAGATGGGGGGCGCGATCGGGAAAACGGGGAGTGTTTCAGAGATCGGGGCCGCGATCGGGAGGGACGGGGAGTGTTTCAGAAATCGCGGCCACTATCGGGAGGGACGGGGAGTGGTTCAGAGATCGGGGCAGCGATCGGGAGTGTTGGGGAGTGTTTCAGAGATGGGGCCACGATCGGGAGGGACGGGAAGTGTTTCAGAGATCAGGGCCGCGAACGGGAGGGACGGGGATTGTTTCAGAGATCGGGGCCGCGATTGGGAGGGACGGGGAGTGTTTCAGAGATTGGGGCCACGATCAGGAGGGACGGGGAGTGTTTCAGAGATCGGGGCCAAGCTCGGGAGGGACGGGGAGTGTTTCAGAGATCGGGGCCGCGATCGGGATGGACGGGGCATGTTTCAGAGATCGGGGCCACCATCGAGAGTCACGGGGAGTGTTTCAGAGGTCGGGGCCGTGATCGGGAGGGACGGGAATTGTTTCAGAAATCGGGGCCGCGATCGGGAGGGACGGGGAGTGTTTCAGAGATCGGGGCCGCGATCGGGAGGGACGGGGAGTGTTTCAGAGATCGGGGCCCTGCTCAGGAGTGACGGGGAGTGTTTCAGAGATCGGGGCCACGATCGAGAGGGACGGCGAGTGTTTCAGAGATCAGGGCCGCGATCGGGTGGGACGGGGAGTGTTTCAGAGATTGGGGCCGCGATCGGGAGGGACGGGGAGTGTTTCAGAGATCACGGCCACGATCGGGAGGGACGGGGAGTGTTTGGGAGATCGGGGCCGCGATCGGGAGGGTTCGGGGAGTGTTTCAGAGATCGGGGCCACAATTGAGAGGGACGGGGAGTGTTTGAGAGATTGGGGCCATGATCGGGAGGGACGGGGAGTGTTTCAGAGATCGGGGCCATGATCGGGAGGGACGGGCAGTGCTTCAGAGATCGGGGCCAGGATCGGGAGGGACGGGGAGTGTTTTAGTGATCAAGGCCATGATCGGGAGGGACGGGCAGTGTTTCAGAGATCGTGGCCGCGATCGGGAGGGACGGGAATTGTTTCAGAGATCGGGGCCATGATCGGGAGGGACGGGGAGCGTTTCAGAGATCAGGGCCGAGATCGGGAGGGACGGGAATTGTTTCAGTGATCGGGCCGCGATCGAGAGGAACGGGGAGTGTTTCAGAGATCGGGGCCATGATCAAGAGGGACGGGGAGTGTTTCAGAGATCGGGGCCATGATCGGGAGGGACGGAGAGTGCTTCAGAGATCGAGGCCATGACCAAGAGGGACGGGGAGTGTTTCAGAGATCGGGGCCGTGATCGGGAGGGACGGAGAGTGCTTCAGAGCTCGGGGCCGTGATCGGGAGGGACGGGGAGTGTTTCAGTGATCAGGGCCGTGAAATGGGAGGGACGGGGAGTCTTTCAGAGATCGGGGCCGAGATCGGGAGGGACGGGCAGTGTTTCAGAGATCGGGGCCGTGATCGGGAGGGACGGGGAGTGTTTCAGAGATCGGGGCCATGATCAGGAGGGACGGGGAGTATTTCAGAGATCGGGGCCACGATCGAGAGGCACGGGGAGTGTTTCAGAGATCGGGGCCATGATCAGGAGGGACGGGGAGTGTTTCAGAGATCGGGGCCATGATCGGGAGGGACGGGGAGTGTTTCAGAGATCAGGGCCGAGATCCGGAAGGACGGGGAGTGTTTCAGAGATATGGGCCACGATCGGGAGGGGCAGGGAGTGTTTCAGAGATCGGGGCCTCGATCGGGAGTGATGGGGAGTGTTTCAGAGATCGGGGCCACGATCAGGAGGGATGGGGAGTGTTTCAGAGATCAGGGCCGCGATCGGGAGGGACGGGGAGTGTTTCAGATATCAGGGCCGCGATCGGGAGGGACGGGGTTTGTTTCAGCGATCGGAGCCGCGATCGGGAGGGACGGGGAGTGTTTCAGAGATCGGGGCCATTATCGGGAGGGACGGGAATTGTTTCAGAGTTCGGGGCCGAGATCGGGAGGGACGGGGAGTGTTTCGGAGATCGGGGCCACGATCGAGAGTCACGGGGAGTGTTTCAGAGATTGGGGCCACAATCGGGAGGGACGGGGAGTGTTTCAGAGATCGTGGCCACGATCGGGATGGACGGGGAGTGTTTCAGAGATCGTGGCCACGATCGGGATGGACGGGGAGTGTTTCAGAGATCGAGGCCATGATCGGGAGGGACGGAGGGTGTTTCAGAGATCGGGGCCGTGATTGGGAGGGACAGGCAGTGTTTCAGAGATCGGGGCCGCGATCGGGAGGGTTCGGGGAGTGTTTCAGAGATCGGGACCACGATCGAGAGGGACGGGGAGTGTTTCAGAGATAGGGGCCACGATTGGGAGGGACGGGGAGTGTTTCAGAGATTGGGGCCACGATCGGGAGGGACGTTCATTGCTTCAGAGATCGGGGCTACCATCGGGAGGGACGGGGAGTGTTTCAGTGATTAGGGCCATGATCGGGAGGGACAGGCAGTGTTTCAGAGATCGTGGCCACGATCGGGAGGGACGGGAATTGTTTCAAAGTTCGGGGCCATGATCGGGAGGGACGGGGAGCGTTTCAGAGATCAGGGCCGAGATCCGGAAGGACGGGGAGTGTTTCAGAGATCGGGGCCATGATCGGGAGGGACGGGGAGTGTTTCAGAGATCAGGGCCGAGATCCGGAAGGACGGGGAGTGTTTCAGAGATATGGGCCACGATCGGGAGGGGCAGGGAGTGTTTCAGAGATCGGGGCCTCGATCGGGAGTGATGGGGAGTGTTTCAGAGATCGGGGCCACGATCAGGAGGGATGGGGAGTGTTTCAGAGATCAGGGCCGCGATCGGGAGGGACGGGGAGTGTTTCAGATATCAGGGCCGCGATCGGGAGGGACGGGGTTTGTTTCAGCGATCGGAGCCGCGATCGGGAGGGACGGGGAGTGTTTCAGAGATCGGGGCCATTATCGGGAGGGACGGGAATTGTTTCAGAGTTCGGGGCCGAGATCGGGAGGGACGGGGAGTGTTTCGGAGATCGGGGCCACGATCGAGAGTCACGGGGAGTGTTTCAGAGATTGGGGCCACAATCGGGAGGGACGGGGAGTGTTTCAGAGATCGTGGCCACGATCGGGATGGACGGGGAGTGTTTCAGAGATCGTGGCCACGATCGGGATGGACGGGGAGTGTTTCAGAGATCGAGGCCATGATCGGGAGGGACAGAGGGTGTTTCAGAGATCGGGGCCGTGATTGGGAGGGACAGGCAGTGTTTCAGAGATCGGGGCCGCGATCGGGAGGGTTCGGGGAGTGTTTCAGAGATCGGGACCACGATCGAGAGGGACGGGGAGTGTTTCAGAGATAGGGGCCACGATTGGGAGGGACGGGGAGTGTTTCAGAGATTGGGGCCACGATCGGGAGGGACGTTCATTGCTTCAGAGATCGGGGCTACCATCGGGAGGGACGGGGAGTGTTTCAGTGATTAGGGCCATGATCGGGAGGGACAGGCAGTGTTTCAGAGATCGTGGCCACGATCGGGAGGGACGGGAATTGTTTCAAAGTTCGGGGCCATGATCGGGAGGGACGGGGAGCGTTTCAGAGATCAGGGCCGAGATCGGGAGGGACGGGAATTGTTTCAGAGATCGGGGCCATGATCGGGACGGACAGGAATTGTTTCAGAGATCGGGCCGCGATCGAGAGGAACGGGGAGTGTTTCAGAGATCGGGGCCATGATCAAGAGGGACGGGGAGTGTTTCAGAGATCGGGGCCATGATCGAGAGGGACGGGGTGTGTTTCAGAGATCGAGGCCACGATCGGGAGGGACGGGGAGTGTTTCAGAGATCGGGGCCATGATCGGGAGGGACGGAGAGTGTTTCAGAGATCAGGGCCGCGATCGGGAGGGACGGGGAGTATTTCAGAGATCGGGGCCACGATCGAGAGGGACGGGGAGTGTTTCAGAGATCGGGGCCATGATCAGGAGGGACGGGGAGTGTTTCAGAGATCGGGGCCAAGATCGGGAGGGACGGGGCGTGTTTCAGAGATCGGGGCCGCGATCGGGTTGGACGGCACATGTTTCAGAGATCGGGGCCACAATCAAGAGGGACGGGGAGCGTTTCAGAGATTGGGGCCATGATCGGGAGGGACGGGGAGTGTTTCAGAGATTGGGGCCACGATCGGGAGGGACGGGGAACGTTTTAGAGATCGGGGCCGCGACCGGGAGGGACGGGGAGTGTTTCAGAGATCGGGGCCACAATCAGGAGGGACTGGGAGTGTTTCAGAGATCGGGGCCAGGATCGGGAGGGACGGGGATTGATTCAGTGATCGGGGCCACGATCGGGAGGGACAGGGGGTGTCTCAGAAATCGGGGCCATGGTCGGACGTCACGGGGAGTGTTTCAGAGGTCGGGGCCGTGATCGGGAGGGACGGGAATTGCTTCAGAGATCGGGGCCGCGATCGGGAGGGTTCAGGGAGTGTTTCAGAGATCGGGGCCGCGATCGAGAGGGATGGCGAGTGTTTCAGAGATCGGGGCCGTGATCGGGAGGGACGGGGAGTGTTTCAGAGATTGGGGCCACGATTGAGAGGGATGGCGAGTGTTTCAGAGATCGGGGCCGTGATCGGGAGGGACGGGGAGTGTTTCAGAGATCGGGGCCGCGATCAGGAGGGACGGGGAGTGTTTTAGAGATCAGGGCCGCGATCGGGAGGGACGGGTCGTGTGTCAGAGATCGGGGCCGCGATCGAGAGGGATGGCGAGTGTTTCAGAGATCGGGGCCGTGATCAGGAGGGACTGGGAGTGTTTCAGAGATCGGGGCCGTGATCAGGAGGGACGGGGAGTGTTTCAGAGATCGGGGCCATTATCGGGAGGGACGGGGAGTGTTTTAGAGATCGGGGCCACGATCGGGATGTACGGGGATTGTTTCAGAGATCAGGGCCGCGATCGGGAGGGACGGGGAGTGTTTCAGAGATCGGGGCCACGATCGGGAGGGACGGGGAGTGTTTCAGAGATCGGGGCTGTGATCGGGAGGGACGGGGAGTGTTTCAGAGATCGGGGCCATGATCGGGAGGGACGGGGAGTGTTTCAGAGATCACGGTCGTGATCGGCAGGGACGGGGAGTGTTTCAGAGATGGGGGGCGCGATCGGGAAAACGGGGAGTGTTTCAGAGATCGGGGCCGCGATCGGGAGGGACGGGGAGTGTTTCAGAAATCGCGGCCACTATCGGGAGGGACGGGGAGTGGTTCAGAGATCGGGGCTGCGATCGGGAGTGTGGGGGAGTGTTTCAGAGATGGGGCCACGATCGGGAGGGACGGGAAGTGTTTCAGAGATCAGGGCCGCGAACGGGAGGGACGGGGATTGTTTCAGAGATCGGGGCCGCGATTGGGAGGGACGGGGAGTGTTTCAGAGTTTGCGGCCACGATCAGGAGGGACGGGGAGTGTTTCAGAGATCGGGGCCAAGCTCGGGAGGGACGGGGAGTGTTTCAGAGATCGGGGCCGCGATCGGGATGGACGGGGCATGTTTCAGAGATCGGGGCCACGATCGAGAGTCACGGGGAGTGTTTCAGAGGTCGGGGCCGCGATCGGGAGGGACGGGAATTGTTTCAGAAATCGGGGCCGCGATCGGGAGGGACGGGGAGTGTTTCAGAGATCGGGGCCGCGATCGGGAGGGACGGGGAGTGTTTCAGAGATCGGGGCCATGCTCAGGAGTGACAGGGAGTGTTTCAGAGATCGGGGCCACGATCGAGAGGGACGGAGAGTGTTTCAGAGATCAGGGCCGCGATCGGGTGGGACGGGGAGTGTTTCAGAGATCGGGGCCGCGATCGGGAGGGACGGGGAGTGTTTCAGAGATCACGGCCACGATCGGGAGGGACGGGGAGTGTTTGGGAGATCGGGGCCGCGATCGGGAGGGTTCGGGGAGTGTTTCAGAGATCGGGGCCACAATTGAGAGGGACAGGGAGGGTTTGAGAGATTGGGGCCATGATCGGGAGGGACGGGGAGTGTTTCAGAGATCGGGGCCATGATCGGGAGGGACGGGCAGTGCTTCAGAGATCGGGGCCACGATCGGGAGGGACGGGGAGTGTTTTAGTGATCAAGGCCATGATCGGGAGGGACGGGCAGTGTTTCAGAGATCGTGGCCACGATCGGGAGGGACGGGAATTGTTTCAGAGATCGGGGCCATGATCGGGTGGGACGGGGAGCGTTTCAGAGATCAGGGCCGAGATCGGGAGGGACGGGAATTGTTTCAGAGATCGGGGCCACGATCGGGACGGACAGGAATTGTTTCAGAGATCGGGCCGCGATCGAGAGGTACGGGGAGTGTTTCAGAGATCGGGGCCATGATCAAGAGGGACGGGGAGTGTTTCAGAGATCGGGGCCGTGATCGGGAGGGACGGAGAGTGCTTCAGAGATCGAGGCCATGACCAAGAGGGACGGGGAGTGTTTCAGAGATCGGGGCCGTGATCGGGAGGGACGGAGAGTGCTTCAGAGATCGGGGCCGCGATCGGGAGGGACGGGGAGTGTTTCAGTGATCAGGGCCGTGATCGGGAGGGACGGGGAGTCTTTCAGAGATCGGCGCCGAGATCGGGAGGGACGGGCAGTGTTTCAGAGATCGGGGCCGTGATCGGGAGGGACGGGGAGTGTTTCAGAGATCGGGGCCCTGATCAGGAGGGACGGGGAGTGTTTCAGAGATCGGGGCCACGATCGAGAGGGACGGAGAGTGTTTCAGAGATCAGGGCCGCGATCGGGTGGGACGGGGAGTGTTTCAGAGATCGGGGCCGCGATCGGGAGGGACGGGGAGTGTTTCAGAGATCACGGCCACAATCGGGAGGGACGGGGAGTGTTTGGGAGATCGGGGCCGCGATCGGGAGGGTTCGGGGAGTGTTTCAGAGATCGTGGCCACAATTGAGAGGGACGGGGAGTGTTTGAGAGATTGGGGCCATGATCGGGAGGGACGGGGAGTGTTTCAGAGATCGGGGCCATGATCGGGAGGGACGGGCAGTGCTTCAGAGATCGGGGCCACGATCGGGAGTGACGGGGAGTGTTTTAGTGATCAAGGCCATGATCGGGAGGGACGGGCAGTGTTTCAGAGATCGTGGCCACGATCGGGAGGGACGGGAATTGTTTCAGAGATCGGGGCCATGATCGGGAGGGACGGGGAGCGTTTCAGAGATCAGGGCCGAGATCGGGAGGGACGGGAATTCTTTCAGAGATCGGGGCCACGATCGGGACGGACAGGAATTGTTTCAGAGATCGGGCCGCGATCGAGAGGAACGGGGAGTGTTTCAGAGATCGGGGCCATGATCAAGAGGGACGGGGAGTGTTTCAGAGATCGGGGCCATGATCGGGAGGGACGGAGAGTGCTTCAGAGATCGAGGCCATGACCAAGAGGGACGGGGAGTGTTTCAGAGATCGGGGCCGTGATCGGGAGGGACGGAGAGTGCTTCAGAGATCGGGGCCGTGATCGGGAGGGACGGGGAGTGTTTCAGAGATCGGGGCCATGATCAGGAGGGACGGGGAGTATTTCAGAGATCGGGGCCACGATCGAGAGGCACGGGGAGTGTTTCAGAGATCGGGGCCATGATCAGGAGGGACGGGGAGTGTTTCAGAGATCGGGGCCATGATCGGGAGGGACGAAGAGTGCTTCAGAGCTCGGGGCCGCGATCGGGAGGGACGGGGAGTGTTTCAGTGATCAGGGCCGTGATCGGGAGGGACGGGGAGTCTTTCAGAGATCGGGGCCGAGATCGGGAGGGACGGGCAGTGTTTCAGAGATCGGGGCCGTGATCGGGAGGGACGGGGAGTGTTTCAGAGATCGGGGCCACGATCGAGAGGCACGGGGAGTGTTTCAGAGATCGGGGCCATGATCAGGAGGGACGGGGAGTGTTTCAGAGATCGGGGCCATGATCGGGAGGGACGGGGAGTGTTTCAGAGATCAGGGCCGAGATCCGGAAGGACGGGGAGTGTTTCAGAGATATGGGCCACGATCGGGAGGGGCAGGGAGTGTTTCAGAGATCGGGGCCTCGATCGGGAGTGATGGGGAGTGTTTCAGAGATCGGGGCCACGATCAGGAGGGACGGGGAATGTTTCAGATATCAGGGCCACGATCGGGAGGGACGGGGAATGTTTCAGATATCAGGGCCACGATCGGGAGGGACGGGGTTTGTTTCAGCGATCGGAGCCGCGATCGGGAGGGACGGGGAGTGTTTCAGAGATCGGGGCCGAGATCGGGAGGGACGGGGAGTGTTTCGGAGATCGGGGCCACGATCGAGAGTCACGGGGAGTGTTTCAGAGATTGGGGCCACAATCGGGAGGGACGGGGAGTGTTTCAGAGATCGTGGCCACGATCGGGATGGACGGGGAGTGTTTCAGAGATCGTGGCCACGATCGGGATGGACGGGGAGTGTTTCAGAGATCGAGGCCATGATCGGGAGGGACGGAGGGTGTTTCAGAGATCGGGGCCGCGATTGGGAGGGACAGGCAGTGTTTCAGAGATCGGGGCCGCGATCGGGAGGGTTCGGGGAGTGTTTCAGAGATCGGGACCACGATCGAGAGGGACGGGGAGTGTTTCAGAGATAGGGGCCACGATTGGGAGGGACGGGGAGTGTTTCAGAGATCGGGGCCACGATCGGGAGGGACGGGGAGTGTTTCAGTGATTAGGGCCATGATCGGGAGGGACGGGCAGTGTTTCAGAGATCGTGGCCACGATCGGGAGGGACGGGAATTGTTTCAAAGATCGGGGCCATGATCGGGGGGGACGGGGAGCGTTTCAGAGATCAGGGCCGAGATCGGGAGGGACGGGAATTGTTTCAGAGATCGGGGCCACGATCGGGACGGACAGGAATTGTTTCAGAGATCGGGCCGCGATCGAGAGGAACGGGGAGTGTTTCAGAGATCGGGGCCATGATCAAGAGGGACGGGGAGTGTTTCAGAGATCGGGGCCATGATCGAGAGGGACGGGGTGTGTTTCAGAGATCGAGGCCACGATCGGGAGGGACGGGGAGTGTTTCAGAGATCGGGGCCGTGATCGGGAGGGACGGAGAGTGTTTCAGAGATCAGGGCCGCGATCGGGAGGGACGGGGAGTATTTCAGAGATCGGGGCCACGATCGAGAGGGACGGGGAGTGTTTCAGAGATCGGGGCCATGATCAGGAGGGACGGGGAGTGTTTCAGAGATCGGGGCCAAGATCGGGAGGGACGGGGCGTGTTTCAGAGATCGGGGCCGCGATCGGGTTGGACGGCACATGTTTCAGAGATCGGGGCCACAATCAAGAGGGACGGGGAGTGTTTCAGAGATTGGGGCCATGATCGGGAGGGACGGGGAGTGTTTCAGAGATTGGGGCCACGATCGGGAGGGACGGGGAACGTTTTAGAGATCGGGGCCGCGACCGGGAGGGACGGGGAGTGTTTCAGAGATCGGGGCCACAATCAGGAGGGACTGGGAGTGTTTCAGAGATCGGGGCCAGGATCGGGAGGGACGGGGATTGATTCAGTGATCGGGGCCACGATCGGGAGGGACAGGGGGTGTCTCAGAAATCGGGGCCATGGTCGGACGTCACGGGGAGTGTTTCAGAGGTCGGGGCCGTGATCGGGAGGGACGGGAATTGCTTCAGCGATCGGGGCCGCGATCGGGAGGGTTCGGGGAGTGTTTCAGAGATCGGGGCCGCGATCGAGAGGGATGGCGAGTGTTTCAGAGATCGGGGCCGTGATCGGGAGGGACGGGGAGTGTTTCAGAGATTGGGGCCACGATCGAGAGGGATGGCGAGTGTTTCAGAGATCGGGGCCATGATCGGGAGGGACGGGGAGTGTTTCAGAGATCGGGGCCGCGATCAGGAGGGACGGGGAGTGTTTTAGAGATCAGGGCCGCGATCGGGAGGGACGGGTCGTGTGTCAGAGATCGGGGCCGCGATCGAGAGGGATGGCGAGTGTTTCAGAGATCGGGGCCGTGATCAGGAGGGACGGGGAGTGTTTCAGAGATCGGGGCCGTGATCAGGAGGGACGGGGAGTGTTTCAGAGATCGGGGCCATTATCGGGAGGGACGGGGAGTGTTTTAGAGATCGGGGCCACGATCGGGATTTACGGGGATTGTTTCAGAGATCAGGGCCGCGATCGGGAGGGACGGGGAGTGTTCCAGAGATCGGGGCCACGATTGGGAGGGACGGGGAGTGTTTCAGAGATCGGGGCTGTGATCGGGAGGGACGGGGAGTGTTTCAGAGATCGGGGCCATGATCGGGAGGGACGGGGAGTGTTTCAGAGATCATGGTCGTGATCGGCAGGGACGGGGAGTGTTTCAGAGATGGGGGGCGCGATCGGGAAAACGGGGAGTGTTTCAGAGATCGGGGGCCGCGATCGGGAGGGACGGGGAGTGTTTCAGAAATCGCGGCCATTATCGGGAGGGACGGGGAGTGGTTCAGAGATCGGGGCTGCGATCGGGAGTGTGGGGGAGTTTTTCAGAGATGGGGCCACGATCGGGAGGGACGGGAAGTGTTTCAGAGATCAGGGCCGCGAACGGGAGGGACGGGGATTGTTTCAGAGATCGGGCCGCGATTGGGAGGGACGGGGAGTGTTTCAGAGATTGGGGCCACGATCAGGAGGGACGGGGCATGTTTCAGAGATCGGGGCCACGATCGAGAGTCACGGGGAGTGTTTCAGAGGTCGGGGCCGCGATCGGGAGGGACGGGAATTGTTTCAGAAATCGGGGCCGCGATCGGGAGGGACGGGGAGTGTTTCAGAGATCGGGGCCGCGATCGGGAGGGACGGGGAGTGTTTCAGAGATCGGGGCCATGCTCAGGAGTGACAGGGAGTGTTTCAGAGATCGGGGCCACGATCGAGAGGGACGGAGAGTGTTTCAGAGATCAGGGCCGCGATCGGGTGGGACGGGGAGTGTTTCAGAGATCGGGGCCACGATCGGGAGGGACGGGGAGTGTTTGGGAGATCGGGGCCGCGATCGGGAGGGTTCGGGGAGTGTTTCAGAGATCGGGGCCATGATCAGGAGAGACGGGGAGTGTTTCAGAGATCGGGGCCAAGATTGGGAGGGACGGGGCGTGTTTCAGAGATCGGGGCCGCGATCGGGTTGGACGGCACATGTTTCAGAGATCGGGGCCACAATCAAGAGGGACGGGGAGTGTTTCAGAGATTGGGGCCATGATCGGGAGGGACGGGGAGTGTTTCAGAGATTGGGGCCACGATCGGGAGGGACGGGGAACGTTTTAGAGATCGGGGCCGCGACCGGGAGGGACGGGGAGTGTTTCAGAGATCGGGGCCACAATCAGGAGGGACTGGGAGTGTTTCAGAGATCGGGGCCAGGATCGGGAGGGACGGGGATTGATTCAGTGATCGGGGCCACGATCGGGAGGGACAGGGGGTGTCTCAGAAATCGGGGCCATGGTCGGACGTCACGGGGAGTGTTTCAGAGGTCGGGGCCGTGATCGGGAGGGACGGGAATTGCTTCAGAGATCGGGGCCGCGATCGGGAGGGTTCGGGGAGTGTTTCAGAGATCGGGGCCGCGATCGAGAGGGATGGCGAGTGTTTCAGAGATCGGGGCCGTGATCGGGAGGGACGGGGAGTGTTTCAGAGATTGGGGCCACGATCGAGAGGGATGGCGAGTGTTTCAGAGATCGGGGCCGTGATCGGGAGGGACGGGCAATGTTTCAGAGATCGGGGCCGTGATCGGGAGGGACGGGGAGCGTTTCAGAGATCGGGGCCATGATCAGGAGGGACGGGGAGTGTTTCAGAGATCGGGGCCATGATCGGGAGGGACGGGGAGTGTTTCAGAGATCGGGGCCATGATCGGGAGGGATGGGCAGTGCTTCAGAGATCGGGGCCACGATCGGGAGGGACGGGGAGTGTTTTAGTGATCAAGGCCACGATCGGGAGGGACGGGGAGTGTTTGGGAGATCGGGGCCGCGATCGGGAGGGTTCGGGGAGTGTTTCAGAGATCGGGGCCACAATTGAGAGGGACGGGGAGGGTTTGAGAGATTGGGGCCATGATCGGGAGGGACGGGGAGTGTTTCAGAGATCGGGGCCATGATCGGGAGGGATGGGCAGTGCTTCAGAGATCGGGGCCACGATCGGGAGGGACGGGGAGTGTTTTAGTGATCAAGGCCATGATCGGGAGGGACGGGCAGTGTTTCAGAGATCGTGGCCACGATCGGGAGGGACGGGAATTGTTTCAGAGATCGGGGCCATGATCGGGAGGGACGGGGAGCGTTTCAGAGATCAGGGCCGAGATCGGGAGGGACGGGAATTGTTTCAGAGATCGGGGCCACGATCGGCACGGACAGGAATTGTTTCAGAGATCGGGCCGCGATCGAGAGGAACGGGGAGTGTTTCAGAGATCGGGGCCATGATCAAGAGGGACGGGGAGTGTTTCAGAGATCGGGGCCGTGATCGGGAGGGACGGAGAGTGCTTCAGAGATCGAGGCCATGACCAAGAGGGACGGGGAGTGTTTCAGAGATCGGGGCCGTGATCGGGAGTGACGGAGAGTGCTTCAGAGATCGGGGCCGTGATCGGGAGGGACGGGGAGTGTTTCAGTGATCAGGGCCGTGATCGGGAGGGACGGGGAGTCTTTCAGAGATCGGGGCCGAGATCGGGAGGGACGGGCAGTGTTTCAGAGATCGGGGCCGTGATCGGGAGGGACGGGGAGCGTTTCAGAGATCGGGGCCATGATCAGGAGGGACGGGGAGTGTTTCAGAGATCGGGGCCACGATCGAGAGGGACGGAGAGTGTTTCAGAGATCAGGGCCACGATCGGGTGGGACGGGGAGTGTTTCAGAGATCGGGGCCGCGATCGGGAGGGACGGGGAGTGTTTCAGAGATCACGGCCACGATCGGGAGGGACGGGGAGTGTTTGGGAGATCGGGGCCGCGATCGGGAGAGTTCGGGGAGTGTTTCAGAGATCGGGGCCACAATTGAGAGGGACGGGGAGTGTTTGAGAGATTGGGGCCATGATCGGGAGGGACGGGGAGTGTTTCAGAGATCGGGGCCATGATCGGGAGGGACGGGCAGTGCTTCAGAGATCGGGGGCCACGATCGGGAGTGACGGGGAGTGTTTTAGTGATCAAGGCCATGATCGGGAGGGACGGGCAGTGTTTCAGAGATCGTGGCCACGATCGGGAGGGACGGGAATTGTTTCAGAGATCGGGGCCATGATCGGGAGGGACGGGGAGCGTTTCAGAGATCAGGGCCGAGATCGGGAGGGACGGGAATTGTTTCAGAGATCGGGGCCACGATCGGGACGGACAGGAATTGTTTCAGAGATCGGGCCGCGATCGAGAGGAACGGGGAGTGTTTCAGAGATCGGGGCCATGATCGGGAGGGACGGAGAGTGCTTCAGAGATCGAGGCCATGACCAAGAGGGACGGGGAGTGTTTCAGAGATCGGGGCCGTGATCGGGAGGGACGGAGAGTGCTTCAGAGCTCGGGGCCGCGATCGGGAGGGACGGGGAGTGTTTCAGTGATCAGGGCCGTGATCGGGAGGGACGGGGAGTCTTTCAGAGATCGGGGCCGAGATCGGGAGGGACGGGCAGTGTTTCAGAGATCGGGGCCGTGATCGGGAGGGACGGGGAGTGTTTCAGAGATCGGGGCCATGATCAGGAGGGACGGGGAGTATTTCAGAGATCGGGGCCACGATCGAGAGGCACGGGGAGTGTTTCAGAGATCGGGGCCATGATCAGGAGGGACGGGGAGTTTTTCAGAGATCGGGGCCATGATCGGGAGGGACGGGGAGTGTTTCAGAGATCAGGGCCGAGATCCGGAAGGACGGGGAGTGTTTCAGAGATATGGGCCACGATCGGGAGGGGCAGGGAGTGTTTCAGAGATCGGGGCCTCGATCGGGAGTGATGGGGAGTGTTTCAGAGATCGGGGCCACGATCAGGAGGGATGGGGAGTGTTTCAGAGATCAGGGCCGCGATCGGGAGGGACGGGGAGTGTTTCAGATATCAGGGCCGCGATCGGGAGGGACGGGGTTTGTTTCAGCGATCGGAGCCGCGATCGGGAGGGACGGGGAGTGTTTCAGAGATCGGGGCCATGATCGGGAGGGACGGGAATTGTTTCAGAGTTCGGGGCCGAGATCGGGAGGGACAGGGAGTGTTTCGGAGATCGGGGCCACGATCGAGAGTCACGGGGAGTGTTTCAGAGATTGGGGCCACAATCGGGAGGGACGGGGAGTGTTTCAGAGATCGTGGCCACGATCGGGATGGACGGGGAGTGTTTCAGAGATCGTGGCCACGATCGGGATGGACGGGGAGTGTTTCAGAGATCGAGGCCATGATCGGGAGGGACGGAGGGTGTTTCAGAGATCGGGGCCGCGATTGGGAGGGACAGGCAGTGTTTCAGAGATCGGGGCCGCGATCGGGAGGGTTCGGGGAGTGTTTCAGAGATCGGGGCCACGATCAAGAGAGAGGACGGGGAGTGTTTCAGAGATAGGGGCCACGATTGGGAGGGACGGGGAGTGTTTCAGAGATCGGGGCCACGATCGGGAGGGACGGGCATTGCTTCAGAGATCGGGGCTACGATCGGGAGGGACGGGG
>NW_028225179.1:155276971-155325115 GCF_052327205.1 Somniosus microcephalus
GATCGCGGGCCCGATCTCTGAAGGCAATTCCGTCCGTCCGATCGTGGCCACGATCTCTGAAACAATTCCCGTCCTCCCGATTTCGGCCCTGATCTCTGAAACACTCCCCGTCCCTCCTGATCATGGCCCCGATCTCTGAAACATTCCCGTCCCTCCCGATCGTGGCCCCGATCTCTGAAACACACCCCGTCCCTCTCGATCGTGACCCTGATCTCTGAAGCACTCCCTGTCCCTCCTGATCATGGCCCGATCTCTGAAACAATTCCCGTCCTTCCCGATCGCGGCCCCGATCTCTGAAACACTCCCCGTCCCACCCGATCGAGGCCCCAACCTCTGAAACACTCCCATCCCTCCCGATCTCGGCCCCGATCACTGAAACAATTCCCGGCCCTCCCGATCACGCCCGATCTCTGAAACACTCCCCGTCCCTCCGATCGCGGCCCCGATCTCTAAAACACTCCCCATCCCTCCTGATTGTGGCCCCGATCTCTGAAACACTCCCGTCCCTCCCAATCGTGGCCCCGATCTCTGAAACACTCTCCGTCCTCCCGATCGCGGCCCTGATCTCTGAAACACTCCCCGTCCCTCCCGATCGTGGCCCATCTCTGAAACACTCCCCCACCCTCCCGATCTTGGGCCCGATCTCTGAAACACTCCCCCACCCTCCCGATCGCAGCCACGATCTCTGAACACTCCCCACACTCCCGATCGCGGCCCTGATCTCTGAAACACTCCCCGTGACTCTCGATCGTGGCCCCGATCTCTGAAACATGCCCCGTCCATCCCGATCGTGGCCCGATCTCTGAAACACTCCCCGTCCCTCCCAATCGCGGCCCCGATCTCTGAAACAATCCCCGTCCCTCCCGTTCGCGGCCCTGATCTCTGAAACACTTCCCGTCCCTCCCGATCGTCCGCCCCATCTCTGAAACACTCCCCCACCCTCCCGATCGCGGCCCCGATCTCTGAACCACTCCCCGTCCCTCCCGATAGTGGCCGCGATTTCTGAAACACTCCCCGTCCCTCCTGATCGCGGCCCCGATCTCTGAAACACTCCCCGTTTTCCCGATCGCGCCCCACATCTCTGAAACACTCACCCGTCCCTCCCGATCGCGACCGTGATCTCTGAAACACTCCCCGTCCCCTCCCGATCATGGCCCGATCTCTGAAACACTCCCGTCCCTCCCGATCACAGCCCCGATCTCTGAAACAGTCCCCATCCCTCTTGATTGTGGCCCCAAACTCTGAAACATGCGCCGTCCAACCCGATCACGGCCCCGATCTCTGAAACACGCCCCCGTCCCTCCCGATCTTGGCCCCAATCTCGGAAACACTCCCCGTCCCTCTCGATCGTGGCACCGATCTCTGAAATACTCCCCGTCCCTCCCGATCGCGGCCCCGATCTCTGAAACAATCCCCGTCCCTCCCGTTCGCGGCCCTGATCTCTGAAACACTTCCCGTCCCTCCCGATCGTCGCCCCATCTCTGAACACTCCCCCACCCTCCCGATCGCGGCCTGATCTCTGAACCACTCCCCGTCCTCCCGATAGTGGCCGCGATTCTGAAACACTCCCCGTCCCTCCTGATCGCGGCCCCGATCTCTGAAACACTCCCGTTTTCCGATCGCGCCCCCCATCTCTGAAACACTCCCCGTCCCTCCCGATCGCGACCGTGATCTCTGAAACACTCCCCGTCCCTCCCGATCATGGCCCCGATCTCTTGAAACACTCCCCGTCCCTCCCGATCACAGCCCCGATCTCTGAAACACTCCCCGTCCCTCCCGATCGTGGCCCCGATCTCTGAAACACTCCCCGTCCCTCCCGATCGCGGCCCTGATCTCTGAAACAATCCCCGTACCTCCCGATCGTGGCCCCGATCTCTAAAACACTCCCCGTCCCTCCCGATAATGGCCCCGATCTCTGAAACACTCCCCGTCCCTCCTGATCACGGCCCCGATCTCTGAAACACTCCCCGTCCCTCCTGATCACGGCCCCGATCTCTGAAACACTCGCCATCCCTCTCGATCGCGGCCCCGATCTCTGACACACGACCCGTCCCTCCCGATCGCGGCCCCGATCTCTAAAACAATCCCCGTCCCTCCTGATCGCGGCCCCGATCTCTGAAACACTCGCCATCCCTCTCGATCATGGCCCCGATCTCTGAAACACTCCCCGTCCCTCCCGATCACGGCCCCGATCTCTGAAACACTCGCCATCCCTCTCGATCGCGGCCCCGATCTCTGAAACACTCCCCGAACCTTCCCGATCGCGGCCCCGATCTCTGAAGCAATTCCCGTCCCTCCCGATCATGGCCCCGACCTCTGAAACACTCCCCGTGACGTCCGACCATGGCCCCGATTTCTGAGACACCCCCTGTCCCTCCCGATCGTGGCCCCGATCACTGAAACAATCCCCGTCCCTCCCGATCCTGGCCCCGATCTCTGAAACACTCCCAGTCCCTCCTGATTGTGGGCCCGATCTCTGAAACACTCCCCGTCCCTCCCGGTCGCGGCCCCGATCTCTAAAACATTCCCCGTCCCTCCCGATCGTGGCCCCAATCTCTGAAACACTCCCCGTCCCTCCCGATCATGGCCCCAATCTCTGAAACAGTCCCCATCCCTCTTGATTGTGGCCCCAAACTCTGAAACATGCGCCGTCCAACCCGATCGCGGCCCCGATCTCTGAAACACGCCACGTCCCTCCCGATCTTGGCCCCGATCTCTGAAACACTCCCCGTCCCTCTCGATCGTGGCTCCGATCTCTGAAATACTCCCCGTCCCTCCCGATCGCGGCCCCGATCTCTGAAACACTCTCCGTCCCTCCCGATCACGGCCCCGATCTCTGAAACACTCCCCGTCCCTCCCGATCCTGGCCCCGATCTCTGAAACACTCCCCGTCACTCTCGATCGTGGCCCCGCTCTCTGAAACACTCCCCGTTCCTCTCGATCGCGGCCCGATCTCTGAAGCAATTCCCGTCCGTCCCGATCGTGGCCCCGATCTCTGAAACAATTCCCGTCCCTCCCGATTTCGGCCCTGATCTCTGAAACACTCCCCGTCCCTCCTGATCATGGCCCCGATCTCTGAAACAATTCCCGTCCCTCCCGATCGTGGCCCCGATCTCTGAAACACACCCCGTCCCTCTCGATCGTGGCCCCGATCTCTGAAACACTCCCCGTCCCTCTCGATCGTGGCCCCGATCTCTGAAACACTCCCCGTTCCTCTCGATCGCAGCCCGATCTCTGAAGCAATTCCCGTCCATCCCGATCGTGGCCCCGATCTCTGAAACAATTCCCGTCCCTCCCGATTTCGGCCCTGATCTCTGAAGCACTCCCCGTCCCTCCTGATCATGGCCCCGATCTCTGAAACAATTCCCGTCCCTCCCGATCGCGGCCCCGATCTCTGAAACACCCCCCGTCCCATCCGATCGAGGCCCCAGTCTCTGAAACACTCCCCATCCCTCCCGATCTCGGCCCCAATCTCTGAAACAGTCCCCATCCCTGTTGATTGTGGCCCCGAACTCTGAAACATGCGCCGTCCAACCCGATCGCGGCCCCGATCTCTGAACACGCCCCGTCCCTCCCGATCTTGGCCCCGATCTCTGAAACACACCCCGTCCCTCTCGATCGTGGCCCCGATCTCTGAAACACTCCCCGTCCCTCTCGATCGTGGCCCCGATCTCTGAAACACTCCCCGTTCCTCTCGATCGCGGCCCGATCTCTGAAGCAATTCCCGTCCGTCCCGATCGTGGCCCCGATCTCTGAAACAATTCCCGTCCCTCCCGATTTCGGCCCTGATCTCTGAAGCACTCCCCGTCCCTCCTGATCATGGCCCCGATCTCTGAAACAATTCCCGTCCTTCCCGATCGCGGCCCCGATCTCTGAAACACTCCCTGTCCCACCCGATCAAGGCCCCAATCTCTGAAACACTCCCCATCCCTCCCGATCTCGGCCCCGATCACTGAAACAATTCCCGTCCCTCCCGATCACGGCCCCGATCTCTGAAACACTCCCCGTCCCTCCTGATTGTGGCCCCGATCTCTGAAACACTCCCCTTCCCTCCCGATCGCGGCCCCGATCTCTAAAACACTCCCCGTCCATCCCGATCGTGGCCCCGATCTCTGAAACACTCCCCGTCCCTCCCGATCGCGGCCCCGATCTCTAAAACACTCCCCATCCCTCCTGATTGTGGCCCCGATCTCTGAAACACTCCCCGTCCCTCCCAATCGTGGCCCCGATCTCTGAAACACTCTCCGTCCCTCCCGATCGCGGCCCTGATCTCTGAAACACTCCCCGTCCCTCCCGATCGTGGCCCCATCTCTGAAACACTCCCCCACCCTCCCGATCTTGGGCCCGATCTCTGAAACACTCCCCCACCCTCCCGATCGCGGCCACGATCTCTGAAACACTCCCCCACACTCCCGATCGCGGCCCTGATCTCTGAAACACTCCCCGTGACTCTCGATCGTGGCCCCGATCTCTGAAACATGCCCCGTCCATCCCGATCGTGGCCCCGATCTCTGAAACACTCCCCGTCCCTCCCAATCGCGGCCCCGATCTCTGAAACAATCCCCGTCCCTCCCGTTCGTGGCCCTGATCTCTGAAACACTTCCCGTCCCTCCCGATCGTCGCCCCATCTCTGAAACACTCCCCCACCCTCCCGATCGCGGCCCCGATCTCTGAACCACTCCCCGTCCCTCCCGATAGTGGCCGCGATTTCTGAAACACTCCCCGTCCCTCCTGATCGCGGCCCCGATCTCTGAAACACTCCCCGTTTTCCCGATCGCGCCCCCCATCTCTGAAACACTCCCCGTCCCTCCCGATCGCGACCGTGATCTCTGAAACACTCCCCGTCCCTCCCGATCACGGCCCCGATCTCTGAAACACTCCCCGTCCCTGCCGATCACAGCCCCGATCTCTGAAACACTCCCCGTCCAACCCGATCGAGGCCCCAATCTCTGAAACACTCCCCATCCCTCCCGATCTCGGCCCCGATCACTGAAACAATTCCCGTCCCTCCCGATCACGGCCCCGATCTCTGAAACACTCCCCGTCCCTCCTGATTGTGGCCCCGATCTCTGAAACACTCCCCTTCCCTCCCGATCGCGGCCCCGATCTCTAAAACACTCCCCGTCCATCCCGATCGTGGCCCCGATCTCTGAAACACTCCCCGTCCCTCCCGATCGCGGCCCCGATCTCTAAAACATTCCCCATCCCTCCTGATTGTGGCCCCGATCTCTGAAACACTCCCCGTCCCTCCCAATGGTGGCCCCGATCTCTGAAACACTCTCCGTCCCTCCCGATCGCGGCCCTGATCTCTGAAACACTCCCCGTCCCTCCCGATCGTGGCCCCATCTCTGAAACACTCCCCCACCCTCCCGATCTTGGGCCCGATCTCTGAAACACTTCCCACCCTCCCGATCGCGGCCACGATCTCTGAAACACTCCCCCACACTCCCGATCGCGGCCCTGATCTCTGAAACACTCCCCGTGACTCTCGATCGTGGCCCCGATCTCTGAAACATGCCCCGTCCATCCCGATCGTGGCCCCGATCTCTGAAACACTCCCCGTCCCTCCCAATCGCGGCCCCGATCTCTGAAACAATCCCCGTCCCTCCCGTTCGTGGCCCTGATCTCTGAAACACTTCCCGTCCCTCCCGATCGTCGCCCCATCTCTGAAACACTCCCCCACCCTCCCGATCGCGGCCCCGATCTCTGAACCACTCCCCGTCCCTCCCGATAGTGGCCGCGATTTCTGAAACATTCCCCGTCCCTCCTGATCGCGGCCCCGATCTCTGAAACACTCCCCGTTTTCCCGATCGCGCCCCCCATCTCTGAAACACTCCCCGTCCCTCCCAATCGCGACCGTGATCTCTGAAACACTCCCCGTCCCTCCCGATCACGGCCCCGATCTCTGAAACACTCCCCGTCCCTGCCGATCACAGCCCCGATCTCTGAAACACTCCCCGTCCCTCCCGATCGTGGCCCCGATCTCTGAAACACTCCCCGTCCCTCCCGATCGCGGCCCTGACCTCTGAAACAATCCCCGTACCTCCCGATCGTGGCCCCGATCTCTAAAACAATCCCCGTCCCTCCCGACAATGGCCCCGATCTCTGAAACACTCCCCGTCCCTCCTGATCGTGGCCCCGATCTCTGAAACACTCCCCGTCCCTTCTGATCATGGCCCCGATCTCTGAAACACTCGCCATCCCTCTCGATCGCGGCCCCGATCTCTGACACACGACCCGTCCCTCCCGATCGCGGCCCCGATCTCTAAAACAATCCCCGTCCCTCCTGATCGCGGCCCCGATCTCTGAAACACTCCCCGTCGCTCCCGATCACGGCCCCGATCTCTGAAACACTCGCCATCCCTCTCGATCGTGGCCCCGATCTCTGAAACACTCCCCGTCCCTCCCGATCACGGCCCCGATCTCTGAAACACTCGCCATCCCTCTCGATCGCGGCCCCGATCTCTGAAACACTCCCCGTCCCTCCCGATCACGGCCCCGATCTCTGAAACACTCGCCATCCCTCTCGATCGCGGCCCCGATCTCTGAAACACTCCCTGAACCCTCCCGATCGCGGCCCCGATCTCTGAAGCAATTCCCGTCCCTCCCGATCACGGCCCCGACCTCTGAAACACTCCCCGTGACGTCCGACCATAGCCCCGATTTCTGAGACACCCCCTGTCCCTCCCGATCGTGGCCCCGATCACTGAAACAATCCCCGTCCCTCCCGATCCTGGCCCCGATTTCTGAAACACTCCCAGTCCCTCCTGATTGTGGGCCCGATCTCTGAAACACTCCCCGTCCCTCCCGGTCGCGGCCCCGATCTCTAAAACATTCCCCGTCCCTCCCGATCGTGGCCCCAATCTCTGAAACACTCCCCGTCCCTCCCGATCATGGCCCCAATCTCTGAAACAGTCCCCATCCCTCTTGATTGTGGCCACGAACTCTGAAACATGCGCCGTCCAACCCGATCGCGGCCCCGATCTCTGAAACACGCCCCGTCCCTCCCGATCTTGGCCCCGATCTCTGAAACACACCCCGTCCCTATCGATCGTGGCCCCGATCTCTGAAACACTCCCCGTCCCTCTCGATCGTGGCCCCGATCTCTGAAACACTCCCCGTTCCTCTCGATCGCGGCCCGATCTCTGAAGCAATTCCCGTTCGTCCCGATCTTGGCCCCGATCTCTGAAACAATTCCCGTCCCTCCCGATTTCGGCCCTGATCTCTGAAGCACTCCCCGTCCCTCCTGATCATGGCCCCGATCTCTGAAACAATTCCCGTCCCTCCCGATCGCGGCCCCGATCTCTGAAACACTCCCCGTCCCTCCTGATTGTGGCCCCGATCTCTGAAACACTCCCCGTCCCTCCCGATCTCGGCCCCGATCACTGAAACAATTCCCATCCCTCCCGATCACGGCCCCGATCTCTGAAACACTCCCCGTCCCTCCTGATTGTGGCCCCGATCTCTGAAACACTCCCCGTCCCTCCCGATCGCGGCCCCGATCTCTAAAACACTCCCCGTGCATCCCGATCGTGGCCCCAATCTCTGAAACACTCCCCGTCCCTCCCGATCGCGGCCCCGATCTCTAAAACACTCCCCATCCCTCCTGATTGTGGCCCCGATCTCTGAAACACACCCCGTCCCTCCCAATCGTGGCCCCGATCTCTGAAACACTCCCCCACCCTCCCGATCTTGGGCCCGATCTCTGAAACACTCCCCCACCCTCCCGATCGCGGCCCCGATCTCTGAAACACTCCCCCACACTCCCGATCGCGGCCCTGATCTTTGAAACACTCCCCGTGACTCTCGATCGTGGCCCCGATCTCTGAAACATGCCCCGTCCATCCCGATCGTGGCCCCGATCTCTGAAACACTCCCCGTCCCTCCCAATCGCGGCCCTGATCTCTGAAACACTTCCCGTCCCTCCCGATCATCGCCCCATCTCTGAAACACTCCCCCACCCTCCCGATCGCGGCCCCGATCTCTGAACCACTCCCCGTCCCTCCCGATAGTGGCCGTGATTTCTGAAACACTCCCCGTCCCTCCTGATCGCGGCCCCGATCTCTGAAACACTCCCCGTTTTCCCGATCGCGCCCCCCATCTCTGAATCACTCCCCGTCCCTCCCAATCGCGACCGTCATCTCTGAAACACTCCCCGTCCCTCCCGATCATGGCCCCGATCTCTGAAACACTCCCCGTCCCTCCCGATCATGGCCCCGATCTCTGAAACACTCCCCGTCCCTCCCGATCACAGCCCCGAACTCTGAAACACTCCCCGTCCCTCCCGATCGTGGCCCCGATCTCTGAAACACTCCCCGTCCCTCCCGATCGCGGCCCTGATCTCTGAAACACTCCCCGTCCTTCCCGAACAAGGCGCTGATCTCTAAAACACTCCCCGTCCCTCCCGATAATGGCCCCGATCTCTGAAACACTCCCCGTCCCTCCCGATCGCGGCCCCGATCTCTGAAACACTCCCCGTCCTTCCCGAACAAGGCGCTGATCTCTGAAACACTCCCCGTCCCTCCCGAACGTGGCCCCGATCTCTGAAACACTCCCCGTCCCTCTCGATCGCGGCCCTGATCTCTGAAACACTCCCCGTCCCTCCCGATCGTTGCCCCGGTCTCTGAAACACTCCCCGTCCCTCCCGAGCTTGGCCCCGATCTCTGAAACACTCCCCGTCCCTCCCGATCACGGCCCCGATCTCTGAAACACTCCCCGTCCCTCCCGATCACGGCCCCGATCTCTGAAACACTCCCCGTCCCTCTCGATCGTGGCCCCGATCACTGAAATACTCCCCGTCCCTCCCGATCGCGGCCCCGATCTCTGAAACACTCTCCGTCCCTCCCGATCCTGGCCCCGATCTCTGAAACACTCCCCGTTCCTCTCGATCGCGGCCCGATCTCTGAAACAATTCCCGTCCGTCCCGATCGTGGCCCCGATCTCTGAAACAATCCCCGTGCCTCCCGATCGTGGCCCCGATCTCTGAAACACTCTCCGTCCCTCCCGATCGAGGCCCCGATCTCTGAAACACTCCCCGTCCCACCCGATCGAGGCCCCGATTTCTGAAACACTCCCCGTTCCACCCGATCGAGGCCCCGATCTCTGAAACACTCCCCGTCCCACCCGATCGAGGCCCCGATCTCTGAAACACTCCCCGTCCCTCCCGATCGTGGCCCCAATCTCTGAAACAATCCCCGTCCCTCCCGATCATGGCCCCGATCTCTGAAACACTCCCCGTCCCTCCCGATCTCGGCCCCGATCACTGAAACAATTCCCGTCCCTCCCGATTTCGGCCCTGATCTCTGAAGCACTCCCCGTCCCTCCTGATCATGGCCCCGATCTCTGAAACAATTCCCGTCCTTCCCGATCGCGGCCCCGATCTCTGAAACACTCCCCGTCCCACCCGATCGAGGCCCCAATCTCTGAAACACTCCCCATCCCTCCCGATCTCGGCCCCGATCACTGAAACAATTCCCGTCCCTCCCGATCACGGCCCCGATCTCTGAAACACTCCCCGTCCCTCCTGATTGTGGCCCCGATCTCTGAAACACTCCCCTTCCCTCCCGATCGCGGCCCCGATCTCTAAAACACTCCCCGTCCATCCCGATCGTGGCCCCGATCTCTGAAACACTCCCCGTCCCTCCCGATCGCGGCCCCGATCTCTAAAACACTCCCCATCCCTCCTGATTGTGGCCCCGATCTCTGAAACACTCCCCGTCCCTCCCAATCGTGGCCCCGATCTCTGAAACACTCTCCGTCCCTCCCGATCGCGGCCCTGATCTCTGAAACACTCCCCGTCCCTCCCGATCGTGGCCCCATCTCTGAAACACTCCCCCACCCTCCCGATCTTGGGCCCGATCTCTGAAACACTCCCCCACCCTCCCGATCGCGGCCACGATCTCTGAAACACTCCCCCACACTCCCGATCGCGGCCCTGATCTCTGAAACACTCCCCGTGACTCTCGATCGTGGCCCCGATCTCTGAAACATGCCCCGTCCATCCCGATCGTGGCCCCGATCTCTGAAACACTCCCCGTCCCTCCCAATCGCGGCCCCGATCTCTGAAACAATCCCCGTCCCTCCCGTTCGTGGCCCTGATCTCTGAAACACTTCCCGTCCCTCCCGATCATCGCCCCATCTCTGAAACACTCCCCCACCCTCCCGATCGCGGCCCCGATCTCTGAACCACTCCCCGTCCCTCCCGATAGTGGCCGCGATTTCTGAAACACTCCCCGTCCCTCCTGATCGTGGCCCCGATCTCTGAAACACTCCCCGTTTTCCCGATCGCGCCCCCCATCTCTGAAACACTCCCCGTCCCTCCCGATCGCGACCGTGATCTCTGAAACACTCCCCGTCCCTCCCGATCACGGCCCCGATCTCTGAAACACTCCCCGTCCCTGCCGATCACAGCCCCGATCTCTGAAACACTCCCCGTCCCACCCGATCGAGGCCCCAATCTCTGAAACACTCCCCATCCCTCCCGATCTCGGCCCCGATCACTGAAACAATTCCCGTCCCTCCCGATCACGGCCCCGATCTCTGAAACACTCCCCGTCCCTCCTGATTGTGGCCCCGATCTCTGAAACACTCCCCTTCCCTCCCGATCGCGGCCCCGATCTCTAAAACACTCCCCGTCCATCCCGATCGTGGCCCCGATCTCTGAAACACTCCCCGTCCCTCCCGATCGCGGCCCCGATCTCTAAAACATTCCCCGTTCCTCTCGATCGTGGCCCCGATCTCTGAAACACACCCCGTCCCTATCGATCGTGGCCCCGATCTCTGAAACACTCCCCGTCCATCCCGATCGTGGCCCCGATCTCTGAAACACTCCCCGTCCCTCCCAATCGCGGCCCTGATCTCTGAAACACTCGCCATCCCTCTCGATCACGGCCCCGAGCTCTGAAACACTCTCCGTCCCTCCTGATTGTGGCCCCGATCTCTGAAACACTCCCCGTCCCTCCCGGTCGCGGCCCCGATCTCTAAAACATTCCCTGTCCCTCCCGATCGTGGCCCCAATCTCTGAAACAATCCCCGTCCCTTCCGGTCGCGGCCCCGATCTCTAAAACATTCCACGTCCCTCCCGATCATGGCCCCAATCTCTGAAACACTCCTCGTCCGTCTTGATTGTGGCCCCGATCTCTGAAACATGCGCCGTCCAACCCGATTGCGGCCCCGATCTCTGAAACACTCCCCGGCCCTCCCGATCTTGGCCCCGATCTCTGAAACACTTCCCGTCCCTTCTGATCATGGCCCCGATCTCTGAAACACTCCCCGTCCCTCTCGATCGTGGCCCCGATCACTGAAATACTCCCCGTCCCTCCCGATCGCGGCCCCGATCTCTGAAACACTCTCCGTCCCTCCCGATCCTGGCCCCGATCTCTGAAACACTCCCCGTTCCTCTCGATCGCGGCCCGATCTCTGAAACAATTCCCGTCCGTCCCGATCGTGGCCCCGATCTCTGAAACAATCCCCGTGCCTCCCGATCGTGGCCCCGATCTCTGAAACACTCTCCGTCCCTCCCGATCGAGGCCCCGATCTCTGAAACACTCCCCGTCCCACCCGATCGAGGCCCCGATTTCTGAAACACTCCCCGTTCCACCCGATCGAGGCCCCGATCTCTGAAACACTCCCCGTCCCACCCGATCGAGGCCCCGATCTCTGAAACACTCCCCGTCCCTCCCGATCGTGGCCCCAATCTCTGAAACAATCCCCGTCCCTCCCGATCATGGCCCCGATCTCTGAAACACTCCCCGTCCCTCCCCATCTTGGCCCCGATCTCTGAAACACTTCCCGTCCCTCCTGATCATGGCCCTGATCTCTGAAACACTCCCCGTCCCTCCCGATCGTGGCCCCGATCTCTGAAACACTCTCCGTCCCTCTCGATCATGGCCCCGAGCTCTGAAACACTCCCCGTCCCTCCCGATCGTGGCCCCGATCTCTGAAACACTCTCCGTCCCTCTCGATCGTGGCCCCGATCTCTGAAACACTCCGCGTCCCTCCTGATCATGGCCCCGATCTCTGAAACACTCCCCGTCCCTCTCGATCACGGCCCCGATCTCTGAAACAATTCCCGTCCGTCCCGATCGTGGCCCCGATCTCTGAAACACTCCCCGTCCCTCCTGATTGTGGCCCCGATCTCTGAAACACTCCCCGTCCCTCCCGATCGCGGCCCCGATCTCTAAAACACTCCCCGTCCATCCCGATCGTGGCCCCGATCTCTGAAACACTCCCCGTCCCTCCCGATCGCGGCCCCGATCTCTAAAGCACTCCCCATCCCTCCTGATTGTGGCCCCGATCTCTGAAACACTCCCCGTCCCTCCCAATCGTGGCCCCGATCTCTGAAACACTCCCCCACCCTCCCGATCTTGGGCCCGATCTCTGGAACACTCCCCCACCCTCCCAATCGCGGCCCCAATCTCTGAAACACTCCCCCACACTCCCGATCGTGGCCCTGATCTCTGAAACACTCCCCGTGACTCTCGATCGTGGCCCCGATCTCTGAAACATGCCCCGTCCATCCCGATCGTGGCTCCGATCTCTGAAACACTCCCCGTCTCTCCCAATCGCGGCCCTGATCTCTGAAACACTTCCCGTCCCTCCCGATCGTCGCCCCATCTCTGAAACACTCCCCCACCCTCCCGATCGCGGCCCCGATCTCTGAACCACTCCCCGTCCCTCCCGATAGTGGCCGCGATTTCTGAAACACTCCCCGTCCCTCCTGATCGCGGCCCCGATCTCTGAAACACTCCCCGTTTTCCCGATCGCGCCCCCCATCTCTGAAACACTCCCCGTCCCTCCCGATCGCGACCGTGATCTCTGAAACACTCCCCGTCCCTCCCGATCATGGCCCCGATCTCTGAAACACTCCCCGTCCCTCCCGATCACAGCCCCGATCTCTGAAACACTCCCCGTCCCTCCCGATCGTGGCCCCGATCTCTGAAACACTCCCCGTCCCTCCCGATCGTGGCCCCGATCTCTGGAACAATCCCCGTACCTCCCGATTGTGGCCCCGATCTCTAAAACACTCCCCGTCCCTCCCGATAATGGCCCCGATCTCTGAAACACTCCCCGTCCCTCCTGATCGCGGCCCCGATCTCTGAAACACTCCCCGTCCCTCCCGATCATGGCCCCGATCTCTGAAACACTCCCCATCCCTCCCAATCGTGGCCCCGATCTCTGAAACACACCCCGTCCCTCTTGATCATGGCCCCGATCTCTGAAACACACCCCGTCCCTCTTGATCATGGCCCCGATCTCTGAAACACTCCCCGTCCCTCCCGATCACGGCCCCGATCTCTGAAACACTCGCCATCCCTCTCGATCGCCGCCCCGATCTCTGAAACACTCCCCGTCCCTCCCGATCACGGCCCCGATCTCTGAAACACTCGCCATCCCTCTCGATCGCGGCCCCGATCTCTGAAACACTCCCTGAACCCTCCCGATCGCGGCCCCGATCTCTGAAGCAATTTCCGTCCCTCCCGATCACGGCCCCGACCTCTGAAACACTCCCCGTGACGTCCGACCATGGCCCCGATTTCTGAGACACCCCCTGTCCCTCCCGATCGTGGCCCCGATCACTGAAACAATCCCCGTCCCTCCCATATCCTGGCCCTGATTTCTGAAACACTCCCAGTCCCTCCTGATTGAGGGCCCGATCTCTGAAACACTCCCCGTCCCTCCCGGTCGCGGCCCCGATCTCTAAAACATTCCCCGTCCCTCCCGATCGTGGCCCCAATCTCTGAAACACTCCCCGTCCCTCCCGATCATGGCCCCAATCTCTGAAACAGTCCCCATCCCTCTTGATTGTGGCCACGAACTCTGAAACATGCGCCGTCCAACCCGATCGCGGCCCCGATCTCTGAAACACGCCCCGTCCCTCCCGATCTTGGCCCCGATCTCTGAAACACACCCCGTCCCTCTCGATCGTGGCCCCGATCTCTGAAACACTCCCCGTCCCTCTCGATCGTGGCCCCGATCTCTGAAACACTCCCCGTTCCTCTCGATCGCTGCCCGATCTCTGAAGCAATTCCCGTTCGTCCCGATCTTGGCCCCGATCTCTGAAACAATTCCCGTCCCTCCCGATTTCGGCCCTGATCTCTGAAGCACTCACCGTCCCTCCTGATCATGGCCCCGATCTCTGAAACAATTCCCGTCCCTCCCGATCGCGGCCCCGATCTCTGAAACACTCCCCGTCCCACCCGATCGAGGCCCCAGTCTCTGAAACATTCCCCATCCCTCCCGATCTCGGCCCCGATCACTGAAACAATTCCCGTCCCTCCCGATCACGGCCCCGATCTCTGAAACACTCCCCGTCCCTCCTGATTGTGGCCCCGATCTCTGAAACACTCCCCGTCCCTCCCGATCGCGGCCCCGATCTCTAAAACAGTCCCCGTCCATCCCGATCGTGGCCCCAATCTCTGAAACACTCCCCGTCCCTCCCGATCGCGGCCCCGATCTCTAAAACACTCCCCATCCCTCCTGATTGTGGCCCCGATCTCTGAAACACTCCCCGTCCCTCCCAATCGTGGCCCCGATCTCTGAAACACTCCCCCACCCTCCCGATCTTGGGCCCGATCTCTGAAACACTCCCCCACCCTCCCGATCGCGGCCCCGATCTCTGAAACACTCCCCCACACTCCCGATCGCGGCCCTGATCTTTGAAACACTCCCCGTGACTCTCGATCGTGGCCCCGATCTCTGAAACATGCCCCGTCCATCCCGATCGTGGCCCCGATCTCTGAAACACTCCCCGTCCCTCCCAATCGCGGCCCTGATCTCTGAAACACTTCCCGTCCCTCCCGATCGTCGCCCCATCTCTGAAACACTCCCCCACCCTCCCGATCGCGGCCCCGATCTCTGAACCACTCCCCGTCCCTCCCGATAGTGGCCGTGATTTCTGAAACACTCCCCGTCCCTCCTGATCGCGGCCCCGATCTCTGAAACACTCCCCGTTTTCCCGATCGCGCCCCCCATCTCTGAAACACTCCCCGTCCCTCCCGATCACGACCGTGATCTCTGAAACACTCCCCGTCCCTCCCGATCACGGCCCCGATCTCTGAAACACTCCCCGTCCCTCCCGATCACAGCCCCGATCTCTGGAACAATCCCCGTCCCTCCCGATCGCGGCCCCGATCTCTGGAACAATCCCCGTACCTCCCGATCGTGGCCCCGATCTCTAAAACACTCCCCGTCCCTCCCGATAATGGCCCCGATCTCTGAAACACTCCCCGTCCCTCCCGATCGCGGCCCCGATCTCTGAAACACTCCCCGTCCTTCCCGATCAAGGCGCTGATCTCTGAAACACTCCCCGTCCCTCCCGATCGTGGCCCGATCTCTGAAACACTCCCCGTCCCTCCCGATCGCGGCCCTGATCTCTGAAACACTCCCCGTCCCTCCCGATCGTTGCCCCGGTCTCTGAAACACTCCCCGTCCCTCCCGAGCTTGGCCCCGATCTCTGAAACACTCCCCGTCCCTCCCGATCACGGCCCCGATCTCTGAAACACTCCCCGTCCCTCCCGATCGTGGCCCCGATCTCTGAAACAATCCCCGTCCTTCCCGATCGCGGCCCCGATCTCTGAAACACTCGCCATCCCTCTCGATCACGGCCCCGAGCTCTGAAACACACTCCGTCCCTCCTGATTGTGGCCCCGATCTCTGAAACACTCCCCGTCCCTCCCGGTCGCGGCCCCGATCTCTAAAACATTCCCTGTCCCTCCCGATCGTGGCCCCAATCTCTGAAACAATCCCCGTCCCTTCCGGTCGTGGCCCCGATCTCTAAAACATTCCCCGTCCCTCCCGATCATGGCCCCAATCACTGAAACACTCCTCGTCCGTCTTGATTGTGGCCCCGATCTCTGAAACATGCGCCGTCCAACCCGATTGCGGCCCCGATCTCTGAAACACTCCCCGGCCCTCCCGATCTTGGCCCCGATCTCTGAAACACTTCCCGTCCCTTCTGATCATGGCCCCGATCTCTGAAACACTCCCCGTCCCTCTCGATCGTGGCCCCGATCACTGTAATACTCCCCGTCCCTCCCGATCGCGGCCCCGATCTCTGAAACACTCTCCGTCCCTCCCGATCGTGGCCCCGATCTCTGAAACACTCCCCGTTCCTCTCGATCGCGGCCCGATCTCTGAAACAATTCCCGTCCGTCCCGATCGTGGCCCCGATCTCTGAAACAATCCCCATGCCTCCCGATCGTGGCCCCGATATCTGAAACACTCTCCATCCCTCCCGATCGAGGCCCCGATCTCTGAAACACTCCCCGTCCCACCCGATCGAGTCCCCGATTTCTGAAACACTCCCCGTCCCACCCGATCGAGGCCCCGATCTCTGAAACACTCCCCGTCCCACCCGATCGAGGCCCCGATCTCTGAAACACTCCCCCACCCTCCCGATCTTGGGCCCGATCTCTGGAACACTCCCCCACCCTCCCGATCGCGGCCCCAATCTCTGAAACACTCCCCCACACTCCCGATCGCGGCCCTGATCTCTGAAACACTCCCCGTGACTCTCGATCGTGGCCCCGATCTCTGAAACATGCCCCGTCCCTCCCGATCGTCGCCCCATCTCTGAAACACTCCCCCACCCTCCCGATCGCGGCCCCGATCTCTGAACCACTCCCCGTCCCTCCCGATAGTGGCCGCGATTTCTGAAACACTCCCCGTCCCTCCCGATCACGGCCCCGACCTCTGAAACACTCCCCGTGACGTCCGACCATGGCCCCGATTTCTGAGACACCCCCTGTCCCTCCCGATCGTGGCCCCGATCACTGAAACAATCCCCGTCCCTCCCATATCCTGGCCCTGATTTCTGAAACACTCCCAGTCCCTCCTGATTGAGGGCCCGATCTCTGAAACACTCCCCGTCCCTCCCGGTCGCGGCCCCGATCTCTAAAACATTCCCCGTCCCTCCCGATCGTGGCCCCAATCTCTGAAACACTCCCCGTCCCTCCCGATCATGGCCCCAATCTCTGAAACAGTCCCCATCCCTCTTGATTGTGGCCACGAACTCTGAAACATGCGCCGTCCAACCCGATCGCGGCCCCGATCTCTGAAACACGCCCCGTCCCTCCCGATCTTGGCCCCGATCTCTGAAACACACCCCGTCCCTCTCGATCGTGGCCCCGATCTCTGAAACACTCCCCGTCCCTCTCGATCGTGGCCCCGATCTCTGAAACACTCCCCGTTCCTCTCGATCGCTGCCCGATCTCTGAAGCAATTCCCGTTCGTCCCGATCTTGGCCCCGATCTCTGAAACAATTCCCGTCCCTCCCGATTTCGGCCCTGATCTCTGAAGCACTCACCGTCCCTCCTGATCATGGCCCCGATCTCTGAAACAATTCCCGTCCCTCCCGATCGCGGCCCCGATCTCTGAAACACTCCCCGTCCCACCCGATCGAGGCCCCAGTCTCTGAAACATTCCCCATCCCTCCCGATCTCGGCCCCGATCACTGAAACAATTCCCGTCCCTCCCGATCACGGCCCCGATCTCTGAAACACTCCCCGTCCCTCCTGATTGTGGCCCCGATCTCTGAAACACTCCCCGTCCCTCCCGATCGCGGCCCCGATCTCTAAAACAGTCCCCGTCCATCCCGATCGTGGCCCCAATCTCTGAAACACTCCCCGTCCCTCCCGATCGCGGCCCCGATCTCTAAAACACTCCCCATCCCTCCTGATTGTGGCCCCGATCTCTGAAACACTCCCCGTCCCTCCCAATCGTGGCCCCGATCTCTGAAACACTCCCCCACCCTCCCGATCTTGGGCCCGATCTCTGAAACACTCCCCCACCCTCCCGATCGCGGCCCCGATCTCTGAAACACTCCCCCACACTCCCGATCGCGGCCCTGATCTTTGAAACACTCCCCGTGACTCTCGATCGTGGCCCCGATCTCTGAAACATGCCCCGTCCATCCCGATCGTGGCCCCGATCTCTGAAACACTCCCCGTCCCTCCCAATCGCGGCCCTGATCTCTGAAACACTTCCCGTCCCTCCCGATCGTCGCCCCATCTCTGAAACACTCCCCCACCCTCCCGATCGCGGCCCCGATCTCTGAACCACTCCCCGTCCCTCCCGATAGTGGCCGTGATTTCTGAAACACTCCCCGTCCCTCCTGATCGCGGCCCCGATCTCTGAAACACTCCCCGTTTTCCCGATCGCGCCCCCCATCTCTGAAACACTCCCCGTCCCTCCCGATCACGACCGTGATCTCTGAAACACTCCCCGTCCCTCCCGATCACGGCCCCGATCTCTGAAACACTCCCCGTCCCTCCCGATCACAGCCCCGATCTCTGGAACAATCCCCGTCCCTCCCGATCGCGGCCCCGATCTCTGGAACAATCCCCGTACCTCCCGATCGTGGCCCCGATCTCTAAAACACTCCCCGTCCCTCCCGATAATGGCCCCGATCTCTGAAACACTCCCCGTCCCTCCCGATCGCGGCCCCGATCTCTGAAACACTCCCCGTCCTTCCCGATCAAGGCGCTGATCTCTGAAACACTCCCCGTCCCTCCCGATCGTGGCCCGATCTCTGAAACACTCCCCGTCCCTCCCGATCGCGGCCCTGATCTCTGAAACACTCCCCGTCCCTCCCGATCGTTGCCCCGGTCTCTGAAACACTCCCCGTCCCTCCCGAGCTTGGCCCCGATCTCTGAAACACTCCCCGTCCCTCCCGATCACGGCCCCGATCTCTGAAACACTCCCCGTCCCTCCCGATCGTGGCCCCGATCTCTGAAACAATCCCCGTCCTTCCCGATCGCGGCCCCGATCTCTGAAACACTCGCCATCCCTCTCGATCACGGCCCCGAGCTCTGAAACACACTCCGTCCCTCCTGATTGTGGCCCCGATCTCTGAAACACTCCCCGTCCCTCCCGGTCGCGGCCCCGATCTCTAAAACATTCCCTGTCCCTCCCGATCGTGGCCCCAATCTCTGAAACAATCCCCGTCCCTTCCGGTCGTGGCCCCGATCTCTAAAACATTCCCCGTCCCTCCCGATCATGGCCCCAATCACTGAAACACTCCTCGTCCGTCTTGATTGTGGCCCCGATCTCTGAAACATGCGCCGTCCAACCCGATTGCGGCCCCGATCTCTGAAACACTCCCCGGCCCTCCCGATCTTGGCCCCGATCTCTGAAACACTTCCCGTCCCTTCTGATCATGGCCCCGATCTCTGAAACACTCCCCGTCCCTCTCGATCGTGGCCCCGATCACTGTAATACTCCCCGTCCCTCCCGATCGCGGCCCCGATCTCTGAAACACTCTCCGTCCCTCCCGATCGTGGCCCCGATCTCTGAAACACTCCCCGTTCCTCTCGATCGCGGCCCGATCTCTGAAACAATTCCCGTCCGTCCCGATCGTGGCCCCGATCTCTGAAACAATCCCCATGCCTCCCGATCGTGGCCCCGATATCTGAAACACTCTCCATCCCTCCCGATCGAGGCCCCGATCTCTGAAACACTCCCCGTCCCACCCGATCGAGTCCCCGATTTCTGAAACACTCCCCGTCCCACCCGATCGAGGCCCCGATCTCTGAAACACTCCCCGTCCCACCCGATCGAGGCCCCGATCTCTGAAACACTCCCCCACCCTCCCGATCTTGGGCCCGATCTCTGGAACACTCCCCCACCCTCCCGATCGCGGCCCCAATCTCTGAAACACTCCCCCACACTCCCGATCGCGGCCCTGATCTCTGAAACACTCCCCGTGACTCTCGATCGTGGCCCCGATCTCTGAAACATGCCCCGTCCCTCCCGATCGTCGCCCCATCTCTGAAACACTCCCCCACCCTCCCGATCGCGGCCCCGATCTCTGAACCACTCCCCGTCCCTCCCGATAGTGGCCGCGATTTCTGAAACACTCCCCGTCCCTCCTGATCGCGGCCCCGATCTCTGAAACACTCCCCATTTTCCCGATCGCGCCCCCCATCTCTGAAACACTCCCCGTCCCTCCCGATCGCGACCGTGATCTCTGAAACACTCCCCGTCCCTCCCGATCATGGCCCCGATCTCTGAAACACTCCCCGTCCCTCCCGATCACAGCCCCGATCTCTGAAACACTCCCCGTCCCTCCCGATCGTGGCCCCGATCTCTGAAACACTCCCCGTCCCTCCCGATCGCGGCCCTGATCTCTGGAACAATCCCCGTACCTCCCGATTGTGGCCCCGATCTCTAAAACACTCCCCGTCCCTCCCGATAATTGCCCCGATCTCTGAAACACTCCCCGTCCCTCCTGATCGCGGCCCCGATCTCTGAAACACTCCCCGTCCCTCCCGATCATGGCCCCGATCTCTGAAACACTCCCCATCCCTCCCAATCGTGGCCCCGATCTCTGAAACACACCCCGTCCCTCTTGATCATGGCCCCAATCTCTGAAACACACCCCGTCCCTCTTGATCATGGCCCCGATCTCTGAAACACTCCCCGTCCCTCCCGATCACGGCCCCGATCTCTGAAACACTCGCCATCCCTCTCGATCGCGGCCCCGATCTCTGAAACACTCCCCGTCCCTCCCGATCACGGCCCCGATCTCTGAAACACTCGCCATCCCTCTCGATCGCGGCCCCGATCTCTGAAACACTCCCTGAACCCTCCCGATCGCGGCCCCGATCTCTGAAGCAATTCCCGTCCCTCCCGATCACGGCCCCGACCTCTGAAACACTCCCCGTGACGTCCGACCATGGCCCCGATTTCTGAGACACCCCCTGTCCCTCCCGATCGTGGCCCCGATCACTGAAACAATCCCCGTCCCTCCCATATCCTGGCCCTGATTTCTGAAACACTCCCAGTCCCTCCTGATTGTGGGCCCGATCTCTGAAACACTCCCCGTCCCTCCCGGTCGCGGCCCCGATCTCTAAAACATTCCCCGTCCCTCCCGATCGTGGCCCCAATCTCTGAAACACTCCCCGTCCCTCCCGATCATGGCCCCAATCTCTGAAACAGTCCCCATCCCTCTTGATTGAGGCCACGAACTCTGAAACATGCGCCGTCCAACCCGATCGCGGCCCCGATCTCTGAAACACGCCCCGTCCCTCCCGATCTTGGCCCCGATCTCTGAAACACACCCCGTCCCTCTCGATCGTGGCCCCGATCTCTGAAACACTCCCCGTCCCTCTCGATCGTGGCCCCGATCTCTGAAACACTCCCCGTTCCTCTCGATCGCTGCCCGATCTCTGAAGCAATTCCCGTTCGTCCCGATCTTGGCCCCGATCTCTGAAACAATTCCCGTCCCTCCCTATTTCGGCCCTGATCTCTGAAGCACTCCCCGTCCCTCCTGATCATGGCCCCGATCTCTGAAACAATTCCCGTCCCTCCCGATCGCGGCCCCGGTCTCTGAAACACTCCCCGTCCCACCCGATCGAGGCCCCAATCTCTGAAACATTCCCCATCCCTCCCGATCTCGGCCCCGATCACTGAAACAATTCCCGTCCCTCCCGATCACGGCCCCGATCTCTGAAACACTCCCCGTCCCTCCTGATTGTGGCCCCGATCTCTGAAACACTCCCCGTCCCTCCCGATCGCGGCCCCGATCTCTAAAACAGTCCCCGTCCATCCCGATCGTGGCCCCAATCTCTGAAACACTCCCCGTGACTCTCGATCGTGGCCCCGATCTCTGAAACATGCCCCGTCCATCCCGATCGTGGCCCCGATCTCTGAAACACTCCCCGTCCCTCCCAATCGCGGCCCTGATCTCTGAAACACTTCCCGTCCCTCCCGATCGTCGCCCCATCTCTGAAACACTCCCCCACCCTCCCGATCGCGGCCCCGATCTCTGAACCACTCCCCGTCCCTCCCGATAGTGGCCGTGATTTCTGAAACACTCCCCGTCCCTCCTGATCGCGGCCCCGATCTCTGAAACACTCCCCGTTTTCCCGATCGCGCCCCCCATCTCTGAAACACTTCCCGTCCCTCTCGATCACGACCGTGATCTCTGAAACACTCCCCGTCCCTCCCGATCATGGCCCCGATCTCTGAAACACTCCCCGTCCCTCCCGATCACAGCCCCGATCTCTGAAACACTCCCCGTCCCTCCCGATCGCGGCCCTGATCTCTGGAACAATCCCCGTACCTCCCGATCGTGGCCCCGATCTCTAAAACACTCCCCGTCCCTCCCGATAATGGCCCCGATCTCTGAAACACTCCCCGTCCCTCCCGATCGCGGCCCCGATCTCTGAAACACTCCCCGTCCTTCCCGATCAAGGCGCTGATCTCTGAAACACTCCCCGTCCCTCCCGATCGCGGCCCTGATCGCTGAAACACTCCCCGTCCCTCCCGATCGTTGCCCCGGTCTCTGAAACACTCCCCGTCCCTCCCGAGCTTGGCCCCGATCTCTGAAACACTCCCCGTCCCTCCCGATCACGGCCCCGATCTCTGAAACACTCCCCGTCCCTCCCGATCACGGCCCCGATCTCTGAAACACTCCCCGTCCCTCCCGATCGTGGCCCCGATCTCTGAAACAATCCCCGTCCTTCCCGATCGCGGCCCCGATCTCTGAAACACTCGCCATCCCTCTCGATCACGGCCCCGAGCTCTGAAACACTCTCCGTCCCTCCTGATTGTGGCCCCGATCTCTGAAACACTCCCCGTCCCTCCCGGTCGCGGCCCCGATCTCTAAAACATTCCCTGTCCCTCCCGATCGTGGCCCCAATCTCTGAAACAATCCCCGTCCCTTCCGGTCGTGGCCCCGATCTCTAAAACATTCCCCGTCCCTCCCGATCATGGCCCCAATCACTGAAACACTCCTCGTCTGTCTTGATTGTGGCCCCGATCTCTGAAACATGCGCCGTCCAACCCGATTGCGGCCCCGATCTCTGAAACACTCCCCGGCCCTCCCGATCTTGGCCCCGATCTCTGAAACACTTCCCGTCCCTTCTGATCATGGCCCCGATCTCTGAAACACTCCCCGTCCCTCTCGATCGTGGCCCCGATCACTGTAATACTCCCCGTCCCTCCCGATCGCGGCCCCGATCTCTGAAACACTCTCCGTCCCTCCCGATCGTGGCCCCGATCTCTGAAACACTCCCCGTTCCTCTCGATCGCGGCCCGATCTCTGAAACAATTCCCGTCCCTCTCGATCGTGGCCCCGATCTCTGAAACACTCCCCGTCCCTCTCGATCGTGGCCCCGATCTCTGAAACACTCCCCGTTCCTCTCGATCGCTGCCCGATCTCTGAAGCAATTCCCGTTCGTCCCGATCTTGGCCCCGATCTCTGAAACAATTCCCGTCCCTCCCTATTTCGGCCCTGATCTCTGAAGCACTCCCCGTCCCTCCTGATCATGGCCCCGATCTCTGAAACAATTCCCGTCCCTCCCGATCGCGGCCCCGGTCTCTGAAACACTCCCCGTCCCACCCGATCGAGGCCCCAATCTCTGAAACATTCCCCATCCCTCCCGATCTCGGCCCCGATCACTGAAACAATTCCCGTCCCTCCCGATCACGGCCCCGATCTCTGAAACACTCCCCGTCCCTCCTGATTGTGGCCCCGATCTCTGAAACACTCCCCGTCCCTCCCGATCGCGGCCCCGATCTCTAAAACAGTCCCCGTCCATCCCGATCGTGGCCCCAATCTCTGAAACACTCCCCGTCCCTCCCGATCGCGGCCCCGATCTCTAAAACACTCCCCATCCCTCCTGATTGTGGCCCCGATCTCTGAAACACTCCCCGTCCCTCCCAATCGTGGCCCCGATCTCTGAAACACTCCCCCACCCTCCCGATCTTGGGCCCGATCTCTGAAACACTCCCCCACCCTCCCGATCGCGGCCCCGATCTCTGAAACACTCCCCCACACTCCCGATCGCGGCCCTGATCTTTGAAACACTCCCCGTGACTCTCGATCGTGGCCCCGATCTCTGAAACATGCCCCGTCCATCCCGATTGTGGCCCCGATCTCTGAAACACTCCCCGTCCCTCCCAATCGCGGCCCTGATCTCTGAAACACTTCCCGTCCCTCCCGATCGTCGCCCCATCTCTGAAACACTCCCCCACCCTCCCGATCGCGGCCCCGATCTCTGAACCACTCCCCGTCCCTCCCGATAGTGGCCGTGATTTCTGAAACACTCCCCGTCCCTCCTGATCGCGGCCCCGATCTCTGAAACACTCCCCGTTTTCCCGATCGCGCCCCCTATCTCTGAAACACTCCCCGTCCCTCCCGATCGCGACCGTGATCTCTGAAACACTCCCCGTCCCTCCCGATCATGGCCCCGATCTCTGAAACACTCCCCGTCCCTCCCGATCACAGCCCTGATCTCTGAAACACTCCCCGTCCCTCCCGATCGTGGCCCCGATCTCTGAAACACTCCCCGTCCCTCCCGATCGCGGCCCTGATCTCTGGAACAATCCCCGTACCTCCCGATCGTGGCCCCGATCTCTAAAACACTCCCCGTCCCTCCCGATAATGGCCCCGATCTCTGAAACACTCCCCGTCCTTCCCGATCAAGGCGCTGATCTCTGAAACACTCCCCGTCCCTCCCGATCGTGGCCCGATCTCTGAAACACTCCCCGTCCCTCCCGATCGCGGCCCTGATCTCTGAAACACTCCCCGTCCCTCCCGATCGTTGCCCCGGTCTCTGAAACACTCCCCGTCCCTCCCGAGCTTGGCCCCGATCTCTGAAACACTCCCCGTCCCTCCCGATCACGGCCCCGATCTCTGAAACACTCCCCGTCCCTCCCGATCACGGCCCCGATCTCTGAAACACTCCCCGTCCCTCCTGATCGTGGCCCCGATCTCTGAAACAATCCCCGTCCTTCCCGATCGCGGCCCCGATCTCTGAAACACTCGCCATCCCTCTCGATCACGGCCCCGAGCTCTGAAACACTCTCCGTCCCTCCTGATTGTGGCCCCGATCTCTGAAACACTCCCCGTCCCTCCCGGTCGCGGCCCCGATCTCTAAAACATTCCCTGTCCCTCCCGATCGTGGCCCCAATCTCTGAAACAATCCCCGTCCCTTCCGGTCGCGGCCCCGATCTCTAAAACATTCCCCGTCCCTCCCGATCATGGCCCCAATCTCTGAAACACTCCTCGTCCGTCTTGATTGTGGCCCCGATCTCTGAAACATGCGCCGTCCAACCCGATTGCGGCCCCGATCTCTGAAACACTCCCCGGCCCTCCCGATCTTGGCCCCGATCTCTGAAACACTTCCCGTCCCTTCTGATCATGGCCCCGATCTCTGAAACACTCCCCGTCCCTCTCGATCGTGGCCCCGATCACTGAAATACTCCCCGTCCCTCCCGATCGCGGCCCCGATCTCTGAAACACTCTCCGTCCCTCCCGATCGTGGCCCCGATCTCTGAAACACTCCCCGTTCCTCTCGATCGCGGCCCGATCTCTGAAACAATTCCCGTCCGTCCCGATCGTGGCCCCGATCTCTGAAACAATCCCCGTGCCTCCCGATCGTGGCCCCGATCTCTGAAACACTCTCCGTCCCTCCCGATCGAGGCCCCGATCTCTGAAACACTCCCCGTCCCACCCGATCGAGTCCCCGATTTCTGAAACACTCCCCGTCCCACCCGATCGAGGCCCCGATCTCTGAAACACTCCCCGTCCCACCCGATCGAGGCCCCGATCTCTGAAACACTTCCCGTCCCTCCCGATCGTGGCCCCAATCTCTGAAACAATCCCCGTCCCTCCCGATCATGGCCCCGATCTCTGAAACACTCCGCGTCCCTCCCCATCTTGGCCCCGATCTCTGAAACACTTCCCGTCCCTCCTGATCATGGCCCCGATCTCTGAAACACTCCCCGTCCCTTCCGATCGTGGCCCCGATCTCTGAAACACTCTCCGTCCCTCTCGATCATGGCCCCGATCTCTGAAACACTCCCCGTCCCTCCCGATCGTGGCCCCGATCTCTGAAACACTCTCCGTCCCTCTCGATCGTGGCCCCGATCTCTGAAACACTCCGCGTCCCTCCTGATCATGGCCCCGATCTCTGAAACACTCCCCGTTCCTCTCGATCACGGCCCCGATCTCTGAAACAATTCCCGTCCGTCCCGATCGTGGCCCCGATCTCTGACACTCGCCCCGTCCCTCCCGATCGCGGCCCCGATCTCTGAAACACTCTCCGTCCCTCCGGAACGCGGCCCCGATCTCTGAAACAGTCCCCGTCCCTCCCGATTTTGGCCCCGATCTCTGAAACACTCCCCGTCCCTCCCGATCGCAGCCCCGATCTCTGAAACACTCCCCGTCCCTCCCGGTCGCGGCCCCGATCTCTAAAACATTCCCCGTCCCTCCCGATCATGGCCCCAATCTCTGAAACACTCCCCGTTCCTCCCGATCATGGCCCCAATCTCTGAAACACTCCCCGTCCCTCCCGATCATGGCCCCGATCACTGAAACAGTCCCCGTCCCTCCCGATCGTGGCCACGATCTCTGAAACACTGCCCGTCCCTCCCGATTGTGGCCCCGATCTCTGAAACACTCCCCATCACTCCCGATCGAGACCCCGATCTCTGAAACATTCCCTGCCCCTCCCGATCGTGGCCCATATCTCTGAAACACTCCCCGTCCTTCCGGATCTCGGCCCTGATCTCTGAAACACTCCCCATCCCTCCCGATCGCGGCCCAGATCTCTGAAACACTCCCCATCACTCCCGATCGAGGCCCCAATCTCTGAAACACTCCCTGCCCCTCCCGATCGTGGCCCATATCTCTGAAACACTCCCCGTCCTTCCGGATCTCGGCCCTGATCTCTGAAACACTCCCCGTCCCTCCCGAACATGGCCCCGATCTCTGAAACACTCCCCGTCCCTCCTGATCATGGCCCCGATCTCTGAAACACTCCCCGTCCCTCTCGATCGTGGCCCCGATCTCTGAAATACTCCCCGTCCCTCCTGATCATGGCCCCGATCTCTGAAACACTCCCCGTCCCTCCCGATCGCGGCCCCGATCTCTGAAACACTGCCCGTCCCTCCCGATCTCGGCCCCGATCTCTGAAACACTCCCCGTCCCTCCCGATCACAGCCCTGATCACTGAAACACTTCCCGTCCCTCCCGATCGCGGCCCCGATCTCTGAAGCACTCCCCGTCCCTCCCAATCGTGGCCCCGATCTCTGAAACACGCCCTGTCCCTCTTGATCATGGCCCCGATCTCTGAAACACTCCCCGTCCCTCCCGATCATGGCCCCGATCTCTGAAACACTCCCCGTCCCTCCCGATCGTGGCCCCGATCTCTGAAACACTCCCCGTCCCTCCCGATCGCGGCCCTGATCTCTGAAACACTCCCCGTCCCTCCCGATCGTTGCCCCGGTCTCTGAAACACTCCCCGTCCCTCCCGAGCTTGGCCCCGATCTCTGAAACACTCCCCGTCCCTCCCGATCACGGCCCCGATCTCTGAAACACTCCCCGTCCCTCCCGATCACGGCCCCGATCTCTGAAACACTCCCCGTCCCTCCCGATCGTGGCCCCGATCTCTGAAACAATCCCCGTCCTTCCCGATCGCGGCCCCGATCTCTGAAACACTCGCCATCCCTCTCGATCACGGCCCCGAGCTCTGAAACACTCTCCGTCCCTCCTGATTGTGGCCCCGATCTCTGAAACACTCCCCGTCCCTCCCGGTCGCGGCCCCGATCTCTAAAACATTCCCTGTCCCTCCCGATCGTGGCCCCAATCTCTGAAACAATCCCCGTCCCTTCCGGTCGCGGCCCCGATCTCTAAAACATTCCCCGTCCCTCCCGATCATGGCCCCAATCTCTGAAACACTCCTCGTCCGTCTTGATTGTGGCCCCGATCTCTGAAACATGCGCCGTCCAACCCGATTGCGGCCCCGATCTCTGAAACACTCCCCGGCCCTCCCGATCTTGGCCCCGATCTCTGAAACACTTCCCGTCCCTTCTGATCATGGCCCCGATCTCTGAAACACTCCCCGTCCCTCTCGATCGTGGCCCCGATCACTGAAATACTACCCGTCCCTCCCGATCGCGGCCCCGATCTCTGAAACACTCTCCGTCCCTCCCGATCGTGGCCCCGATCTCTGAAACACTCCCCGTTCCTCTCGATCGCGGCCCGATCTCTGAAACAATTCCCGTCCGTCCCGATCGTGGCCCCGATCTCTGAAACAATCCCCGTGCCTCCCGATCGTGGCCCCGATCTCTGAAACACTCTCCGTCCCTCCCGATCGAGGCCCCGATCTCTGAAACACTCCCCGTCCCACCCGATCGAGGCCCCGATTTCTGAAACACTCCCCGTCCCACCCGATCGAGGCCCCGATCTCTGAAACACTCCCCGTCCCACCCGATCGAGGCCCCGATCTCTGAAACACTCCCCGTCCCTCCCGATCGTGGCCCCAATCTCTGAAACAATCCCCGTCCCTCCCGATCATGGCCCCGATCTCTGAAACACTCCCCGTCCCTCCCCATCTTGGCCCCGATCTCTGAAACACTTCCCGTCCCTCCTGATCATGGCCCCGATCTCTGAAACACTCCCCGTCCCTCCCGATCGTGGCCCCGATCTCTGAAACACTCTCCGTCCCTCTCGATCATGGCCCCGATCTCTGAAACAGTCCCCGTCCCTCCCGATCGTGGCCCCGATCTCTGAAACACTCTCCGTCCCTCTCGATCGTGGCCCCGATCTCTGAAACACTCCGCGTCCCTCCTGATCATGGCCCCGATCTCTGAAACACTCCCCGTTCCTCTCGATCACGGCCCCGATCTCTGAAACAATTCCCGTCCGTCCCGATCGTGGCCCCGATCTCTGACACTCGCCCCGTCCCTCCCGATCGTGGCCCCGATCTCTGAAACACTCTCCGTCCCTCCGGAACGCGGCCCCGATCTCTGAAACAGTCCCCGTCCCTCCCGATTTTGGCCCCGATCTCTGAAACACTCCCCGTCCCTCCCGATCGCAGCCCCGATCTCTGAAACACTCCCCGTCCCTCCCGGTCGCGGCCCCGATCTCTAAAACATTCCCCGTCCCTCCCGATCATGGCCCCAATCTCTGAAACACTCCCCGTTCCTCCCGATCATGGCCCCAATCTCTGAAACACTCCCCGTCCCTCCCGATCATGGCCCCGATCACTGAAACAGTCCCCGTCCCTCCCGATCGTGGCCACGATCTCTGAAACACTGCCCGTCCCTCCCGATTGTGGCCCCGATCTCTGAAACACTCCCCATCACTCCCGATCGAGACCCCGATCTCTGAAACACTCCCTGCCCCTCCCGATCGTGGCCCATATCTCTGAAACACTCCCCGTCCTTCCGGATCTCGGCCCTGATCTCAGAAACACTCCCCGTCCTTCCCGATCGCGGCCCAGATCTCTGAAACACTCCCCATCACTCCCGATCGAGGCCCCGATCTCTGAAACACTCCCTGCCCCTCCCGATCGTGGCCCATATCTCTGAAACACTCCCCGTCCTTCCGGATCTCGGCCCTGATCTCTGAAACACTCCCCGTCCCTCCCGAACATGGCCCCGATCTCTGAAACACTCCCCGTCCCTCCTGATCATGGCCCCGATCTCTGAAACACTCCCCGTCCCTCTCGTTCGTGGCCCCGATCTCTGAAATACTCCCCGTCCCTCCTGATCATGGCCCCGATCTCTGAAACACTCCCCGTCCCTCCCGATCGCGGCCCCGATCTCTGAAACACTGCCCGTCCCTCCCGATCTCGGCCCCGATCTCTGAAACACTCCCCGTCCCTCCCAATCACAGCCCTGATCACTGAAACACTTCCCGTCCCTCCCGATCGCGGCCCCGATCTCTGAAGCACTCCCCGTCCCTCCCAATCGTGGCCCCGATCTCTGAAACATGCCCTGTCCCTCTTGATCATGGCCCCGATCTCTGAAACACTCCCCGTCCCTCCCGATCATGGCCCCGATCTCTGAAACACTCCCCATTCCTCCCAATCGTGGCCCCGATCTCTGAAACACACCCCGTCCCTCTTGATCATGGCCCCGATCTCTGAAACACACCCCGTCCCTCTTGATCATGGCCCTGATCTCTGAAACACACCCCGTCCCTCTCGATCGCGGCCCGATCTCTGAAACAATTCCTGTCCATCCCGATCGTGGCCCCGATCACGGAAACAATTCCCGTCCCTCCCGATCTCGGCCCTGATCTCTGAAACGCTCCACGTCCCTCCTGATCGTGGCCCCGATCTCTGAAACGCTCCCCGTCCCTCCCGATCATGGCCCCGATCTCTGAAACACTCCCCGTCCCTCCCAATCGTGGCCCCGATCTCTGAAACACTGCCCGTTCCTCCTGATCGCGGCCCCGATCTCTGAAACACTCCCCGTCCCTCCCGATCGTGTCCCCGATCTCTGAAACACTCCCCGTCCCTCTCGATCGTTGCCCCGATTTCTGCAACACTCCCCGTCCCTCCCGATCGTGGCCCCGATCTCTGAAACACTCCCCGTCCCTCCCGATCGAGGCTCCGATCTCCGAAACACTCCCCGGCCCTCCCGAACGCGGCCCCGATCTCCCAAACACTCCCCGTCCCTCCCGATCGCGGCCCCGATTTCTGAAACAATTCCCGTCCCTCCCGATCACGGCCCCGACCTCTGAAACACTCCCCGTGACGCCCGACCATGGCCCCGATCTCTGAAACACCCCCCCCGTCCCTCCCGATCGTGGCCCCGATCTCTGAAACACTCCCTGTCCCTCCTGATCGTGGCACCGATATCTGAAACATTCCCCGTCCCTCCCGATCGCGGCCCCGATCTCTAAAACACTCCCCGTCCCTCCCGATCGTGGCCCCGATCTCTGAAACAATCACCGTCCCTCCCAATCGTGGCCCCCATCTCTGAAACACTCTCCGTCCCTCCCGATCGCGGCCCCGATCTCTGAAACAATCCCCATCCCTCCCGATCGCGGCCCCATCTCTGAAACACTCGCCGTCCCTCCCGATAGTGGTCGTGATTTCTGAAACACTCCCCGTCCTTCCCGATCGCGGCCCCGATCTCTGAAACACTCCGCGTCCCTCCCGATCACGGCCCCGATCTCTGAAACACTCCCCGTCCCTCCCAATCGTGGCCCCGATCTCTGAAACACTCCCCGTCCCTCCCGATCGCGGCCCTGATCTCTGAAACAATCCCCGTAGCTCCCGATCGTGGCCCCGATCTCTAAAACACTCCCCGTCCCTCCCGATCATGGCCCCGATCTCTGAAACAATCCCCGTACCTCCCGATCGTGGCCCCGATCTCTGAAACACTCCCCGTCCCTCCCGATCGTGGCCTCGATATCTGAAACACTCCCCGGACTCTCCCGATCGCGGCCCCGATCTCTGAAGCAATTACCGTCCCTCCCGATCACGGCCCCGACCTCTGAAACACTCCCCTTGACGTCCGACCATGGCCCCGATCTCTGAAACACCCCCTGTCCCTCCCGATCGTGGCCCCGATCACTGAAACAATCCCCGTCCCTCCAGATCCTGGCCCCGATCTCTGAAACACTCCCCGTCCCTCCTGATTGTGGCCCCGATCTCTGAAACACTCCCCGTCCCTCCCGGTCGCGGCCCCGATCTCTAAAACATTCCCCGTCCCTCCCGATCGTGGCCCCGATCACTGAAACAATCCCCGTCCCTCCAGATCCTGGCCCCGATCTCTGAAACACTCCCCGTCCCTCCCGATCGTGGCCCCAATCTCTGAAACACTCCCCGTCCCTCCCGATAATGGCCCCGATCTCTGAAACACTCTCCGTCCATCCCGATCATGGCCCCAATCTCTGAAACACTCCCCGTCCCTCTTGATTGTGGCCCCGATCTCTGAAACATGCGCCGTCCAACCCGATCGCGGCCCCGATCTCTGAAACACGCCCCGTCCCTCCCGATCTTGGCCCCGATCTCTGAAACACTCCCCGTCCCTCCTGACCATGGCCCCGATCTCTGAAACACTCCCCGTCCCTCTCGATCGTGGCCCCGATCTCTGAAATGCTCCCCGTCCCTCCCGATCGCGGCCCCGATCTCTGAAACACTCTCCGTCCCTCCCGATCACGGCCCCGATCTCTGAAACACTCCCCGTCCCTCCCAATCGTGGCCCCGATCTCTGAAACACGCCCCGTCCCTCTTGATCATGGCCCCGATCTCTGAAACACTCCCCGTCCCTCCCGATCATGGCCCCGATCTCTGAAACACTCCCCATCCCTCCCAATCGTGGCCCCGATCTCTGAAACACACCCCGTCCCTCTTGATCATGGCCCCGATCTCTGAAACACACCCCGTCCCTCTTGATCATGGCCCCGATCTCTGAAACACACCCCGTCCCTCTCGATCGCGGCCCGATCTCTGAAACAATTCCTGTCCATCCCGATCGTGGCCCCGATCACGGAAACAATTCCCGTCCCTCCCGATCTCGGCCCTGATCTCTGAAACGCTCCCCGTCCCTCCTGATCGTGGCCCCGATCTCTGAAACGCTCCCCGTCCCGCCCGATCATGGCCCCGATCTCTGAAACACTTCCCGTCCCTCCCAATCGTGGCCCCGATCTCTGAAACACTGCCCGTTCCTCCTGATCACGGCCCCGATCTCTGAAACAGTCCCCGTCCCTCCCGATCGTGTCCCCGATCTCTGAAACACTCCCCGTCCCTCCCGATCGTTGCCCCGATTTCTGCAACACTCCCCATCCCTCCCGATCGTGGCCCCGATCTCTGAAACACTCCCCGTCCCTCCCGATCGAGGCTCCGATCTCCGAAACACTCCCCGGCCCTCCCGAACGCGGCCCCGATCTCCCAAACACTCCCCGTCCCTCCCGATCGCGGCCCCGATTTCTGAAACAATACCCGTCCCTCCCGATCGCGGCCCCGACCTCTGAAACACTCCCCGTGATGCCCGACCATGGCCCCGATCTCTGAAACACCACCCCGTCCCTCCCGATCGTGGCCCCGATCTCTGAAACACTCCCTGTCCCTCCTGATCGTGGCACCGATATCTGAAACATTCCCCGTCCCTCCCGATCGCGGCCCCGATCTCTAAAACACTCCCCGTCCCTCCCGATCGTGGCCCCGATCTCTGAAACAATCACCGTCCCTCCCAATCGTGGCCCCGATCTCTGAAACACTCTCCGTCCCTCCCGATCGCGGCCCCGATCTCTGAAACAATCCCCATCCCTCCCGATCGCGGCCCCATCTCTGAAACACTCGCCGTCCCTCCCGATAGTGGTCGTGATTTCTGAAACACTCCCCGTCCTTCCCGATCGCGGCCCCGATCTCTGAAACACTCCGCGTCCCTCCCGATCACGGCCCCGATCTCTGAAACACTCCCCGTCCCTCCCAATCGTGGCCCCGATCTCTGAAACACTCCCCGTCCCTCCCGATCGCGGCCCTGATCTCTGAAACAATCCCCGTACCTCCCGATCGTGGCCCCGATCTCTAAAACACTCCCCGTCCCTCCCGATCATGGCCCCGATCTCTGAAACAATCCCCGTACCTCCCGATCGTGGCCCCGATCTCTGAAACACTCCCCGTCCCTCCCGATCGTGGCCTCGATATCTGAAACACTCCCCGTCCCTCCCCATCGTGGCCCCAATCTCTGAAACAATCCCCGTCCCTCCCGATCATGGCCCCGATCTCTGAAACACTCCCCGTCCCTCCCCATCTTGGCCCCGATCTCTGAAACACTTCCCGTCCCTCCTGATCATGGCCCCGATCTCTGAAACACTCCCCGTCCCTTCCGATCGTGGCCCCGATCTCTGAAACACTCTCCGTCCCTCTCGATCATGGCCCCGATCTCTGAAACACTCCCCGTCCCTCCCGATCGTGGCCCCGATCTCTGAAACACTCTCCGTCCCTCTCGATCGTGGCCCCGATCTCTGAAACACTCCGCGTCCCTCCTGATCATGGCCCCGATCTCTGAAACACTCCCCGTTCCTCTCGATCACGGCCCCGATCTCTGAAACAATTCCCGTCCGTCCCGATCGTGGCCCCGATCTCTGACACTCGCCCCGTCCCTCCCGATCGCGGCCCCGATCTCTGAAACACTCTCCGTCCCTCCGGAACGCGGCCCCGATCTCTGAAACAGTCCCCGTCCCTCCCGATTTTGGCCCCGATCTCTGAAACACTCCCCGTCCCTCCCGATCGCAGCCCCGATCTCTGAAACACTCCCCGTCCCTCCCGGTCACGGCCCCGATCTCTAAAACATTCCCCGTCCCTCCCGATCATGGCCCCAATCTCTGAAACACTCCCCGTTCCTCCCGATCATGGCCCCAATCTCTGAAACACTCCCCGTCCCTCCCGATCATGGCCCCGATCACTGAAACAGTCCCCGTCCCTCCCGATCATGGCCCCGATCACTGAAACAGTCCCCGTCCCTCCCGATCATGGCCCCGATCACTGAAACAGTCCCCGTCCCTCCCGATCGTGGCCACGATCTCTGAAACACTGCCCGTCCCTCCCGATTGTGGCCCCGATCTCTGAAACACTCCCCATCACTCCCGATCGAGACCCCGATCTCTGAAACACTCCCTGCCCCTCCCGATCGTGGCCCATATCTCTGAAACACTCCCCGTCCTTCCGGATCTCGGCCCTGATCTCTGAAACACTCCCCGTCCCTCCCGATCGCGGCCCAGATCTCTGAAACACTCCCCATCACTCCCGATCGAGGCCCCAATCTCTGAAACACTCCCTGCCCCTCCCGATCGTGGCCCATATCTCTGAAACACTCCCCGTCCTTCCGGATCTCGGCCCTGATCTCTGAAACACTCCCCGTCCCTCCCGAACATGGCCCCGATCTCTGAAACACTCCCCGTCCCTCCTGATCATGGCCCCGATCTCTGAAACACTCCCCGTCCCTCTCGATCGTGGCCCCGATCTCTGAAATACTCCCCGTCCCTCCTGATCATGGCCCCGATCTCTGAAACACTCCCCGTCCCTCCCGATCGCGGCCCCGATCTCTGAAACACTGCCCGTCCCTCCCGATCTCGGCCCCGATCTCTGAAACACTCCCCGTCCCTCCCGATCACAGCCCTGATCACTGAAACACTTCCCGTCCCTCCCGATCGCGGCCCCGATCTCTGAAGCACTCCCCGTCCCTCCCAATCGTGGCCCCGATCTCTGAAACACGCCCTGTCCCTCTTGATCATGGCCCCGATCTCTGAAACACTCCCCGTCCCTCCCGATCATGGCCCCGATCTCTGAAACACTCCCCGTCCCTCCCGATCGTGGCCCCGATATCTGAAACACTCCCCGTCCCTCCCGATCGCGGCCCTGATCTCTGAAACACTCCCCGTCCCTCCCGATCGTTGCCCCGGTCTCTGAAACACTCCCCGTCCCTCCCGAGCTTGGCCCCGATCTCTGAAACACTCCCCGTCCCTCCCGATCACGGCCCCGATCTCTGAAACACTCCCCGTCCCTCCCGATCACGGCCCCGATCTCTGAAACACTCCCCGTCCCTCCCGATCGTGGCCCCGATCTCTGAAACAATCCCCGTCCTTCCCGATCGCGGCCCCGATCTCTGAAACACTCGCCATCCCTCTCGATCACGGCCCCGAGCTCTGAAACACTCTCCGTCCCTCCTGATTGTGGCCCCGATCTCTGAAACACTCCCCGTCCCTCCCGGTCGCGGCCCCGATCTCTAAAACATTCCCTGTCCCTCCCGATCGTGGCCCCAATCTCTGAAACAATCCCCGTCCCTTCCGGTCGCGGCCCCGATCTCTAAAACATTCCCCGTCCCTCCCGATCATGGCCCCAATCTCTGAAACACTCCTCGTCCGTCTTGATTGTGGCCCCGATCTCTGAAACATGCGCCGTCGAACCCGATTGCGGCCCCGATCTCTGAAACACTCCCCGGCCCTCCCGATCTTGGCCCCGATCTCTGAAACACTTCCCGTCCCTTCTGATCATGGCCCCGATCTCTGAAACACTCCCCGTCCCTCTCGATCGTGGCCCCGATCACTGAAATACTACCCGTCCCTCCCGATCGCGGCCCCGATCTCTGAAGCACTCTCCGTCCCTCCCGATCGTGGCCCCGATCTCTGAAACACTCCCCGTTCCTCTCGATCGCGGCCCGATCTCTGAAACAATTCCCGTCCGTCCCGATCGTGGCCCCGATCTCTGAAACAATCCCCGTGCCTCCCGATCGTGGCCCCGATCTCTGAAACACTCTCCGTCCCTCCCGATCGAGGCCCCGATCTCTGAAACACTCCCCGTCCCACCCGATCGAGGCCCCGATTTCTGAAACACTCCCCGTCCCACCCGATCGAGGCCCCGATCTCTGAAACACTCCCCGTCCCACCCGATCGAGGCCCCGATCTCTGAAACACTCCCCGTCCCTCCCGATCGTGGCCCCAATCTCTGAAACAATCCCGGTCCCTCCCGATCATGGCCCCGATCTCTGAAACACTCCCCGTCCCTCCCCATCTTGGCCCCGATCTCTGAAACACTTCCCGTCCCTCCTGATCATGGCCCCGATCTCTGAAACACTCCCCGTCCCTCCCGATCGTGGCCCCGATCTCTGAAACACTCTCCGTCCCTCTCGATCATGGCCCCGATCTCTGAAACAGTCCCCGTCCCTCCCGATCGTGGCCCCGATCTCTGAAACACTCTCCGTCCCTCTCGATCGTGGCCCCGATCTCTGAAACACTCCGCGTCCCTCCTGATCATGGCCCCGATCTCTGAAACACTCCCCGTTCCTCTCGATCACGGCCCCGATCTCTGAAACAATTCCCGTCCGTCCCGATCGTGGCCCCGATCTCTGACACTCGCCCCGTCCCTCCCGATCGCGGCCCCGATCTCTGAAACACTCTCCGTCCCTCCGGAACGCGGCCCCGATCTCTGAAACAGTCCCCGTCCCTCCCGAATTTGGCCCCGATCTCTGAAACACTCCCCGTCCCTCCCGATCGCAGCCCCGATCTCTGAAACACTCCCCGTCCCTCCCGGTCGCGGCCCCGATCTCTAAAACATTCCCCGTCCCTCCCGATCATGGCCCCAATCTCTGAAACACTCCCCGTTCCTCCCGATCATGGCCCCAATCTCTGAAACACTCCCCGTCCCTCCCGATCATGGCCCCGATCACTGAAACAGTCCCCGTCCCTCCCGATCGTGGCCACGATCTCTGAAACACTGCCCGTCCCTCCCGATTGTGGCCCCGATCTCTGAAACACTCCCCATCACTCCCGATCGAGACCCCGATCTCTGAAACACTCCCTGCCCCTCCCGATCGTGGCCCATATCTCTGAAACACTCCCCGTCCTTCCGGATCTCGGCCCTGATCTCTGAAACACTCCCCGTCCCTCCCGAACATGGCCCCGATCTCTGAAACACTCCCCGTCCCTCCTGATCATGGCCCCGATCTCTGAAACACTCCCCGTCCCTCTCGATCGTGGCCCCGATCTCTGAAATACTCCCCGTCCCTCCTGATCATGGCCCCGATCTCTGAAACACTCCCCGTCCCTCCCGATCGCGGCCCCGATCTCTGAAACACTGCCCGTCCCTCCCGATCTCGGCCCCGATCTCTGAAACACTCCCCGTCCCTCCCGATCACAGCCCTGATCACTGAAACACTTCCCGTCCCTCCCGATCGCGGCCCCGATCTCTGAAGCACTCCCCGTCCCTCCCAATCGTGGCCCCGATCTCTGAAACACGCCCTGTCCCTCTTGATCATGGCCCCGATCTCTGAAACACTCCCCGTCCCTCCCGATCATGGCCCCGATCTCTGAAACACTCCCCATCCCTCCCAATCGTGGCCCCGATCTCTGAAACACACCCCGTCCCTCTTGATCATGGCCCCGATCTCTGAAACACACCCCGTCCCTCTTGATCATGGCCCTGATCTCTGAAACACACCCCGTCCCTCTCGATCGCGGCCCGATCTCTGAAACAATTCCTGTCCATCCCGATCGTGGCCCCGATCACGGAAACAATTCCCGTCCCTCCCGATCTCGGCCCTGATCTCTGAAACGCTCCACGTCCCTCCTGATCGTGGCCCCGATCTCTGAAACGCTCCCCGTCCCTCCCGATCATGGCCCCGATCTCTGAAACACTCCCCGTCCCTCCCAATCGTGGCCCCGATCTCTGAAACACTGCCCGTTCCTCCTGATCGCGGCCCCGATCTCTGAAACACTCCCCGTCCCTCCCGATCGTGTCCCCGATCTCTGAAACACTCCCCGTCCCTCCCGATCGTTGCCCCGATTTCTGCAACACTCCCCGTCCCTCCCGATCGTGGCCCCGATCTCTGAAACACTCCCCGTCCCTCCCGATCGAGGCTCCGATCTCCGAAACACTCCCCGGCCCTCCCGAACGCGGCCCCGATCTCCCAAACACTCCCCGTCCCTCCCGATCGCGGCCCCGATTTCTGAAACAATTCCCGTCCCTCCCGATCACGGCCCCGACCTCTGAAACACTCCCCGTGACGCCCGACCATGGCCCCGATCTCTGAAACACCCCCCCGTCCCTCCCGATCGTGGCCCCGATCTCTGAAACACTCCCTGTCCCTCCTGATCGTGGCACCGATATCTGAAACATTCCCCGTCCCTCCCGATCGCGGCCCCGATCTCTAAAACACTCCCCGTCCCTCCCGATCGTGGCCCCGATCTCTGAAACAATCACCGTCCCTCCCAATCGTGGCCCCCATCTCTGAAACACTCTCCGTCCCTCCCGATCGCGGCCCCGATCTCTGAAACAATCCCCATCCCTCCCGATCGCGGCCCCATCTCTGAAACACTCGCCGTCCCTCCCGATAGTGGTCGTGATTTCTGAAACACTCCCCGTCCTTCCCGATCGCGGCCCCGATCTCTGAAACACTCCGCGTCCCTCCCGATCACGGCCCCGATCTCTGAAACACTCCCCGTCCCTCCCAATCGTGGCCCCGATCTCTGAAACACTCCCCGTCCCTCCCGATCGCGGCCCTGATCTCTGAAACAATCCCCGTAGCTCCCGATCGTGGCCCCGATCTCTAAAACACTCCCCGTCCCTCCCGATCATGGCCCCGATCTCTGAAACAATCCCCGTACCTCCCGATCGTGGCCCCGATCTCTGAAACACTTCCCGTCCCTCCCGATCGTGGCCTCGATATCTGAAACACTCCCCGGACTCTCCCGATCGCGGCCCCGATCTCTGAAGCAATTACCGTCCCTCCCGATCACGGCCCCGACCTCTGAAACACTCCCCTTGACGTCCGACCATGGCCCCGATCTCTGAAACACCCCCTGTCCCTCCCGATCGTGGCCCCGATCACTGAAACAATCCCCGTCCCTCCAGATCCTGGCCCCGATCTCTGAAACACTCCCCGTCCCTCCTGATTGTGGCCCCGATCTCTGAAACACTCCCCGTCCCTCCCGGTCGCGGCCCCGATCTCTAAAACATTCCCCGTCCCTCCCGATCGTGGCCCCGATCACTGAAACAATCCCCGTCCCTCCAGATCCTGGCCCCGATCTCTGAAACACTCCCCGTCCCTCCCGATCGTGGCCCCAATCTCTGAAACACTCCCCGTCCCTCCCGATAATGGCCCCGATCTCTGAAACACTCTCCGTCCATCCCGATCATGGCCCCAATCTCTGAAACACTCCCCGTCCCTCTTGATTGTGGCCCCGATCTCTGAAACATGCGCCGTCCAACCCGATCGCGGCCCCGATCTCTGAAACATGCCCCGTCCCTCCCGATCTTGGCCCCGATCTCTGAAACACTCCCCGTCCCTCCTGACCATGGCCCCGATCTCTGAAACACTCCCCGTCCCTCTCGATCGTGGCCCCGATCTCTGAAATGCTCCCCGTCCCTCCCGATCGCGGCCCCGATCTCTGAAACACTCTCCGTCCCTCCCGATCACGGCCCCGATCTCTGAAACACTCCCCGTCCCTCCCAATCGTGGCCCCGATCTCTGAAACACGCCCCGTCCCTCTTGATCATGGCCCCGATCTCTGAAACACTCCCCGTCCCTCCCGATCATGGCCCCGATCTCTGAAACACTCCCCATCCCTCCCAATCGTGGCCCCGATCTCTGAAACACACCCCGTCCCTCTTGATCATGGCCCCGATCTCTGAAACACACCCCGTCCCTCTTGATCATGGCCCCGATCTCTGAAACACACCCCGTCCCTCTCGATCGCGGCCCGATCTCTGAAACAATTCCTGTCCATCCCGATCGTGGCCCCGATCACGGAAACAATTCCCGTCCCTCCCGATCTCGGCCCTGATCTCTGAAACGCTCCCCGTCCCTCCTGATCGTGGCCCCGATCTCTGAAACGCTCCCCGTCCCGCCCGATCATGGCCCCGATCTCTGAAACACTTCCCGTCCCTCCCAATCGTGGCCCCGATCTCTGAAACACTGCCCGTTCCTCCTGATCACGGCCCCGATCTCTGAAACAGTCCCCGTCCCTCCCGATCATGTCCCCGATCTCTGAAACACTCCCCGTCCCTCCCGATCGTTGCCCCGATTTCTGCAACACTCCCCATCCCTCCCGATCGTGGCCCCGATCTCTGAAACACACCCCGTCCCTCCCGATCGAGGCTCCGATCTCCGAAACACTCCCCGGCCCTCCCGAACGCGGCCCCGATCTCCCAAACACTCCCCGTCCCTCCCGATCGCGGCCCCGATTTCTGAAACAATACCCGTCCCTCCCGATCGCGGCCCCGACCTCTGAAACACTCCCCGTGATGCCCGACCATGGCCCCGATCTCTGAAACACCACCCCGTCCCTCCCGATCGTGGCCCCGATCTCTGAAACACTCCCTGTCCCTCCTGATCGTGGCACCGATATCTGAAACATTCCCCGTCCCTCCCGATCGCGGCCCCGATCTCTAAAACACTCCCCGTCCCTCCCGATCGTGGCCCCGATCTCTGAAACAATCACCGTCCCTCCCAATCGTGGCCCCGATCTCTGAAACACTCTCCGTCCCTCCCGATCGCGGCCCCGATCTCTGAAACAATCCCCATCCCTCCCGATCGCGGCCCCATCTCTGAAACACTCGCCGTCCCTCCCGATAGTGGTCGTGATTTCTGAAACACTCCCCGTCCTTCCCGATCGCGGCCCCGATCTCTGAAACACTCCGCGTCCCTCCCGATCGTGGCCCCGATCTCTAAAACACTCCCCGTCCCTCCCGATCATGGCCCCGATCTCTGAAACAATCCCCGTACCTCCCGATCGTGGCCCCGATCTCTGAAACACTCCCCGTCCCTCCCGATCGTGGCCTCGATATCTGAAACACTCCCCGGACTCTCCCGATCGCGGCCCCGATCTCTGAAGCAATTACCGTCCCTCCCGATCACGGCCCCGACCTCTGAAACACTCCCCTTGACGTCCGACCATGGCCCCGATCTCTGAAACACCCCCTGTCCCTCCCGATCGTGGCCCCGATCACTGAAACAATCCCCGTCCCTCCAGATCCTGGCCCCGATCTCTGAAACACTCCCCGTCCCTCCTGATTGTGGCCCCGATCTCTGAAACACTCCCCGTCCCTCCCGGTCGCGGCCCCGATCTCTAAAACATTCCCCGTCCCTCCCGATCGTGGCCCCAATCTCTGAAACACTCCCCGTCCCTCCCGATAATGGCCCCGATCTCTGAAACACTCTCCGTCCATCCTGATCATTGCCCCAATCTCTGAAACACTCCCCGTCCCTCCCGATCGTGGCCCCAATCTCTGAAACACTCCCCGTCCCTCCCGATAATGGCCCCGATCTCTGAAACACTCTCCGTCCATCCTGATCATTGCCCCAATCTCCCAAACACTCCCCGTCCCTCCCGATCGCGGCCCCGATTTCTGAAACAATTCCCGTCCCTCCCGATCACGGCCCCGACCTCTGAAACACTCCCCGTGACGCCCGACCATGGCCCCGATCTCTGAAACACCCCCCCGTCCCTCCCGATCGTGGCCCCGATCTCTGAAACACTCCCTGTCCCTCCTGATCGTGGCACCGATATCTGAAACATTCCCCGTCCCTCCCGATCGCGGCCCCGATCTCTAAAACACTCCCCGTCCCTCCCGATCGTGGCCCCGATCTCTGAAACAATCACCGTCCCTCCCAATCGTGGCCCCCATCTCTGAAACACTCTCCGTCCCTCCCGATCGCGGCCCCGATCTCTGAAACAATCCCCATCCCTCCCGATCGCGGCCCCATCTCTGAAACACTCGCCGTCCCTCCCGATAGTGGTCGTGATTTCTGAAACACTCCCCGTCCTTCCCGATCGCGGCCCCGATCTCTGAAACACTCCGCGTCCCTCCCGATCACGGCCCCGATCTCTGAAACACTCCCCGTCCCTCCCAATCGTGGCCCCGATCTCTGAAACACTCCCCGTCCCTCCCGATCGCGGCCCTGATCTCTGAAACAATCCCCGTAGCTCCCGATCGTGGCCCCGATCTCTAAAACACTCCCCGTCCCTCCCGATCATGGCCCCGATCTCTGAAACAATCCCCGTACCTCCCGATCGTGGCCCCGATCTCTGAAACACTCCCCGTCCCTCCCGATCGTGGCCTCGATATCTGAAACACTCCCCGGACTCTCCCGATCGCGGCCCCGATCTCTGAAGCAATTACCGTCCCTCCCGATCACGGCCCCGACCTCTGAAACACTCCCCTTGACGTCCGACCATGGCCCCGATCTCTGAAACACCCCCTGTCCTTCCCGATCGTGGCCCCGATCACTGAAACAATCCCCGTCCCTCCAGATCCTGGCCCCGATCTCTGAAACACTCCCCGTCCCTCCTGATTGTGGCCCCGATCTCTGAAACACTCCCCGTCCCTCCCGGTCGCGGCCCCGATCTCTAAAACATTCCCCGTCCCTCCCGATCGTGGCCCCGATCACTGAAACAATCCCCGTCCCTCCAGATCCTGGCCCCGATCTCTGAAACACTCCCCGTCCCTCCCGATCGTGGCCCCAATCTCTGAAACACTCCCCGTCCCTCCCGATAATGGCCCCGATCTCTGAAACACTCTCCGTCCATCCCGATCATGGCCCCAATCTCTGAAACACTCCCCGTCCCTCTTGATTGTGGCCCCGATCTCTGAAACATGCGCCGTCCAACCCGATCGCGGCCCCGATCTCTGAAACACGCCCCGTCCCTCCCGATCTTGGCCCCGATCTCTGAAACACTCCCCGTCCCTCCTGACCATGGCCCCGATCTCTGAAACACTCCCCGTCCCTCTCGATCGTGGCCCCGATCTCTGAAATGCTCCCCGTCCCTCCCGATCGCGGCCCCGATCTCTGAAACACTCTCCGTCCCTCCCGATCACGGCCCCGATCTCTGAAACACTCCCCGTCCCTCCCAATCGTGGCCCCGATCTCTGAAACACGCCCCGTCCCTCTTGATCATGGCCCCGATCTCTGAAACACTCCCCGTCCCTCCCGATCATGGCCCCGATCTCTGAAACACTCCCCATCCCTCCCAATCGTGGCCCCGATCTCTGAAACACACCCCGTCCCTCTTGATCATGGCCCCGATCTCTGAAACACACCCCGTCCCTCTTGATCATGGCCCCGATCTCTGAAACACACCCCGTCCCTCTCGATCGCGGCCCGATCTCTGAAACAATTCCTGTCCATCCCGATCGTGGCCCCGATCACGGAAACAATTCCCGTCCCTCCCGATCTCGGCCCTGATCTCTGAAACGCTCCCCGTCCCTCCTGATCGTGGCCCCGATCTCTGAAACGCTCCCCGTCCCGCCCGATCATGGCCCCGATCTCTGAAACACTTCCCGTCCCTCCCAATCGTGGCCCCGATCTCTGAAACACTGCCCGTTCCTCCCGATCATGTCCCCGATCTCTGAAACACTCCCCGTCCCTCCCGATCGTTGCCCCGATTTCTGCAACACTCCCCATCCCTCCCGATCGTGGCCCCGATCTCTGAAACACTCCCCGTCCCTCCCGATCGAGGCTCCGATCTCCGAAACACTCCCCGGCCCTCCCGAACGCGGCCCCGATCTCCCAAACACTCCCCGTCCCTCCCGATCGCGGCCCCGATTTCTGAAACAATACCCGTCCCTCCCGATCGCGGCCCCGACCTCTGAAACACTCCCCGTGATGCCCGACCATGGCCCCGATCTCTGAAACACCACCCCGTCCCTCCCGATCGTGGCCCCGATCTCTGAAACACTCCCTGTCCCTCCTGATCGTGGCACCGATATCTGAAACATTCCCCGTCCCTCCCGATCGCGGCCCCGATCTCTAAAACACTCCCCGTCCCTCCCGATCGTGGCCCCGATCTCTGAAACAATCACCGTCCCTCCCAATCGTGGCCTCGATCTCTGAAACACTCTCCGTCCCTCCCGATCGCGGCCCCGATCTCTGAAACAATCCCCATCCCTCCCGATCGCGGCCCCATCTCTGAAACACTCGCCGTCCCTCCCGATAGTGGTCGTGATTTCTGAAACACTCCCCGTCCTTCCCGATCGCGGCCCCGATCTCTGAAACACTCCGCGTCCCTCCCGATCACGGCCCCGATCTCTGAAACACTCCCCGTCCCTCCCAATCGTGGCCCCGATCTCTGAAACACTCCCCGTCCCTCCCGATCGCGGCCCTGATCTCTGAAACAATCCCCGTACCTCCCGATCGTGGCCCCGATCTCTAAAACACTCCCCGTCCCTCCCGATCATGGCCCCGATCTCTGAAACAATCCCCGTACCTCCCGATCGTGGCCCCGATCTCTGAAACACTCCCCGTCCCTCCCGATCGTGGCCTCGATATCTGAAACACTCCCCGGACTCTCCCGATCGCGGCCCCGATCTCTGAAGCAATTACCGTCCCTCCCGATCACGGCCCCGACCTCTGAAACACTCCCCTTGACGTCCGACCATGGCCCCGATCTCTGAAACACCCCCTGTCCCTCCCGATCGTGGCCCCGATCACTGAAACAATCCCCGTCCCTCCAGATCCTGGCCCCGATCTCTGAAACACTCCCCGTCCCTCCTGATTGTGGCCCCGATCTCTGAAACACTCCCCGTCCCTCCCGGTCGCGGCCCCGATCTCTAAAACATTCCCCGTCCCTCCCGATCGTGGCCCCAATCTCTGAAACACTCCCCGTCCCTCCCGATAATGGCCCCGATCTCTGAAACACTCTCCGTCCATCCTGATCATTGCCCCAATCTCTGAAACACTCCCCGTCCCTCCCGATCATGGCCCCAATCTCTGAAACACTCCCCGTCCCTCTTGATTGTGGCCCCGATCTCTGAAACATGCGCCGTCCAACCCGATCGCGGCCCCGATCTCTGAAACACGCCCCGTCCCTCCCGATCTTGGCCCCGATCTCTGAAACACTCCCCGTCCCTCCTGACCATGGCCCCGATCTCTGAAACACTCCCCGTCCCTCCCGATCGCGGCCCCGATCTCTGAAACACTCTCCGTCCCTCCCGATCACGGCCCCGATCTCTGAAACACTCCCCGTCCCTCCCGATCGTGGCCCCGATCTCTGAAACACGCCCCGTCCCTCTCGATCGTGGCCCCGATCTCTGAAACACTCCCCGTTCCTCTCGATCGCGGCCCGATCTCTGAAACAATTCCCGTCCGTCCCGATCTCGGCCCTGATCTCTGAAACGCTCCCCGTCCCTCCCGATCATGGCCCCGATTTCTGAAACAATTCCCGTCCCTCCCGATCGCGGCCCCGATCTCTGAAACACTCCCCGTCCGACCCGATCGAGGCCCCGATCTCTGAAACACTCCCCATCCCTCCCGATCGCGGCCCCGACCTCTGAAACACTTTCCGTCTCTCCCGATCACGGCCCCGATCTCTGAAACACTCCCCGTGACTCCCGATCTTGGCCCCGATCTCTGAAACACTCCCCGTCCCTCTCGATCGCGGCCCTGATCTCTGAAACACTCCCCGTCCCTCCTGATCACGGCCCCGAATTCAGAAAAAATTCCCGTCCCTCCTGATCGCGGCCCCGATCTCTGAAACACTCCCCGTCCCACCCGATCGAGGCCCCAATCTCTGAAACACTCCCCATCCCTCCCGATCTCGGCCCCGATCACTGAAACAATTCCCGTCCCTCCCGATCACGGCCCCAATCTCTGAAACACTCCCCGTCCCTCCTGATTGTGGCCCCGATCTCTGAAACACTCCCCGTCCCTCCCGATCGCGGCCCCGATCTCTAAAACACTCCCCGTCCATCCCGATCGTGGCCCCGATCTCTGAAACACTCCCCGTCTCTCCCGATCGCGGCCCCGATCTCTAAAACACTCCCCATCCCTCCTGATTGTGGCCCCGATCTCTGAAACACTCCCCGTCCCTCCCAATCGTGGCCCCGATCTCTGAAACACTCCCCCACCCTCCCGATCTTGGGCCCGATCTCTGAAACACTCCCCCACCCTCCCGATCGCGGCCCCGATCTCTGAAACACTCCCCCACACTCCCGATCGCGGCCCTGATCTCTGAAACACTCCCCGTGACTCTCGATCGTGGCCCCGATCTCTGAAACATGCCCCATCCATCCCGATCGTGGCTCCGATCTCTGAAACACTCCCCGTCCCTCCCAATCGCGGCCCTGATCTCTGAAACACTTCCCGTCCCTCCCGATCGTCGCCCCATCTCTGAAACACTCCCCCACCCTCCTGATCGCGGCCCCGATCTCTGAACCACTCCCCGTCCCTCCCGATAGTGGCCGCGATTTCTGAAACACTCCCCGTCCCTCCTGATCGCAGCCCCGATCTCTGAAACACTCCCCGTTTTCCCGATCGCGCCCCCCATCTCTGAAACACTCCCCGTCCCTCCGATCACGACCGTGATCTCTGAAACACTCCCCGTCCCTCCCGATCATGGCCCCGATCTCTGAAACACTCCCCGTCCCTCCCGATCACAGCCCCGATCTCTGAAACACTCCCCGTCCCTCCCGATCGTGGCCCCGATCTCTGAAACACTCCCCGTCCCTCCCGATCGCGGCCCTGATCTCTGGAACAATCCCCGTACCTCCCGATTGTGGCCCCGATCTCTAAAACACTCCCCGTCCCTCCCGATAATGGCCCCGATCTCTGAAACACTCCCCATCCCTCCTGATCGCGGCCCCGATCTCTGAAACACTCCCCGTCCCTCCTGATCACGGCCCCGATCTCTGAAACACTCGCCATCCCTCTCGATCGCGGCCCCGATATCTGACACACGACCCGTCCCTCCCGATCGCGGCCCCGATCTCTAAAACAATCCCCGTCCCTCCTGATTGCGGCCCCGATCTCTGAAACACTCCCCGTCCCTCCCGATCACGGCCCCGATCTCTGAAACACTCGCCATCCCTCTCGATCGTGGCCCCGATCTCTGAAACACTCCCCGTCCCTCCCGATCACGGCCCCGATTTCTGAAACACTCCCCGTCCCTCCCGATCACGGCCCCGATCTCTGAAGCAATTCCCGTCCCTCCCGATCACGGCCCCGATTTCTGAAACACTCCCCATCCCTCCCAATCGTGGCCCCGATCTCTGAAACACACCCCGTCCCTCTTGATCATGGCCCCGATCTCTGAAACACACCCCGTCCCTCTTGATCATGGCCCTGATCTCTGAAACACACCCCGTCCCTCTCGATCGCGGCCCGATCTCTGAAACAATTCCTGTCCATCCCGATCGTGGCCCGATCACGGAAACAATTCCCGTCCCTCCCGATCTCGGCCCTGATCTCTGAAACGCTCCACATCCCTCCTGATCGTGGCCCCGATCTCTGAAACGCTCCCCGTCCCTCCCGATCATGGCCCCGATCTCTGAAACACTCCCCGTCCCTCCCAATCGTGGCCCCGATCTCTGAAACACTGCCCGTTCCTCCTGATCGCGGCCCCGATCTCTGAAACACTCCCCGTCCCTCCCGATCGTGTCCCCGATCTCTGAAACACTCCCCGTCCCTCCCGATCGTTGCCCCGATTTCTGCAACACGCCCCGTCCCTCCCGATCGTGGCCCCGATCTCTGAAACACTCCCCGTCCCTCCCGATCGTGGCCCCGATCTCTGAAACACTCCCCGTCCCTCCCGATCGAGGCTCCGATCTCCGAAACACTCCCCGGCCCTCCCGAACGCGGCCCCGATCTCCCAAACACTCCCCGTCCCTCCCGATCGCGGCCCCGATTTCTGAAACAATTCCCGTCCCTCCCGATCACGGCCCCGACCTCTGAAACACTCCCCGTGACGCCCGACCATGGCCCCGATCTCTGAAACACCCCCCCGTCCCTCCCGATCGTGGCCCCGATCTCTGAAACACTCCCTGTCCCTCCTGATCGTGGCACCGATATCTGAAACATTCCCCGTCCCTCCCGATCGCGGCCCCGATCTCTAAAACACTCCCCGTCCCTCCCGATCGTGGCCCGATCTCTGAAACAATCACCGTCCCTCCCAATCGTGGC
>NW_028225179.1:155325615-155453239 GCF_052327205.1 Somniosus microcephalus
CCGATCCCCGGCCAGTCTCTGCCCCCGATCCCCGGCCAGTCTCTCCCCACCCGATCCCCGGCCAGTTTCTCCCCACCCGATCCCCGGCCAGTCTCTCCCCCCGATCCCCGGCCAGTCTCTCTCCCCGATCCCCGGCCTCTCTCCCCCCAATCCCTGGCCAGTCTCTCCCACTGATCCCCGGCCAGTCTCTCCCCCCGATCCCCGGCCAGTCTCTCCCCCCGATCCCCGGCCAGTCTCTCCCCCCGATCCCCGGCCAGTCTCTCCCCCCGATCCCCGGCCTGTCTCTCCCCCCGATCCCCGGCCAGTCTCTCTCCCCGATCCCAGGCCAGTCTCGCCCCCGATCCCCGGCCAGTTTCGCCCCCGATCCCCGGCCAGCCTCTCCCCCCGATCCCCGGCCAGTCTCTCCCCCGATCCCCGGCCAGTCTCTCCCCCAGATCCCCGGCCAGTCTCTCCCCCCGATCCCCGGCCAGTCTCTCCCCCCGATCCCCGGCCTCTCTCCCCCCGGATCCCCGGCCAGTCTCTCCCCCCAATCCCCGGCCAGTCTCTCCCCCCGATCCCCGGCCAGTCTCTCCCCCCGATCCCCGGCCAGTCTCTCCATTCTCACCCCCCGATCCCCGGCCAGTCTCTCTTCCCTGATCCCCGGCGAGTCTCTCCAGTCTCTCTCCCTGATCCCCGGCCACTCTCTCTCCCCGATCCCCGGTGAGTCTTTTCGCCCGATCCCCGGCCAGTCTCTCCCCCCGATCCCCGGCCAGTCTCTCCCCCCAATCCCCGGCCAGTCTCTCCCCCCGATCCCCGGCCTGTCTCTCCCCCCGATCCCCGGCCAGTCTCTCCCCCCGATCCCCGGCCAGTCTCTCCCCCGATCGCCGGCCAGTCTCTCCCCCCGATCCCCGGCCAGTCTCTCTCCCCGATCCCCGGCGAGTCTCTCCAGTCTCTCTCCCCAATCCACGGCGAGTCTCACCCCCGATCCCGGGCCAGTCTCCCCCCAATCCCCGGCCAGTCTCTCACACATCCCCGGCCAGTCTCTCCCCCCAATCCCCGGCCAGTCTCTCACCGATCCCTGGCCAGTCTCTCCCCCCGATCCCTGGCCAGTCTTTCCCCCCGATCCCTGGCCAGTTTCGGCCCCCAATCTCCAGCGAGTCTCTCCAGTCTCTCTCCCCGATCCCCGGCCACTCTCTCCCCCCGATCCCCGGCCAGTCTTTGCCCCTGATCCCCGGCCAGTCTCTCCCCCCCGATCCCCGGCCAGTCTCCCCGCCGATCCCCGGCCAGTCTCTCCCCCCGATCCCCTGCCAGTCTCTCCCCCCGATCCCCGGCCAGTCTCTCTCCCCGATCCCCGGCCAGTCTCTCCCCCCGATCCCCAGCCAGTCTCTTCCCCCCGATCCCCGGCCAGTCTCTCCCCCCGATCCCCGGCCAGTCTCTTCCCCCCGATCCCCGGCCAGTCTCTCCCCCCGATCCCCGGCCAGTCTCTCCCCGATCCCCGGCCAGTCTCGGCCCCCAATCTCCAGCGAGTCTCTCCAGTCTCTCCCCCCCGATCCCCGGCCAGTCTCTTCCCCCGATCCCCGGCCAGTCTCTCCCCCCGATCCCCGGCCAGTCTCTGCCCCCGATCCCCGGCCAGCCTCTGCCCCCGATCCCCGGCCAGTCACTGCCCCCGATCCCCGGCCAGTCTCTCCCCACCCGATCCCCGGCCAGTTTCTCCCCACCCGATCCCCGGCCAGTCTCTCCCCCCGATCCCCGGCCAGTCTCTCTCCCCGATCCCCGGCCTCTCTCCCCCCAATCCCTGGCCAGTCTCTCCCACTGATCCCCGGCCAGTCTCTCCCCCCGATCCCCGGCCAGTCTCTCCCCCCGATCCCCGGCCAGTCTCTCCCCCGATCCCCGGCCAGTCTCTCCCCCAGATCCCCGGCCAGTCTCTCCCCCCGATCCCCGGCCAGTCTCTCCCCCCGATCCCCGGCCTCTCTCCCCCCGGATCCCCGGCCAGTCTCTCCCCCCAATCCCCGGCCAGTCTCTCCCCCCGATCCCCGGCCAGTCTCTCCCCCCGATCCCCGGCCAGTCTCTCCATTCTCTCCCCCCGATCCCCGGCCAGTCTCTCTTCCCTGATCCCCGGCGAGTCTCTCCAGTCTCTCTCCCTGATCCCCGGCCACTCTCTCTCCCCGATCCCCGGTGAGTCTTTTCGCCCGATCCCCGGCCAGTCTCTCCCCCCGATCCCCGGCCAGTCTCTCCCCCCGATCCCCGGCCAGTCTCTCCCCCCGATCCCCGGCCTGTCTCTCCCCCCGATCCCCGGCCAGTCTCTCTCCCCGATCCCAGGCCAGTCTCGCCCCCGATCCCCGGCCAGTTTCGCCCCCGATCCCCGGCCAGCCTCTCCCCCCGATCCCCGGCCAGTCTCTCCCCCGATCCCCGGCCAGTCTCTCCCCCAGATCCCCGGCCAGTCTCTCCCCCCGATCCCCGGCCAGTCTCTCCCCCCGATCCCCGGCCTCTCTCCCCCCGGATCCCCGGCCAGTCTCTCCCCCCAATCCCCGGCCAGTCTCTCCCCCCGATCCCCGGCCAGTCTCTCCCCCCGATCCCCGGCCAGTCTCTCCATTCTCTCCCCCCGATCCCCGGCCAGTCTCTCTTCCCTGATCCCCGGCGAGTCTCTCCAGTCTCTCTCCCTGATCCCCGGCCACTCTCTCTCCCCGATCCCCGGTGAGTCTTTTTGCCCGATCCCCGGCCAGTCTCTCCCCCCGATCCCTGGCCAGTTTCGGCCCCCAATCTCCAGCGAGTCTCTCCAGTCTCTCTCCCTGATCCCCGGCCACTCTCTCCCCCCGATCCCCGGCCAGTCTTTGCCCCTGATCCCCGGCCAGTCTCTCCCCCCCGATCCCCGGCCAGTCTCCCCGCCGATCCCCGGCCAGTCTCTCCCCCCGATCCCCTGCCAGTCTCTCCCCCCGATCCCCGGCCAGTCTCTCTCCCCGATCCCCGGCCAGTCTCTCCCCCCGATCCCCAGCCAGTCTCTTCCCCCCGATCCCCGGCCAGTCTCTCCCCCCGATCCCCGGCCAGTCTCTTCCCCCCGATCCCCGGCCAGTCTCTCCCCCCGATCCCCGGCCAGTCTCTCCCCGATCCCCGGCCAGTCTCGGCCCCCAATCTCCAGCGAGTCTCTCCAGTCTCTCCCCCCCGATCCCCGGCCAGTCTCTTCCCCCGATCCCCGGCCAGTCTCTCCCCCCGATGCCCGGCCAGTCTCTCCCCCCGATTCCCGGCCAGTCTCTCCCCCCGATCCCCGGCCAGTCTCTCCCCCCGATCCCCGGCCAGTCTCTCCCCCCGATCCCCAGCCAGTCTCCGCACCCCCCCCCCGATCCCCGGCCAGTCTCTCCCCCCGATCCCCGGCCAGTCTCTTCCGCTGTTCCCCGGCGAGTCTCCCCCCGATCCCCGGCCAGTTTCTCCCCCCGATCCCCGGCCAGTCTCTCCCCCGATCCCCGGCCAGTCCCTCCCCCCGATCCCCGGCCTGTCTCTCCCCCCGATCCCCGGCCAGTCTCTCCCCCCGATCCCCGGCCAGTCTCTCTCCCCGATCCCCGGCCAGTCTCTCCCCCCGATCCCCGGCCAGCCTCTCCCCCCGATCCACGGCCAGTCTCTCCCCCCCGATCCCCGGCCAGTCTCTTCCCCCGATCCCCGGCCAGTCTCTCCCCCCGATCCCCGGCCAGTCTCTCCCCCCGATCCCCGGCCAGTCTCTCCCCCCGATCCCCGGCCAGTCTCTCCCCCCGATCCCCGGCCAGTCTCTCCCCCCGATCCCCAGCCAGTCTCCGCACCCCCCCCCCGATCCCCGGCCAGTCTCTCCCCCCGATCCCCGGCCAGTCTCTTCCGCTGTTCCCCGGCGAGTCTCCTCCCGGTCCCCGGCCAGTTTCTCCCCCCGATCCCCGGCCAGTCTCGGCCCCCAATCTCCAGCGAGTCTCTCCAGTCTCTCCCCCCCGATCCCCGGCCAGTCTCTTCCCCCGATCCCCGGCCAGTCTCTCCCCCCGATCCCCGGCCAGTCTCTGCCCCCGATCCCCGGCCAGCCTCTGCCCCCGATCCCCGGCCAGTCTCTGCCCCCGATCCCCGGCCAGTCTCTCCCCACCCGATCCCCGGCCAGTTTCTCCCCACCCGATCCCCGGCCAGTCTCTCCCCCCGATCCCCGGCCAGTCTCTCTCCCCGATCCCCGGCCTCTCTCCCCCCAATCCCTGGCCAGTCTCTCCCACTGATCCCCGGCCAGTCTCTCCCCCCGATCCCCGGCCAGTCTCTCCCCCCGATCCCGGCCAGTCTCTCCCCCGATCCCCGGCCAGTCTCTCCCCCAGATCCCCGGCCAGTCTCTCCCCCCGATCCCCGGCCAGTCTCTCCCCCCGATCCCCGGCCTCTCTCCCCCCGGATCCCCGGCCAGTCTCTCCCCCCAATCCCCGGCCAGTCTCTCCCCCCGATCCCCGGCCAGTCTCTCCCCCCGATCCCCGGCCAGTCTCTCCATTCTCTCCCCCCGATCCCCGGCCAGTCTCTCTTCCCTGATCCCCGGCGAGTCTCTCCAGTCTCTCTCCCTGATCCCCGGCCACTCTCTCCCCCCGATCCCCGGCCAGTCTCTCCCCCCGATCCCCGGCCAGTCTCTCCCCCCGATCCCCGGCCAGTCTCTCCCCCCGATCCCCGGCCTGTCTCTCCCCCCGATCCCCGGCCAGTCTCTCTCCCCGATCCCAGGCCAGTCTCGCCCCCGATCCCCGGCCAGTTTCGCCCCCGATCCCCGGCCAGCCTCTCCCCCCGATCCCCGGCCAGTCTCTCCCCCGATCCCCGGCCAGTCTCTCCCCCAGATCCCCGGCCAGTCTCTGCCCCCCGATCCCCGGCCAGTCTCTCCCCCCGATCCCCGGCCTCTCTCCCCCCGGATCCCCGGCCAGTCTCTCCCCCCAATCCCCGGCCAGTCTCTCCCCCCGATCCCCGGCCAGTCTCTCCCCCCGATCCCCGGCCAGTCTCTCCATTCTCACCCCCCGATCCCCGGCCAGTCTCTCTTCCCTGATCCCCGGCGAGTCTCTCCAGTCTCTCTCCCTGATCCCCGGCCACTCTCTCTCCCCGATCCCCGGTGAGTCTTTTCGCCCGATCCCCGGCCAGTCTCTCCCCCCGATCCCCGGCCAGTCTCTCCCCCCAATCCCCGGCCAGTCTCTCCCCCCGATCCCCGGCCTGTCTCTCCCCCCGATCCCCGGCCAGTCTCTCCCCCCGATCCCCGGCCAGTCTCTCCCCCGATCGCCGGCCAGTCTCTCCCCCCGATCCCCGGCCAGTCTCTCTCCCCGATCCCCGGCGAGTCTCTCCAGTCTCTCTCCCCAATCCACGGCGAGTCTCACCCCCGATCCCGGGCCAGTCTCCCCCCAATCCCCGGCCAGTCTCTCACACATCCCCGGCCAGTCTCTCCCCCCAATCCCCGGCCAGTCTCTCACCGATCCCTGGCCAGTCTCTCCCCCCGATCCCTGGCCAGTCTTTCCCCCCGATCCCTGGCCAGTTTCGGCCCCCAATCTCCAGCGAGTCTCTCCAGTCTCTCTCCCCGATCCCCGGCCACTCTCTCCCCCCGATCCCCGGCCAGTCTTTGCCCCTGATCCCCGGCCAGTCTCTCCCCCCCGATCCCCGGCCAGTCTCCCCGCCGATCCCCGGCCAGTCTCTCCCCCCGATCCCCTGCCAGTCTCTCCCCCCGATCCCCGGCCAGTCTCTCTCCCCGATCCCCGGCCAGTCTCTCCCCCCGATCCCCAGCCAGTCTCTTCCCCCCGATCCCCGGCCAGTCTCTCCCCCCGATCCCCGGCCAGTCTCTTCCCCCCGATCCCCGGCCAGTCTCTCCCCCCGATCCCCGGCCAGTCTCTCCCCGATCCCCGGCCAGTCTCGGCCCCCAATCTCCAGCGAGTCTCTCCAGTCTCTCCCCCCCGATCCCCGGCCAGTCTCTTCCCCCGATCCCCGGCCAGTCTCTCCCCCCGATCCCCGGCCAGTCTCTGCCCCCGATCCCCGGCCAGCCTCTGCCCCCGATCCCCGGCCAGTCACTGCCCCCGATCCCCGGCCAGTCTCTCCCCACCCGATCCCCGGCCAGTTTCTCCCCACCCGATCCCCGGCCAGTCTCTCCCCCCCGATCCCCGGCCAGTCTCTCTCCCCGATCCCCGGCCTCTCTCCCCCCAATCCCTGGCCAGTCTCTCCCACTGATCCCCGGCCAGTCTCTCCCCCCGATCCCCGGCCAGTCTCTCCCCCCGATCCCCGGCCAGTCTCTCCCCCGATCCCCGGCCAGTCTCTCCCCCAGATCCCCGGCCAGTCTCTCCCCCCGATCCCCGGCCAGTCTCTCCCCCCGATCCCCGGCCTCTCTCCCCCCGGATCCCCGGCCAGTCTCTCCCCCCAATCCCCGGCCAGTCTCTCCCCCCGATCCCCGGCCAGTCTCTCCCCCCGATCCCCGGCCAGTCTCTCCATTCTCTCCCCCCGATCCCCGGCCAGTCTCTCTTCCCTGATCCCCGGCGAGTCTCTCCAGTCTCTCTCCCTGATCCCCGGCCACTCTCTCTCCCCGATCCCCGGTGAGTCTTTTCGCCCGATCCCCGGCCAGTCTCTCCCCCCGATCCCCGGCCAGTCTCTCCCCCCGATCCCCGGCCAGTCTCTCCCCCCGATCCCCGGCCTGTCTCTCCCCCCGATCCCCGGCCAGTCTCTCTCCCCGATCCCAGGCCAGTCTCGCCCCCGATCCCCGGCCAGTTTCGCCCCCGATCCCCGGCCAGCCTCTCCCCCCGATCCCCGGCCAGTCTCTCCCCCGATCCCCGGCCAGTCTCTCCCCCAGATCCCCGGCCAGTCTCTCCCCCCGATCCCCGGCCAGTCTCTCCCCCCGATCCCCGGCCTCTCTCCCCCCGGATCCCCGGCCAGTCTCTCCCCCCAATCCCCGGCCAGTCTCTCCCCCCGATCCCCGGCCAGTCTCTCCCCCCGATCCCCGGCCAGTCTCTCCATTCTCTCCCCCCGATCCCCGGCCAGTCTCTCTTCCCTGATCCCCGGCGAGTCTCTCCAGTCTCTCTCCCTGATCCCCGGCCACTCTCTCTCCCCGATCCCCGGTGAGTCTTTTTGCCCGATCCCCGGCCAGTCTCTCCCCCCGATCCCTGGCCAGTTTCGGCCCCCAATCTCCAGCGAGTCTCTCCAGTCTCTCTCCCTGATCCCCGGCCACTCTCTCCCCCCGATCCCCGGCCAGTCTTTGCCCCTGATCCCCGGCCAGTCTCTCCCCCCCGATCCCCGGCCAGTCTCCCCGCCGATCCCCGGCCAGTCTCTCCCCCCGATCCCCTGCCAGTCTCTCCCCCCGATCCCCGGCCAGTCTCTCTCCCCGATCCCCGGCCAGTCTCTCCCCCCGATCCCCAGCCAGTCTCTTCCCCCCGATCCCCGGCCAGTCTCTCCCCCCGATCCCCGGCCAGTCTCTTCCCCCCGATCCCCGGCCAGTCTCTCCCCCCGATCCCCGGCCAGTCTCTCCCCGATCCCCGGCCAGTCTCGGCCCCCAATCTCCAGCGAGTCTCTCCAGTCTCTCCCCCCCGATCCCCGGCCAGTCTCTTCCCCCGATCCCCGGCCAGTCTCTCCCCCCGATGCCCGGCCAGTCTCTCCCCCCGATTCCCGGCCAGTCTCTCCCCCCGATCCCCGGCCAGTCTCTCCCCCCGATCCCCGGCCAGTCTCTCCCCCCGATCCCCAGCCAGTCTCCGCACCCCCCCCCCGATCCCCGGCCAGTCTCTCCCCCCGATCCCCGGCCAGTCTCTTCCGCTGTTCCCCGGCGAGTCTCCCCCCGATCCCCGGCCAGTTTCTCCCCCCGATCCCCGGCCAGTCTCTCCCCCGATCCCCGGCCAGTCCCTCCCCCCGATCCCCGGCCTGTCTCTCCCCCCGATCCCCGGCCAGTCTCTCCCCCCGATCCCCGGCCAGTCTCTCTCCCCGATCCCCGGCCAGTCTCTCCCCCCGATCCCCGGCCAGCCTCTCCCCCCGATCCACGGCCAGTCTCTCCCCCCCGATCCCCGGCCAGTCTCTTCCCCCGATCCCCGGCCAGTCTCTCCCCCCGATCCCCGGCCAGTCTCTCCCCCCGATCCCCGGCCAGTCTCTCCCCCCGATCCCCGGCCAGTCTCTCCCCCCGATCCCCGGCCAGTCTCTCCCCCCGATCCCCAGCCAGTCTCCGCACCCCCCCCCCGATCCCCGGCCAGTCTCTCCCCCCGATCCCCGGCCAGTCTCTTCCGCTGTTCCCCGGCGAGTCTCCTCCCGGTCCCCGGCCAGTTTCTCCCCCCGATCCCCGGCCAGTCTCGGCCCCCAATCTCCAGCGAGTCTCTCCAGTCTCTCCCCCCCGATCCCCGGCCAGTCTCTTCCCCCGATCCCCGGCCAGTCTCTCCCCCCGATCCCCGGCCAGTCTCTGCCCCCGATCCCCGGCCAGCCTCTGCCCCCGATCCCCGGCCAGTCTCTGCCCCCGATCCCCGGCCAGTCTCTCCCCACCCGATCCCCGGCCAGTTTCTCCCCACCCGATCCCCGGCCAGTCTCTCCCCCCGATCCCCGGCCAGTCTCTCTCCCCGATCCCCGGCCTCTCTCCCCCCAATCCCTGGCCAGTCTCTCCCACTGATCCCCGGCCAGTCTCTCCCCCCGATCCCCGGCCAGTCTCTCCCCCCGATCCCCGGCCAGTCTCTCCCCCGATCCCCGGCCAGTCTCTCCCCCAGATCCCCGGCCAGTCTCTCCCCCCGATCCCCGGCCAGTCTCTCCCCCCGATCCCCGGCCTCTCTCCCCCCGGATCCCCGGCCAGTCTCTCCCCCCAATCCCCGGCCAGTCTCTCCCCCCGATCCCCGGCCAGTCTCTCCCCCCGATCCCCGGCCAGTCTCTCCATTCTCTCCCCCCGATCCCCGGCCAGTCTCTCTTCCCTGATCCCCGGCGAGTCTCTCCAGTCTCTCTCCCTGATCCCCGGCCACTCTCTCTCCCCGATCCCCGGTGAGTCTTTTCGCCCGATCCCCGGCCAGTCTCTCCCCCCGATCCCCGGCCAGTCTCTCCCCCCGATCCCCGGCCAGTCTCTCCCCCCGATCCCCGGCCTGTCTCTCCCCCCGATCCCCGGCCAGTCTCTCTCCCCGATCCCAGGCCAGTCTCGCCCCCGATCCCCGGCCAGTTTCGCCCCCGATCCCCGGCCAGCCTCTCCCCCCGATCCCCGGCCAGTCTCTCCCCCGATCCCCGGCCAGTCTCTCCCCCAGATCCCCGGCCAGTCTCTCCCCCCGATCCCCGGCCAGTCTCTCCCCCCGATCCCCGGCCTCTCTCCCCCCGGATCCCCGGCCAGTCTCTCCCCCCAATCCCCGGCCAGTCTCTCCCCCCGATCCCCGGCCAGTCTCTCCCCCCGATCCCCGGCCAGTCTCTCCATTCTCTCCCCCCGATCCCCGGCCAGTCTCTCTTCCCTGATCCCCGGCGAGTCTCTCCAGTCTCTCTCCCTGATCCCCGGCCACTCTCTCTCCCCGATCCCCGGTGAGTCTTTTCGCCCGATCCCCGGCCAGTCTCTCCCCCCGATCCCTGGCCAGTTTCGGCCCCCAATCTCCAGCGAGTCTCTCCAGTCTCTCTCCCCGATCCCCGGCCACTCTCTCCCCCCGATCCCCGGCCAGTCTTTGCCCCTGATCCCCGGCCAGTCTCTCCCCCCCGATCCCCGGCCAGTCTCCCCGCCGATCCCCGGCCAGTCTCTCCCCCCGATCCCCTGCCAGTCTCTCCCCCCGATCCCCGGCCAGTCTCTCTCCCCGATCCCCGGCCAGTCTCTCCCCCCGATCCCCAGCCAGTCTCTTCCCCCCGATCCCCGGCCAGTCTCTCCCCCCGATCCCCGGCCAGTCTCTTCCCCCCGATCCCCGGCCAGTCTCTCCCCCCGATCCCCGGCCAGTCTCTCCCCGATCCCCGGCCAGTCTCGGCCCCCAATCTCCAGCGAGTCTCTCCAGTCTCTCCCCCCCGATCCCCGGCCAGTCTCTTCCCCCGATCCCCGGCCAGTCTCTCCCCCCGATGCCCGGCCAGTCTCTCCCCCCGATTCCCGGCCAGTCTCTCCCCCCGATCCCCGGCCAGTCTCTCCCCCCGATCCCCGGCCAGTTTCTCCCCCCGATCCCCAGCCAGTCTCCGCACCCCCCCCCGATCCCCGGCCAGTCTCTCCCCCCGATCCCCGGCCAGTCTCTTCCGCTGTTCCCCGGCGAGTCTCCCCCCGATCCCCGGCCAGTTTCTCCCCCCGATCCCCGGCCAGTCTCTCCCCCGATCCCCGGCCAGTCCCTCCCCCCGATCCCCGGCCTGTCTCTCCCCCCGATCCCCGGCCAGTCTCTCCCCCCGATCCCCGGCCAGTCTCTCTCCCCGATCCCCGGCCAGTCTCTCCCCCCGATCCCCGGCCAGCCTCTCCCCCCGATCCACGGCCAGTCTCTCCCCCCCGATCCCCGGCCAGTCTCTTCCCCCGATCCCCGGCCAGTCTCTCCCCCCGATCCCCGGCCAGTCTCTCCCCCCGATCCCCGGCCAGTCTCTCCCCCCGATCCCCGGCCAGTCTCTCCCCCCGATCCCCGGCCAGTCTCTCCCCCCGATCCCCAGCCAGTCTCCGCACCCCCCCCCCCGATCCCCGGCCAGTCTCTCCCCCCGATCCCCGGCCAGTCTCTTCCGCTGTTCCCCGGCGAGTCTCCTCCCGGTCCCCGGCCAGTTTCTCCCCCCGATCCCCGGCCAGTCTCTCCCCCGATCCCCGGCCAGTCCCTCCCCCCGATTCCCGGCCAGTCTCTCCCCCGGATCCCCGGCCAGTCTCTTCCGCCCGATCCCCGGCCAGTTTCTCTCCCTGATCCCCGGCGAGACTCTCCAGTCTCTCTCCCCAATCCCCGGCCACTCTCTCTCCCTGATTCCCGGCGAGTCTCTCCCCCCGAACCCCGGCCAGTCTCTCCCCGATACCGGGCCAGTCTCGCCCCCCGATCCCGGCCAGTCTCGCCCCCGATCCCCGGCCAGTCTCTCCCCCCGATCCCCGGCCAGTCTCTGCCCCCGATCCCCGGCCAGCCTCTGCCCCCGATCCCCGGCCAGTCTCTGCCCCCGATCCCCGGCCAGTCTCTCCCCACCCGATCCCCGGCCAGTTTCTCCCCACCCGATCCCCGGCCAGTCTCTCCCCCCGATCCCCGGCCAGTCTCTCTCCCCGATCCCCGGCCTCTCTCCCCCCAATCCCTGGCCAGTCTCTCCCACTGATCCCCGGCCAGTCTCTCCCCCCGATCCCCGGCCAGTCTCTCCCCCCGATCCCCGGCCAGTCTCTCCCCCGATCCCCGGCCAGTCTCTCCCCCAGATCCCCGGCCAGTCTCTCCCCCCGATCCCCGGCCAGTCTCTCCCCCCGATCCCCGGCCTCTCTCCCCCCGGATCCCCGGCCAGTCTCTCCCCCCAATCCCCGGCCAGTCTCTCCCCCCGATCCCCGGCCAGTCTCTCCCCCCGATCCCCGGCCAGTCTCTCCATTCTCTCCCCCCGATCCCCGGCCAGTCTCTCTTCCCTGATCCCCGGCGAGTCTCTCCAGTCTCTCTCCCTGATCCCCGGCCACTCTCTCTCCCCGATCCCCGGTGAGTCTTTTCACCCGATCCCCGGCCAGTCTCTCCCCCCGATCCCCGGCCAGTCTCTCCCCCCGATCCCCGGCCAGTCTCTCCCCCCGATCCCCGGCCTGTCTCTCCCCCCGATCCCCGGCCAGTCTCTCTACCCCAATCCCAGGCCAGTCTCGCCCCCGATCCCCGGCCAGTTTCGCCCCCGATCCCCGGCCAGCCTCTCCCCCCGATCCCCGGCCAGTCTCTCCCCCGATCCCCGGCCAGTCTCTCCCCCAGATCCCCGGCCAGTCTCTCCCCCCGATCCCCGGCCAGTCTCTCCCCCCGATCCCCGGCCTCTCTCCCCCCGGATACCCGGCCAGTCTCTCCCCCCAATCCCCGGCCAGTCTCTCCCCCCGATCCCCGGCCAGTCTCTCCCCAATCCCCAGCCAGTCTCTCCCCCATCCCCGGCCAGTCTCTCCCCGATCCCCAGCCAGTCTCTCCCCCCGATCCCCGGCCAGTCTCTCCCCGATCCCCGGCCAGTTTCTCCCCCCCGATCCCCGGCCAGTCTCTCCCCCCGATCCCCGGCCAGTCTCTCCCCCCGATCCCCGGCCAGTCTCTCCCCGATCCCCAGCCAGTCTCTCCCCCATCCCCGGCCAGTCTCTCCCCGATCCCCAGCCAGTCTCTCCCCCCGATCCCCGGCCAGTCTCTCCCCGATCCCCGGCCAGTTTCTCCCCCCCGATCCCCGGCCAGTCTCTCCCCCCGATCCCCGGCCAGTCTCTGCCCCGATCCCCGGCCAGTCTCTCCTCCCGATCCCCGGCCAGTCTCTGCCCCGATCCCCGGCCAGTCTCTGCCCCGACCCCCGGCCAGTCTTCCCCCCCAATCCCCGACAGTCTCTCCCCGATCCCCGGCCAGTCCCTGCTCGATCCACGGTCAGTCTCTCCCCCCCCATCCCCGGCCAGTCTCTCCCCCCGATCCCCGGCCACTCTCTCACCCCGATCCCCGGCCAGTCTCTCCCCCCGATCCCCGGCCAGTCTCTCTCCCCGATCCCCGGCCAGTCTCTCCCCCCGATCCCCGGCCAGTCTCTCCCCCCGATCCCCGGCCAGCCTCTCCCCCCGATCCACGGCCAGTCTCTCCCCCCCGATCCCCGGCCAGTCTCTTCCCCCGATCCCCGGCCAGTCTCTCCCCCCGATCCCCGGCCAGTCTCTCTCCCCGATCCCAGGCCAGTCTCGCCCCCGATCCCCGGCCAGTTTCGCCCCCGATCCCCGGCCAACCTCTCCCCCCGATCCCCGGCCAGTCTCTCTCCCCGATCCCAGGCCAGTCACGCCCCCCGATCCCCGGCCAGTCTCTCCCCCCGATCCCCGGCCAGTCACTCCCCCCGATCCCCGGCCAGTCTCCCCCCGATCCCCGGCCAGTCTCTCCCCCCGATCCCTGGCCAGTCTCTCCCCCCGATCCCCGGCCAGTCTCTCCCCGATCCCCAGCCAGTCTCTCCCCCATCCACGGCCAGTCTCTCCCCGATCCCCAGCCAGTCTCTCCCCCCGATCCCCGGCCAGTCTCTCCCCGATCCCCGGCCAGTTTCTCCCCCCCGATCCCCGGCCAGTCTCTCCCCCCGATCCCCGGCCAGTCTCTGCCCCGATCCCCGGCCAGTCTCTCCTCCCGATCCCCGGCCAGTCTCTGCCCCGATCCCCGGCCAGTCTCTGCCCCGACCCCCGGCCAGTCTTCCCCCCCGATCCCCGACAGTCTCTCCCCGATCCCCGGCCAGTCCCTGCTCGATCCACGGTCAGTCTCTCCCCCCCCATCCCCGGCCAGTCTCTCCCCCCGATCCCCGGCCACTCTCTCACCCCGATCCCCGGCCAGTCTCTACCCCCGATCCCCGGCCAGTCTCTCCCCCCCAGATCCCCAGCCAGTCTCTCCCCCCGTTCCCCGGCCAGTCTCTCCCCCCGATTCCCGGCCAGTCTCTCCCCCCGATCCCCGGCCAGTCTCTCTCCCCGATCCCAGGCCAGTCTCGCCCCCCGATCCCCGGCCAGTTTCGCCCCCGATCCCCGGCCAGTCTCTCCCCCCGATCCCCGGCCAGTCTCCCCCCGATCCCCGGCCAGTCTCTCCCCCCGATCCCCGGGCAGTCTCTCCCCCCGATCCCCGGCCAGTCTCTCCCCGATCCCCGGCCAGTCTCTCCCCCATCCCCGGCCAGTCTCTCCCCGATCCCCAGCCAGTCTCTCCCCGCGATCCCCGGCCAGTCTCTCCCCGATCCCCGGCCAGTCTCTCCCCGATCCCCGGCCAGTCTCTCCCCCCCGATCCCCGGCCAGTCTCTCCCCCGATCCCCGGCCAGTCTCTGCCCCGATCCCCGGCCAGTCTCTCCCCCGATCCCCGGCCAGTCTCCCCCCGATCCCCGGCGACTCGTGCCCCCGATCCCCGGCCAGTCTCTTCCCCGATCCCCCGCCCGTCTCTCTCCTCGATCCCCGGCCAGTCTCTTCCCCCGATTGCCGGCCAGTCTCTCACCCCGAACCCCGGCCAGTCTCTCCCCGGTCCCCGGCCAGTCTCTCTCCACGATCCCCGGCCAGTCTCCCCGCTGATCCCCGGCCAGTCTCTCCCCCCGATCCCCAGCCAGTCTCTTCCCCCCGATCCCCGGCCAGTCTCTCCCCCCGATCCCCGGCCAGTCTCTCCCTGCCGATCCCCGGCCAGTCTCTCCCCCCGATCCCCGGCCAGTCTCTCCCCCCGATCCCCGGCCTGTCTCTCCCCCCGATCCCCGGCCAGTCTCTCCCCCCGATCCCCGGCCAGTCTCTCTCCCCGATCCCCGGCCAGTCTCTCCCCCCGATCCCCGGCCAGTCTCTCCCCCCGATCCCCGGCCAGCCTCTCCCCCCGATCCACGGCCAGTCTCTCCCCCCCGATCCCCGGCCAGTCTCTTCCCCCGATCCCCGGCCAGTCTCTCCCCCCGATCCCCGGCCAGTCTCTCCCCCCGATCCCCGGCCAGTCTCTCCCCCCGATCCCCGGCCAGTCTCTCCCCCCGATCCCCGGCCAGTCTCTCCCCCCGATCCCCAGCCAGTCTCCGCACCCCCCCCGATCCCCGGCCAGTCTCTCCCCCCGATCCCCGGCCAGTCTCTCCCCCGATCCCCGGCCAGTCCCTCCCCCCGATCCCCGGCCAGTCTCTCCGCCGGATCCCCGGCCAGTCTCTTCCGCCCGATCCCCGGCCAGTTTCTCTCGCTGATCCCCGGCGAGACTCTCCAGTCTCTCTCCCCAATCCCCGGCCACTCTCTCTCCCTGATTCCCGGCGAGTCTCTCCCCCCGAACCCCGGCCAGTCTCTCCCCGATACCGGGCCAGTCTCGCCCCCCGATCCCGGGCCAGTCTCGCCCCCGATCCCCGGCCAGCCTCTGCCCCCGATCCCCGGCCAGTCTCTGCCCCCGATCCCCGGCCAGTCTCTCCCCCCGATCCCCGGCCAGTCTCTCCCCCCGATCCCCAGCCAGTCTCCGCACCCCCCCCCGATCCCCGGCCAGTCTCTCCCCCCGATCCCCGGCCAGTCTCTTCCGCTGTTCCCCGGCGAGTCTCCTCCCGGTCCCCGGCGAGTCTCTCCCCCCGAACCCCGGCCAGTCTCTCCCCGATACCGGGCCAGTCTCGCCCCCCGATCCCGGGCCAGTCTCGCCCCCGATCCCCGGCCAGCCTCTGCCCCCGATCCCCGGCCAGTCTCTCCCCCCGATCCCCGGCCAGTCTCTCCCCCCGATCCCCGGCCAGTCTCTCCCCCCGATCCCCAGCCAGTCTCCGCACCCCCCCCCGATCCCCGGCCAGTCTCTCCCCCCGATCCCCGGCCAGTCTCGGCCCCCAATCTCCAGCGAGTCTCTCCAGTCTCTCCCCCCCGATCCCCGGCCAGTCTCTTCCCCCGATCCCCGGCCAGTCTCTCCCCCCGATCCCCGGCCAGTCTCTGCCCCCGATCCCCGGCCAGCCTCTGCCCCCGATCCCCGGCCAGTCTCTGCCCCCGATCCCCGGCCAGTCTCTCCCCACCCGATCCCCGGCCAGTTTCTCCCCACCCGATCCCCGGCCAGTCTCTCCCCCCGATCCCCGGCCAGTCTCTCTCCCCGATCCCCGGCCTCTCTCCCCCCAATCCCTGGCCAGTCTCTCCCACTGATCCCCGGCCAGTCTCTCCCCCCGATCCCCGGCCAGTCTCTCCCCCCGATCCCCGGCCAGTCTCTCCCCCGATCCCCGGCCAGTCTCTCCCCCAGATCCCCGGCCAGTCTCTCCCCCCGATCCCCGGCCAGTCTCTCCCCCCGATCCCCGGCCTCTCTCCCCCCGGATCCCCGGCCAGTCTCTCCCCCCAATCCCCGGCCAGTCTCTCCCCCCGATCCCCGGCCAGTCTCTCCCCCCGATCCGCGGCCAGTCTCTCCATTCTCTCCCCCCGATCCCCGGCCAGTCTCTCTTCCCTGATCCCCGGCGAGTCTCTCCAGTCTCTCTCCCTGATCCCCGGCCACTCTCTCTCCCCGATCCCCGGTGAGTCTTTTCGCCCGATCCCCGGCCAGTCTCTCCCCCCGATCCCCGGCCAGTCTCTCCCCCCGATCCCCGGCCAGTCTCTCCCCCCGATCCCCGGCCTGTCTCTCCCCCCGATCCCCGGCCAGTCTCTCTCCCCGATCCCAGGCCAGTCTCGCCCCCGATCCCCGGCCAGTTTCGCCCCCGATCCCCGGCCAGCCTCTCCCCCCGATCCCCGGCCAGTCTCTCCCCCGATCCCCGGCCAGTCTCTCCCCCAGATCCCCGGCCAGTCTCTCCCCCCGATCCCCGGCCAGTCTCTCCCCCCGATCCCCGGCCTCTCTCCCCCCGGATCCCCGGCCAGTCTCTCCCCCCAATCCCCGGCCAGTCTCTCCCCCCGATCCCCGGCCAGTCTCTCCCCCCGATCCCCGGCCAGTCTCTCCATTCTCTCCCCCCGATCCCCGGCCAGTCTCTCTTCCCTGATCCCCGGCGAGTCTCTCCAGTCTCTCTCCCTGATCCCCGGCCACTCTCTCTCCCCGATCCCCGGTGAGTCTTTTCGCCCGATCCCCGGCCAGTCTCTCCCCCCGATCCCTGGCCAGTTTCGGCCCCCAATCTCCAGCGAGTCTCTCCAGTCTCTCTCCCCGATCCCCGGCCACTCTCTCCCCCCGATCCCCGGCCAGTCTTTGCCCCTGATCCCCGGCCAGTCTCTCCCCCCCGATCCCCGGCCAGTCTCCCCGCCGATCCCCGGCCAGTCTCTCCCCCCGATCCCCTGCCAGTCTCTCCCCCCGATCCCCGGCCAGTCTCTCTCCCCGATCCCCGGCCAGTCTCTCCCCCCGATCCCCAGCCAGTCTCTTCCCCCCGATCCCCGGCCAGTCTCTCCCCCCGATCCCCGGCCAGTCTCTTCCCCCCGATCCCCGGCCAGTCTCTCCCCCCGATCCCCGGCCAGTCTCTCCCCGATCCCCGGCCAGTCTCGGCCCCCAATCTCCAGCGAGTCTCTCCAGTCTCTCCCCCCCGATCCCCGGCCAGTCTCTTCCCCCGATCCCCGGCCAGTCTCTCCCCCCGATGCCCGGCCAGTCTCTCCCCCCGATTCCCGGCCAGTCTCTCCCCCCGATCCCCGGCCAGTCTCTCCCCCCGATCCCCGGCCAGTCTCTCCCCCCGATCCCCAGCCAGTCTCCGCAGCCCCCCCCGATCCCCGGCCAGTCTCTCCCCCCGATCCCCGGCCAGTCTCTTCCGCTGTTCCCCGGCGAGTCTCCCCCCGATCCCCGGCCAGTTTCTCCCCCCGATCCCCGGCCAGTCTCTCCCCCGATCCCCGGCCAGTCCCTCCCCCCGATCCCCGGCCTGTCTCTCCCCCCGATCCCCGGCCAGTCTCTCCCCCCGATCCCCGGCCAGTCTCTCTCCGCGATCCCCGGCCAGTCTCTCCCCCCGATCCCCGGCCAGCCTCTCCCCCCGATCCACGGCCAGTCTCTCCCCCCCGATCCCCGGCCAGTCTCTTCCCCCGATCCCCGGCCAGTCTCTCCCCCCGATCCCCGGCCAGTCTCTCCCCCCGATCCCCGGCCAGTCTCTCCCCCCGATCCCCGGCCAGTCTCTCCCCCCGATCCCCGGCCAGTCTCTCCCCCCGATCCCCAGCCAGTCTCCGCACCCCCCCCCCCGATCCCCGGCCAGTCTCTCCCCCCGATCCCCGGCCAGTCTCTTCCGCTGTTCCCCGGCGAGTCTCCTCCCGGTCCCCGGCCAGTTTCTCCCCCCGATCCCCGGCCAGTCTCTCCCCCGATCCCCGGCCAGTCCCTCCCCCCGATCCCCGGCCAGTCTCTCCCCCGGATCCCCGGCCAGTCTCTTCCGCCCGATCCCCGGCCAGTTTCTCTCCCTGATCCCCGGCGAGACTCTCCAGTCTCTCTCCCCAATCCCCGGCCACTCTCTCTCCCTGATTCCCGGCGAGTCTCTCCCCCCGAACCCCGGCCAGTCTCTCCCCGATACCGGGCCAGTCTCGCCCCCCGATCCCGGCCAGTCTCGCCCCCGATCCCCGGCCAGTCTCTCCCCCCGATCCCCGGCCAGTCTCTGCCCCCGATCCCCGGCCAGCCTCTGCCCCCGATCCCCGGCCAGTCTCTGCCCCCGATCCCCGGCCAGTCTCTCCCCACCCGATCCCCGGCCAGTTTCTCCCCACCCGATCCCCGGCCAGTCTCTCCCCCCGATCCCCGGCCAGTCTCTCTCCCCGATCCCCGGCCTCTCTCCCCCCAATCCCTGGCCAGTCTCTCCCACTGATCCCCGGCCAGTCTCTCCCCCCGATCCCCGGCCAGTCTCTCCCCCCGATCCCCGGCCAGTCTCTCCCCCGATCCCCGGCCAGTCTCTCCCCCAGATCCCCGGCCAGTCTCTCCCCCCGATCCCCGGCCAGTCTCTCCCCCCGATCCCCGGCCTCTCTCCCCCCGGATCCCCGGCCAGTCTCTCCCCCCAATCCCCGGCCAGTCTCTCCCCCCGATCCCCGGCCAGTCTCTCCCCCCGATCCCCGGCCAGTCTCTCCATTCTCTCCCCCCGATCCCCGGCCAGTCTCTCTTCCCTGATCCCCGGCGAGTCTCTCCAGTCTCTCTCCCTGATCCCCGGCCACTCTCTCTCCCCGATCCCCGGTGAGTCTTTTCACCCGATCCCCGGCCAGTCTCTCCCCCCGATCCCCGGCCAGTCTCTCCCCCCGATCCCCGGCCAGTCTCTCCCCCCGATCCCCGGCCTGTCTCTCCCCCCGATCCCCGGCCAGTCTCTCTACCCCAATCCCAGGCCAGTCTCGCCCCCGATCCCCGGCCAGTTTCGCCCCCGATCCCCGGCCAGCCTCTCCCCCCGATCCCCGGCCAGTCTCTCCCCCGATCCCCGGCCAGTCTCTCCCCCAGATCCCCGGCCAGTCTCTCCCCCCGATCCCCGGCCAGTCTCTCCCCCCCCGGATACCCGGCCAGTCTCTCCCCCCAATCCCCGGCCAGTCTCTCCCCCCGATCCCCGGCCAGTCTCTCCCCGATCCCCAGCCAGTCTCTCCCCCATCCCCGGCCAGTCTCTCCCCGATCCCCAGCCAGTCTCTCCCCCCGATCCCCGGCCAGTCTCTCCCCGATCCCCGGCCAGTTTCTCCCCCCCGATCCCCGGCCAGTCTCTCCCCCCGATCCCCGGCCAGTCTCTCCCCCCGATCCCCGGCCAGTCTCTCCCCGATCCCCAGCCAGTCTCTCCCCCATCCCCGGCCAGTCTCTCCCCGATCCCCAGCCAGTCTCTCCCCCCGATCCCCGGCCAGTCTCTCCCCGATCCCCGGCCAGTTTCTCCCCCCCGATCCCCGGCCAGTCTCTCCCCCCGATCCCCGGCCAGTCTCTGCCCCGATCCCCGGCCAGTCTCTCCTCCCGATCCCCGGCCAGTCTCTGCCCCGATCCCCGGCCAGTCTCTGCCCCGACCCCCGGCCAGTCTTCCCCCCCGATCCCCGACAGTCTCTCCCCGATCCCCGGCCAGTCCCTGCTCGATCCACGGTCAGTCTCTCCCCCCCCATCCCCGGCCAGTCTCTCCCCCCGATCCCCGGCCACTCTCTCACCCCGATCCCCGGCCAGTCTCTCCCCCCGATCCCCGGCCAGTCTCTCTCCCCGATCCCCGGCCAGTCTCTCCCCCCGATCCCCGGCCAGTCTCTCCCCCCGATCCCCGGCCAGCCTCTCCCCCCGATCCACGGCCAGTCTCTCCCCCCCGATCCCCGGCCAGTCTCTTCCCCCGATCCCCGGCCAGTCTCTCCCCCCGATCCCCGGCCAGTCTCTCTCCCCGATCCCAGGCCAGTCTCGCCCCCGATCCCCGGCCAGTTTCGCCCCCGATCCCCGGCCAACCTCTCCCCCCGATCCCCGGCCAGTCTCTCTCCCCGATCCCAGGCCAGTCACGCCCCCCGATCCCCGGCCAGTCTCTCCCCCCGATCCCCGGCCAGTCACTCCCCCCGATCCCCGGCCAGTCTCCCCCCGATCCCCGGCCAGTCTCTCCCCCCGATCCCTGGCCAGTCTCTCCCCCCGATCCCCGGCCAGTCTCTCCCCGATCCCCAGCCAGTCTCTCCCCCATCCACGGCCAGTCTCTCCCCGATCCCCAGCCAGTCTCTCCCCCCGATCCCCGGCCAGTCTCTCCCCGATCCCCGGCCAGTTTCTCCCCCCCGATCCCCGGCCAGTCTCTCCCCCCGATCCCCGGCCAGTCTCTGCCCCGATCCCCGGCCAGTCTCTCCTCCCGATCCCCGGCCAGTCTCTGCCCCGATCCCCGGCCAGTCTCTGCCCCGACCCCCGGCCAGTCTTCCCCCCCGATCCCCGACAGTCTCTCCCCGATCCCCGGCCAGTCCCTGCTCGATCCACGGTCAGTCTCTCCCCCCCCATCCCCGGCCAGTCTCTCCCCCCGATCCCCGGCCACTCTCTCACCCCGATCCCCGGCCAGTCTCTACCCCCGATCCCCGGCCAGTCTCTCCCCCCCAGATCCCCAGCCAGTCTCTCCCCCCGTTCCCCGGCCAGTCTCTCCCCCCGATTCCCGGCCAGTCTCTCCCCCCGATCCCCGGCCAGTCTCTCTCCCCGATCCCAGGCCAGTCTCGCCCCCCGATCCCCGGCCAGTTTCGCCCCCGATCCCCGGCCAGTCTCTCCCCCCGATCCCCGGCCAGTCTCCCCCCGATCCCCGGCCAGTCTCTCCCCCCGATCCCCGGGCAGTCTCTCCCCCCGATCCCCGGCCAGTCTCTCCCCGATCCCCGGCCAGTCTCTCCCCCATCCCCGGCCAGTCTCTCCCCGATCCCCAGCCAGTCTCTCCCCGCGATCCCCGGCCAGTCTCTCCCCGATCCCCGGCCAGTCTCTCCCCGATCCCCGGCCAGTCTCTCCCCCCCGATCCCCGGCCAGTCTCTCCCCCGATCCCCGGCCAGTCTCTGCCCCGATCCCCGGCCAGTCTCTCCCCCGATCCCCGGCCAGTCTCCCCCCGATCCCCGGCGACTCGTGCCCCCGATCCCCGGCCAGTCTCTTCCCCGATCCCCCGCCCGTCTCTCTCCTCGATCCCCGGCCAGTCTCTTCCCCCGATTGCCGGCCAGTCTCTCACCCCGAACCCCGGCCAGTCTCTCCCCGGTCCCCGGCCAGTCTCTCTCCACGATCCCCGGCCAGTCTCCCCGCTGATCCCCGGCCAGTCTCTCCCCCCGATCCCCAGCCAGTCTCTTCCCCCCGATCCCCGGCCAGTCTCTCCCCCCGATCCCCGGCCAGTCTCTCCCCCCGATCCCCGGCCAGTCTCTCCCTGCCGATCCCCGGCCAGTCTCTCCCCCCGATCCCCGGCCAGTCTCTCCCCCCGATCCCCGGCCTGTCTCTCCCCCCGATCCCCGGCCAGTCTCTCCCCCCGATCCCCGGCCAGTCTCTCTCCCCGATCCCCGGCCAGTCTCTCCCCCCGATCCCCGGCCAGTCTCTCCCCCCGATCCCCGGCCAGCCTCTCCCCCCGATCCACGGCCAGTCTCTCCCCCCCGATCCCCGGCCAGTCTCTTCCCCCGATCCCCGGCCAGTCTCTCCCCCCGATCCCCGGCCAGTCTCTCCCCCCGATCCCCGGCCAGTCTCTCCCCCCGATCCCCGGCCAGTCTCTCCCCCCGATCCCCGGCCAGTCTCTCCCCCCGATCCCCAGCCAGTCTCCGCACCCCCCCCGATCCCCGGCCAGTCTCTCCCCCCGATCCCCGGCCAGTCTCTCCCCCGATCCCCGGCCAGTCCCTCCCCCCGATCCCCGGCCAGTCTCTCCGCCGGATCCCCGGCCAGTCTCTTCTGCCCGATCCCCGGCCAGTTTCTCTCGCTGATCCCCGGCGAGACTCTCCAGTCTCTCTCCCCAATCCCCGGCCACTCTCTCTCCCTGATTCCCGGCGAGTCTCTCCCCCCGAACCCCGGCCAGTCTCTCCCCGATACCGGGCCAGTCTCGCCCCCCGATCCCGGGCCAGTCTCGCCCCCGATCCCCGGCCAGCCTCTGCCCCCGATCCCCGGCCAGTCTCTGCCCCCGATCCCCGGCCAGTCTCTCCCCACCCGATCCCCGGCCAGTTTCTCCCCACCCGATCCCCGGCCAGTCTCTCCCCCCGATCCCCGGCCAGTCTCTCTCCCCGATCCCCGGCCTCTCTCCCCCCAATCCCCGGCCAGTCTCTCCCACCGATCCCCGGCCAGTCTCTCCCCCCGATCCCCGGCCAGTCTCTCCCGCCGATCCCCGGCCAGTCTCTCCCCCGATCCCCGGCCAGTCTCTCCCCCAGATCCCCGGCCAGTCTCTCCCCCCGATCCCCGGCCAGTCTCTCCCCCCAATCCCCGGCCAGTCTCTCCCCCCAATCCCCGGCCAGTCTCTCCCCCCGATCCCCGGCCAGTCTCTCCATTCACTCCCCCCGATCCCCGGCCAGTCTCTCTTCCCTGATCCCCGGCGAGTCTCTCCAGTCTCTCTCCCTGATCCCCGGCCACTCTCTCTCCCCGATCCCCGGTGAGTCTTTTCGCCCGATCCCCGGCCAGTCTCTCCCCCCGATCCCCGGCCAGTCTCTCCCCCCGATCCCCGGCCAGTCTCTCCCCCCGATCCCCGGCCTGTCTCTCCCCCCGATCCCCGGCCAGTCTCTCCCCCCGATCCCCGGCCAGTCTCTCCCCCGATCGCCGGCCAGTCTCTCCCCCCGATCCCCGGCCAGTCTCTCCCCCCAATCCCCGGCCAGTCTCTCACACATCCCCGGCCAGTCTCTCACCGATCCCTGGCCAGTTTCTCCCCCCCGATCCCCGGCCAGTCTCTCCCCCCGATCCCCGGCCAGTCTCTGCCCCGATCCCCGGCCAGTCTCTCCTCCCGATCCCCGGCCAGTCTCTGCCCCGATCCCCGGCCAGTCTCTGCCCCGACCCCCGGCCAGTCTTCCCCCCCGATCCCCGACAGTCTCTCCCCGATCCCCGGCCAGTCCCTGCTCGATCCACGGTCAGTCTCTCCCCCCCCATCCCCGGCCAGTCTCTCCCCCCGATCCCCGGCCACTCTCTCACCCCGATCCCCGGCCAGTCTCTCCCCCCGATCCCCGGCCAGTCTCTCTCCCCGATCCCCGGCCAGTCTCTCCCCCCGATCCCCGGCCAGTCTCTCCCCCCGATCCCCGGCCAGCCTCTCCCCCGATCCACGGCCAGTCTCTCCCCCCCGATCCCCGGCCAGTCTCTTCCCCCGATCCCCGGCCAGTCTCTCCCCCCGATCCCCGGCCAGTCTCTCTCCCCGATCCCAGGCCAGTCTCGCCCCCGATCCCCGGCCAGTTTCGCCCCCGATCCCCGGCCAGCCTCTCCCCCCGATCCCCGGCCAGTCTCTCTCCCCGATCCCAGGCCAGTCACGCCCCCCGATCCCCGGCCAGTCTCTCCCCCCGATCCCCGGCCAGTCACTCCCCCCGATCCCCGGCCACTCTCCCCCCGATCCCCGGCCAGTCTCTCCCCCCGATCCCCGGCCAGTCTCTCCCCCCGATCCCCGGCCAGTCTCTCCCCGATCCCCAGCCAGTCTCTCCCCCATACCCGGCCAGTCTCTCCCCGATCCCCAGCCAGTCTCTCCCCCCGATCCCCGGCCAGTCTCTCCCCGATCCCCGGCCAGTTTCTCCCCCCCGATCCCCGGCCAGTCTCTCCCCCCGATCCCCGGCCAGTCTCTGCCCCGATCCCCGGCCAGTCTCTCCTCCCGATCCCCGGCCAGTCTCTGCCCCGATCCCCGGCCAGTCTCTGCCCCGACCCCCGGCCAGTCTTCCCCCCCGATCCCCGACAGTCTCTCCCCGATCCCCGGCCAGTCCCTGCTCGATCCACGGTCAGTCTCTCCCCCCCCATCCCCGGCCAGTCTCTCCCCCCGATCCCCGGCCACTCTCTCACCCCGATCCCCGGCCAGTCTCTACCCCCGATCCCCGGCCAGTCTCTCCCCCCCAGATCCCCAGCCAGTCTCTCCCCCCGTTCCCCGGCCAGTCTCTCCCCCCGATTCCCGGCCAGTCTCTCCCCCCGATCCCCGGCCAGTCTCTCTCCCCGATCCCAGGCCAGTCTCGCCCCCCGATCCCCGGCCAGTTTCGCCCCCGATCCCCGGCCAGTCTCTCCCCCCGATCCCCGGCCAGTCTCCCCCCGATCCCCGGCCAGTCTCTCCCCCCGATCCCCGGGCAGTCTCTCCCCCCGATCCCCGGCCAGTCTCTCCCCGATCCCCGGCCAGTCTCTCCCCCATCCCCGGCCAGTCTCTCCCCGATCCCCAGCCAGTCTCTCCCCGCGATCCCCGGCCAGTCTCTCCCCGATCCCCGGCCAGTCTCTCCCCGATCCCCGGCCAGTCTCTCCCCCCCGATCCCCGGCCAGTCTCTCCCCCGATCCCCGGCCAGTCTCTGCCCCGATCCCCGGCCAGTCTCTCCCCCGATCCCCGGCCAGTCTCCCCCCGATCCCCGGCGACTCGTGCCCCCGATCCCCGGCCAGTCTCTTCCCCGATCCCCCGCCCGTCTCTCTCCTCGATCCCCGGCCAGTCTCTTCCCCCGATTGCCGGCCAGTCTCTCACCCCGAACCCCGGCCAGTCTTTCCCCGGTCCCCGGCCAGTCTCTCTCCACGATCCCCGGCCAGTCTCCCCGCTGATCCCCGGCCAGTCTCTCCCCCCGATCCCCAGCCAGTCTCTTCCCCCCGATCCCCGGCCAGTCTCTCCCCCCGATCCCCGGCCAGTCTCTCCCTGCCGATCCCCGGCCAGTCTCTCCCCCCGATCCCCGGCCAGTCTCTCCCCCCGATCCCCGGCCTGTCTCTCCCCCCGATCCCCGGCCAGTCTCTCCCCCCGATCCCCGGCCAGTCTCTCTCCCCGATCCCCGGCCAGTCTCTCCCCCCGATCCCCGGCCAGTCTCTCCCCCCGATCCCCGGCCAGCCTCTCCCCCCGATCCACGGCCAGTCTCTCCCCCCCGATCCCCGGCCAGTCTCTTCCCCCGATCCCCGGCCAGTCTCTCCCCCCGATCCCCGGCCAGTCTCTCCCCCCGATCCCCGGCCAGTCTCTCCCCCCGATCCCCGGCCAGTCTCTCCCCCCGATCCCCGGCCAGTCTCTCCCCCCGATCCCCAGCCAGTCTCCGCACCCCCACCGATCCCCGGCCAGTCTCTCCCCCCGATCCCCGGCCAGTCTCTTCCGCTGTTCCCCGGCGAGTCTCCCCCCGGTCCCCGGCCAGTTTCTCCCCCTGATCCCCGGCCAGTCTCTCCCCCGATCCCCGGCCAGTCCCTCCCCCCGATCCCCGGCCAGTCTCTCCGCCGGATCCCCGGCCAGTCTCTTCCGCCCGATCCCCGGCCAGTTTCTCTCGCTGATCCCCGGCGAGACTCTCCAGTCTCTCTCCCCAATCCCCGGCCACTCTCTCTCCCTGATTCCCGGCGAGTCTCTCCCCCCGAACCCCGGCCAGTCTCTCCCCGATACCGGGCCAGTCTCGCCCCCCGATCCCGGGCCAGTCTCGCCCCCGATCCCCGGCCAGCCTCTGCCCCCGATCCCCGGCCAGTCTCTGCCCCCGATCCCCGGCCAGTCTCTCCCCACCCGATCCCCGGCCAGTTTCTCCCCACCCGATCCCCGGCCAGTCTCTCCCCCCGATCCCCGGCCAGTCTCTCTCCCCGATCCCCGGCCTCTCTCCCCCCAATCCCCGGCCAGTCTCTCCCACCGATCCCCGGCCAGTCTCTCCCCCCGATCCCCGGCCAGTCTCTCCCGCCGATCCCCGGCCAGTCTCTCCCCCGATCCCCGGCCAGTCTCTCCCCCAGATCCCCGGCCAGTCTCTCCCCCCGATCCCCGGCCAGTCTCTCCCCCCAATCCCCGGCCAGTCTCTCCCCCCAATCCCCGGCCAGTCTCTCCCCCCGATCCCCGGCCAGTCTCTCCATTCACTCCCCCCGATCCCCGGCCAGTCTCTCTTCCCTGATCCCCGGCGAGTCTCTCCAGTCTCTCTCCCTGATCCCCGGCCACTCTCTCTCCCCGATCCCCGGTGAGTCTTTTCGCCCGATCCCCGGCCAGTCTCTCCCCCCGATCCCCGGCCAGTCTCTCCCCCCGATCCCCGGCCAGTCTCTCCCCCCGATCCCCGGCCTGTCTCTCCCCCCGATCCCCGGCCAGTCTCTCCCCCCGATCCCCGGCCAGTCTCTCCCCCGATCGCCGGCCAGTCTCTCCCCCCGATCCCCGGCCAGTCTCTCCCCCCAATCCCCGGCCAGTCTCTCACACATCCCCGGCCAGTCTCTCACCGATCCCTGGCCAGTCTCTCCCCCCGATCCCTGGCCAGTCTTTCCCCCCGATCCCTGGCCAGTTTCAGCCCCCAATCTCCAGCGAGTCTCTCCAGTCTCCCCGATGCCCGGCCACTCTCTCCCCCCGATCCCCGGCCAGTCTTTGCCCCTGATCCCCGGCCAGTCTCTCCCCCCCGATCCCCGGCCAGTCTCCCCGCCGATCCCCGGCCAGTCTCTCCCCCCGATCCCCTGCCAGTCTCTCCCCCCGATCCCCGGCCAGTCTCTCTCCCCGATCCCCGGCCAGTCTCTCCCCCCGATCCCCAGCCAGTCTCTTCCCCCCGATCCCCGGCCAGTCTCTCCCCCCGATCCCCGGCCAGTCTCTTCCCCCCGATTCCCGGCCAGTCTCTCCCCCCGATCCCCGGCCAGTCTCTCCCCCCGATCCCCGGCCTGTCTCTCCCCCCGATCCCCGGCCAGTCTCTCCCCCCGATCCCCGGCCAGTCTCTCTCCCCGATCCCCGGCCAGTCTCTCCCCCCGATCCCCGGCCAGTCTCTCCCCCCGATCCCCGGCCAGCCTCTCCCCCCGATCCCCGGCCAGTCTCTCCCCCCGATCCCCGGCCAGTCTCCCCCCGATCCCCGGCCAGTCTCTCCCCCCGATCCCCGGGCAGTCTCTCCCCCCGATCCCCGGCCAGTCTCTCCCCGATCCCCGGCCAGTCTCTCCCCCATCCCCGGCCAGTCTCTCCCCGATCCCCAGCCAGTCTCTCCCCCCGATCCCCGGCCAGTCTCTCCCCGATCCCCGGCCAGTCTCTCCCCCCCGATCCCCGGCCAGTCTCTCCCCCGATCCCCGGCCAGTCTCTGCCCCGATCCCCGGCCAGTCTCTCCCCCGATCCCCGGCCAGTCTCCCCCCGATCCCCGGCGACTCGTGCCCCCGATCCCCGGCCAGTCTCTTCCCCGATCCCCCGCCCGTCTCTCTCCTCGATCCCCGGCCAGTCTCTTCCCCCGATTGCCGGCCAGTCTCTCACCCCGAACCCCGGCCAGTCTCTCCCCGGTCCCCGGCCAGTCTCTCTCCACGATCCCCGGCCAGTCTCCCCGCTGATCCCCGGCCAGTCTCTCCCCCCGATCCCCAGCCAGTCTCTTCCCCCCGATCCCCGGCCAGTCTCTCCCCCCGATCCCCGGCCAGTCTCTCCCTGCCGATCCCCGGCCAGTCTCTCCCCCCGATCCCCGGCCAGTCTCTCCCCCCGATCCCCGGCCTGTCTCTCCCCCCGATCCCCGGCCAGTCTCTCCCCCCGATCCCCGGCCAGTCTCTCTCCCCGATCCCCGGCCAGTCTCTCCCCCCGATCCCCAGCCAGTCTCTCCCCCCGATCCCCGGCCAGCCTCTCCCCCCGATCCACGGCCAGTCTCTCCCCCCCGATCCCCGGCCAGTCTCTTCCCCCGATCCCCGGCCAGTCTCTCCCCCCGATCCCCGGCCAGTCTCTCCCCCCGATCCCCGGCCAGTCTCTCCCCCCGATCCCCGGCCAGTCTCTCCCCCTGATCCCCGGCCAGTCTCTCCCCCCGATCCCCAGCCAGTCTCCGCACCCCCCCCGATCCCCGGCCAGTCTCTCCCCCCGATCCCCGGCCAGTCTCTTCCGCTGTTCCCCGGCGAGTCTCCCCCCGGTCCCCGGCCAGTTTCTCCCCCTGATCCCCGGCCAGTCTCTCCCCCGATCCCCGGCCAGTCCCTCCCCCCGATCCCCGGCCAGTCTCTCCGCCGGATCCCCGGCCAGTCTCTTCCGCCCGATCCCCGGCCAGTTTCTCTCGCTGATCCCCAGCGAGACTCTCCAGTCTCTCTCCCCAATCCCCGGCCACTCTCTCTCCCTGATTCCCGGCGAGTCTCTCCCCCCGAACCCCGGCCAGTCTCTCCCCGATACCGGGCCAGTCTCGCCCCCCGATCCCGGGCCAGTCTCGCCCCCGATCCCCGGCCAGCCTCTGCCCCCGATCCCCGGCCAGTCTCTGCCCCCGATCCCCGGCCAGTCTCTCCCCACCCGATCCCCGGCCAGTCTCTCCCCCCGATCCCCGGCCAGTCTCTCTCCCCGATCCCCGGCCTCTCTCCCCCCAATCCCCGGCCAGTCTCTCCCACCGATCCCCGGCCAGTCTCTCCCCCCGATCCCCGGCCAGTCTCTCCCGCCGATCCCCGGCCAGTCTCTCCCCCGATCCCCGGCCAGTCTCTCCCCCAGATCCCCGGCCAGTCTCTCCCCCCGATCCCCGGCCAGTCTCTCCCCCCAATCCCCGGCCAGTCTCTCCCCCCAATCCCCGGCCAGTCTCTCCCCCAGATCCCCGGCCAGTCTCTCCATTCACTCCCCCCGATCCCCGGCCAGTCTCTCTTCCCTGATCCCCGGCGAGTCTCTCCAGTCTCTCTCCCTGATCCCCGGCCACTCTCTCTCCCCGATCCCCGGTGAGTCTTTTCGCCCGATCCCCGGCCAGTCTCTCCCCCCGATCCCCGGCCAGTCTCTCCCCCCGATCCCCGGCCAGTCTCTCCCCCCGATCCCCGGCCTGTCTCTCCCCCCGATCCCCGGCCAGTCTCTCCCCCCGATCCCCGGCCAGTCTCTCCCCCGATCGCCGGCCAGTCTCTCCCCCCGATCCCCGGCCAGTCTCTCCCCCCAATCCCCGGCCAGTCTCTCACACATCCCCGGCCAGTCTCTCACCGATCCCTGGCCAGTCTCTCCCCCCGATCCCTGGCCAGTCTTTCCCCCCGATCCCTGGCCAGTTTCGGCCCCCAATCTCCAGCGAGTCTCTCCAGTCTCCCCGATCCCCGGCCACTCTCTCCCCCCGATCCCCGGCCAGTCTTTGCCCCTGATCCCCGGCCAGTCTCTCCCCCCCGATCCCCGGCCAGTCTCCCCGCCGATCCCCGGCCAGTCTCTCCCCCCGATCCCCTGCCAGTCTCTCCCCCCGATCCCCGGCCAGTCTCTCTCCCCGATCCCCGGCCAGTCTCTCCCCCCGATCCCCAGCCAGTCTCTTCCCCCCGATCCCCGGCCAGTCTCTCCCCCCGATCCCCGGCCAGTCTCTTCCCCCTGATTCCCGGCCAGTCTCTCCCCCCGATCCCCGGCCAGTCTCTCCCCCCGATCCCCGGCCTGTCTCTCCCCCCGATCCCCGGCCAGTCTCTCCTCCCGATCCCCGGCCAGTCTCTCTCCCCGATCCCCGGCCAGTCTCTCCCCCCGATCCCCGGCCAGTCTCTCCCCCCGATCCCCGGCCAGCCTCTCCCCCCGATCCCCGGCCAGTCTCTCCCCCCGATCCCCGGCCAGTCTCTCCCCGATCCCCAGCCAGTTTCTCCCCCCCGATCCCCGGCCAGTCTCTCCCCCCGATCCCCGGCCAGTCTCTGCCCCGATCCCCGGCCAGTCTCTCCTCCCGATCCCCGGCCAGTCTCTGCCCCGATCCCCGGCCAGTCTCTGCCCCGACCCCCGGCCAGTCTTCCCCCCCGATCCCCGACAGTCTCTCCCCGATCCCCGGCCAGTCCCTGCTCGATCCACGGTCAGTCTCTCCCCCCCAATCCCCGGCCAGTCTCTCCCCCCGATCCCCGGCCACTCTCTCACCCCGATCCCCGGCCAGTCTCTACCCCCGATCCCCGGCCAGTCTCTCCCCCCCAGATCCCCAGCCAGTCTCTCCCCCCGTTCCCCGGCCAGTCTCTCCCCCCGATTCCCGGCCAGTCTCTCCCCCCGATCCCCGGCCAGTCTCTCTCCCCGATCCCAGGCCAGTCTCGCCCCCCGATCCCCGGCCAGTTTCGCCCCCGATCCCCGGCCAGTCTCTCCCCCCGATCCCCGGCCAGTCTCCCCCCGATCCCCGGCCAGTCTCTCCCCCCGATCCCCGGGCAGTCTCTCCCCCCGATCCCCGGCCAGTCTCTCCCCGATCCCCGGCCAGTCTCTCCCCCATCCCCGGCCAGTCTCTCCCCGATCCCCAGCCAGTCTCTCCCCCCGATCCCCGGCCAGTCTCTCCCCGATCCCCGGCCAGTCTCTCCCCCCCGATCCCCGGCCAGTCTCTCCCCCGATCCCCGGCCAGTCTCTGCCCCGATCCCCGGCCAGTCTCTCCCCCGATCCCCGGCCAGTCTCCCCCCGATCCCCGGCGACTCGTGCCCCCGATCCCCGGCCAGTCTCTTCCCCGATCCCCCGCCCGTCTCTCTCCTCGATCCCCGGCCAGTCTCTTCCCCCGATTGCCGGCCAGTCTCTCACCCCGAACCCCGGCCAGTCTCTCCCCGGTCCCCGGCCAGTCTCTCTCCACGATCCCCGGCCAGTCTCCCCGCTGATCCCCGGCCAGTCTCTCCCCCCGATCCCCAGCCAGTCTCTTCCCCCCGATCCCCGGCCAGTCTCTCCCCCCGATCCCCGGCCAGTCTCTCCCTGCCGATCCCCGGCCAGTCTCTCCCCCCGATCCCCGGCCAGTCTCTCCCCCCGATCCCCGGCCTGTCTCTCCCCCCGATCCCCGGCCAGTCCCTCCCCCCGATCCCCGGCCAGTCTCTCCGCCGGATCCCCGGCCAGTCTCTTCCGCCCGATCCCCGGCCAGTTTCTCTCGCTGATCCCCAGCGAGACTCTCCAGTCTCTCTCCCCAATCCCCGGCCACTCTCTCTCCCTGATTCCCGGCGAGTCTCTCCCCCCGAACCCCGGCCAGTCTCTCCCCGATACCGGGCCAGTCTCGCCCCCCGATCCCGGGCCAGTCTCGCCCCCGATCCCCGGCCAGCCTCTGCCCCCGATCCCCGGCCAGTCTCTGCCCCCGATCCCCGGCCAGTCTCTCCCCACCCGATCCCCGGCCAGTTTCTCCCCACCCGATCCCCGGCCAGTCTCTCCCCCCGATCCCCGGCCAGTCTCTCTCCCCGATCCCCGGCCTCTCTCCCCCCAATCCCCGGCCAGTCTCTCCCACCGATCCCCGGCCAGTCTCTCCCCCCGATCCCCGGCCAGTCTCTCCCGCCGATCCCCGGCCAGTCTCTCCCCCGATCCCCGGCCAGTCTCTCCCCCAGATCCCCGGCCAGTCTCTCCCCCCGATCCCCGGCCAGTCTCTCCCCCCAATCCCCGGCCAGTCTCTCCCCCCAATCCCCGGCCAGTCTCTCCCCCAGATCCCCGGCCAGTCTCTCCATTCACTCCCCCCGATCCCCGGCCAGTCTCTCTTCCCTGATCCCCGGCGAGTCTCTCCAGTCTCTCTCCCTGATCCCCGGCCACTCTCTCTCCCCGATCCCCGGTGAGTCTTTTCGCCCGATCCCCGGCCAGTCTCTCCCCCCGATCCCCGGCCAGTCTCTCCCCCCGATCCCCGGCCAGTCTCTCCCCCCGATCCCCGGCCTGTCTCTCCCCCCGATCCCCGGCCAGTCTCTCCCCCCGATCCCCGGCCAGTCTCTCCCCCGATCGCCGGCCAGTCTCTCCCCCCGATCCCCGGCCAGTCTCTCCCCCCAATCCCCGGCCAGTCTCTCACACATCCCCGGCCAGTCTCTCACCGATCCCTGGCCAGTCTCTCCCCCCGATCCCTGGCCAGTCTTTCCCCCCGATCCCTGGCCAGTTTCGGCCCCCAATCTCCAGCGAGTCTCTCCAGTCTCCCCGATCCCCGGCCACTCTCTCCCCCCGATCCCCGGCCAGTCTTTGCCCCTGATCCCCGGCCAGTCTCTCCCCCCCGATCCCCGGCCAGTCTCCCCGCCGATCCCCGGCCAGTCTCTCCCCCCGATCCCCTGCCAGTCTCTCCCCCCGATCCCCGGCCAGTCTCTCTCCCCGATCCCCGGCCAGTCTCTCCCCCCGATCCCCAGCCAGTCTCTTCCCCCCGATCCCCGGCCAGTCTCTCCCCCCGATCCCCGGCCAGTCTCTTCCCCCTGATTCCCGGCCAGTCTCTCCCCCCGATCCCCGGCCAGTCTCTCCCCCCGATCCCCGGCCTGTCTCTCCCCCCGATCCCCGGCCAGTCTCTCCTCCCGATCCCCGGCCAGTCTCTCTCCCCGATCCCCGGCCAGTCTCTCCCCCCGATCCCCGGCCAGTCTCTCCCCCCGATCCCCGGCCAGCCTCTCCCCCCGATCCCCGGCCAGTCTCTCCCCCCGATCCCCGGCCAGTCTCTCCCCGATCCCCAGCCAGTTTCTCCCCCCCGATCCCCGGCCAGTCTCTCCCCCCGATCCCCGGCCAGTCTCTGCCCCGATCCCCGGCCAGTCTCTCCTCCCGATCCCCGGCCAGTCTCTGCCCCGATCCCCGGCCAGTCTCTGCCCCGACCCCCGGCCAGTCTTCCCCCCCGATCCCCGACAGTCTCTCCCCGATCCCCGGCCAGTCCCTGCTCGATCCACGGTCAGTCTCTCCCCCCCAATCCCCGGCCAGTCTCTCCCCCCGATCCCCGGCCACTCTCTCACCCCGATCCCCGGCCAGTCTCTACCCCCGATCCCCGGCCAGTCTCTCCCCCCCAGATCCCCAGCCAGTCTCTCCCCCCGTTCCCCGGCCAGTCTCTCCCCCCGATTCCCGGCCAGTCTCTCCCCCCAATCCCCGGCCAGTCTCTCTCCCCGATCCCAGGCCAGTCTCGCCCCCCGATCCCCGGCCAGTTTCGCCCCCGATCCCCGGCCAGTCTCTCCCCCCGATCCCCGGCCAGTCTCCCCCCGATCCCCGGCCAGTCTCTCCCCCCGATCCCCGGGCAGTCTCTCCCCCCGATCCCCGGCCAGTCTCTCCCCGATCCCCGGCCAGTCTCTCCCCCATCCCCGGCCAGTCTCTCCCCGATCCCCAGCCAGTCTCTCCCCCCGATCCCCGGCCAGTCTCTCCCCGATCCCCGGCCAGTCTCTCCCCCCCGATCCCCGGCCAGTCTCTCCCCCGATCCCCGGCCAGTCTCTGCCCCGATCCCCGGCCAGTCTCTCCCCCGATCCCCGGCCAGTCTCCCCCCGATCCCCGGCGACTCGTGCCCCCGATCCCCGGCCAGTCTCTTCCCCGATCCCCCGCCCGTCTCTCTCCTCGATCCCCGGCCAGTCTCTTCCCCCGATTGCCGGCCAGTCTCTCACCCCGAACCCCGGCCAGTCTCTCCCCGGTCCCCGGCCAGTCTCTCTCCACGATCCCCGGCCAGTCTCCCCGCTGATCCCCGGCCAGTCTCTCCCCCCGATCCCCAGCCAGTCTCTTCCCCCCGATCCCCGGCCAGTCTCTCCCCCCGATCCCCGGCCAGTCTCTCCCTGCCGATCCCCGGCCAGTCTCTCCCCCCGATCCCCGGCCAGTCTCTCCCCCCGATCCCCGGCCTGTCTCTCCCCCCGATCCCCGGCCAGTCTCTCCCCCCGATCCCCGGCCAGTCTCTCTCCCCGATCCCCGGCCAGTCTCTCCCCCCGATCCCCGGCCAGTCTCTCCCCCCGATCCCCGGCCAGCCTCTCCCCCCGATCCACGGCCAGTCTCTACCCCCCGATCCCCGGCCAGTCTCTTCCCCCGATCCCCGGCCAGTCTCTCCCCCCGATCCCCGGCCAGTCTCTCCCCCCGATCCCCGGCCAGTCTCTCCCCCCGATCCCCGGCCAGTCTCTCCCCCCGATCCCCGGCCAGTCTCTCCCCCCGATCCCCGGCCAGTCTCCGCACCCCCCCCGATCCCCGGCCAGTCTCTCCCCCCGATCCCCGGCCAGTCTCTTCCGCTGTTCCCCGGCGAGTCTCCCCCCGGTCCCCGGCCAGTTTCTCCCCCCGATCCCCGGCCAGTCTCTCCCCCGATCCCCGGCCAGTCCCTCCCCCCGATCCCCGGCCAGTCTCTCCGCCGGATCCCCGGCCAGTCTCTTCCGCCCGATCCCCGGCCAGTTTCTCTCGCTGATCCCCGGCGAGACTCTCCAGACTCTCTCCCCAATCCCCGGCCACTCTCTCTCCCTGATTCCCGGCGAGTCTCTCCCCCCGAACCCCGGCCAGTCTCTCCCCGATACCGGGCCAGTCTCGCCCCCCGATCCCGGGCCAGTCTCGCCCCCGATCCCCGGCCAGCCTCTGCCCCCGATCCCCGGCCAGTCTCTGCCCCCGATCCCCGGCCAGTCTCTCCCCACCCGATCCCCGGCCAGTTTCTCCCCACCCGATCCCCGGCCAGTCTCTCCCCCCGATCCCCGGCCAGTCTCTCTCTCCGATCCCCGGCCTCTCTCCCCCCAATCCCCGGCCAGTCTCTCCCACCGATCCCCGGCCAGTCTCTCCCCCCGATCCCCGGCCAGTCTCTCCCGCCGATCCCCGGCCAGTCTCTCCCCCGATCCCCGGCCAGTCACTCCCCCAGATCCCCGGCCAGTCTCTCCCCCCGATCCCCGGCCAGTCTCTCCCCCCAATCCCCGGCCAGTCTCTCCCCCCAATCCCCGGCCAGTCTCTCCCCCCGATCCCCGGCCAGTCTCTCCATTCTCTCCCCCCGATCCCCGGCCAGTCTCTCTTCCCTGATCCCCGGCGAGTCTCTCCAGTCTCTCTCCCTGATCCCCGGCCACTCTCTCTCCCCGATCCCCGGTGAGTCTTTTCGCCCGATCCCCGGCCAGTCTCTCCCCCCGATCCCCGGCCAGTCTCTCCCCCCGATCCCCGGCCAGTCTCTCCCCCCGATCCCCGGCCTGTCTCTCCCCCCGATCCCCGGCCAGTCTCTCCCCCCGATCCCCGGCCAGTCTCTCCCCCGATCGCCGGCCAGTCTCTCCCCCCGATCCCCGGCCAGTCTCTCCCCCCAATCCCCGGCCAGTCTCTCACACATCCCCGGCCAGTCTCTCACCGATCCCTGGCCAGTCTCTCCCCCCGATCCCTGGCCAGTCTTTCCCCCCGATCCCTGGCCAGTTTCGGCCCCCAATCTCCAGCGAGTCTCTCCAGTCTCCCCGATCCCCGGCCACTCTCTCCCCCCGATCCCCGGCCAGTCTTTGCCCCTGATCCCCGGCCAGTCTCTCCCCCCCGATCCCCGGCCAGTCTCCCCGCCGATCCCCGGCCAGTCTCTCCCCCCGATCCCCTGCCAGTCTCTCCCCCTGATCCCCGGCCAGTCTCTCTCCCCGATCCCCGGCCAGTCTCTCCCCCCGATCCCCAGCCAGTCTCTTCCCCCCGATCCCCGGCCAGTCTCTCCCCCCGATCCCCGGCCAGTCTCTCCCCCCGATCCCCGGCCAGCCTCTCCCCCCGATCCACGGCCAGTCTCTCCCCCCCGATCCCCGGCCAGTCTCTTCCCCCGATCCCCGGCCAGTCTCTCCCCCCGATCCCCGGCCAGTCTCTCCCCCCGATCCCCGGCCAGTCTCTCCCCCCGATCCCCGGCCAGTCTCTCCCCCCGATCCCCGGCCAGTCTCTCCCCCCGATCCCCGGCCAGTCTCCGCACCCCCCCCGATCCCCGGCCAGTCTCTCCCCCCGATCCCCGGCCAGTCTCTTCCGCTGTTCCCCGGCGAGTCTCCCCCCGGTCCCCGGCCAGTTTCTCCCCCCGATCCCCGGCCAGTCTCTCCCCCGATCCCCGGCCAGTCCCTCCCCCCGATCCCCGGCCAGTCTCTCCGCCGGATCCCCGGCCAGTCTCTTCCGCCCGATCCCCGGCCAGTTTCTCTCGCTGATCCCCGGCGAGACTCTCCACAGTCTCTCCCCCTGATCCCCGGCCAGTCTCTCTCCCCGATCCCCGGCCAGTCTCTCCCCACCCGATCCCCGGCCAGTTTCTCCCCACCCGATCCCCGGCCAGTCTCTCCCCCCGATCCCCGGCCAGTCTCTCTCCCCGATCCCCGGCCTCTCTCCCCCCAATCCCCGGCCAGTCTCTCCCACCGATCCCCGGCCAGTCTCTCCCCCCGATCCCCGGCCAGTCTCTCCCGCCGATCCCCGGCCAGTCTCTCCCCCGATCCCCGGCCAGTCTCTCCCCCAGATCCCCGGCCAGTCTCTCCCCCCGATCCCCGGCCAGTCTCTCCCCCCAATCTCCGGCCAGTCTCTCCCCCCAATCCCCGGCCAGTCTCTCCCCCCGATCCCCGGCCAGTCTCTCCATTCTCTCCCCCCGATCCCCGGCCAGTCTCTCTTCCCTGATCCCCGGCGAGTCTCTCCAGTCTCTCTCCCTGATCCCCGGCCACTCTCTCTCCCCGATCCCCGGTGAGTCTTTTCGCCCGATCCCCGGCCAGTCTCTCCCCCCGATCCCCGGCCAGTCTCTCCCCCCGATCCCCGGCCAGTCTCTCCCCCCGATCCCCGGCCTGTCTCTCCCCCCGATCCCCGGCCAGTCTCTCCCCCCGATCCCCGGCCAGTCTCTCCCCCGATCGCCGGCCAGTCTCTCCCCCCGATCCCCGGCCAGTCTCTCCCCCCAATCCCCGGCCAGTCTCTCACACATCCCCGGCCAGTCTCTCACCGATCCCTGGCCAGTCTCTCCCCCCGATCCCTGGCCAGTCTTTCCCCCCGATCCCTGGCCAGTTTCGGCCCCCAATCTCCAGCGAGTCTCTCCAGTCTCCCCGATCCCCGGCCACTCTCTCCCCCCGATCCCCGGCCAGTCTTTGCCCCTGATCCCCGGCCAGTCTCTCCCCCCCGATCCCCGGCCAGTCTCCCCGCCGATCCCCGGCCAGTCTCTCCCCCTGATCCCCTGCCAGTCTCTCCCCCTGATCCCCGGCCAGTCTCTCTCCCCGATCCCCGGCCAGTCTCTCCCCCCGATCCCCAGCCAGTCTCTTCCCCCCGATCCCCGGCCAGTCTCTCCCCCCGATCCCCGGCCAGTCTCTCCCCCCGATCCCCGGCCAGCCTCTCCCCCCGATCCACGGCCAGTCTCTCCCCCCCGATCCCCGGCCAGTCTCTTCCCCCGATCCCCGGCCAGTCTCTCCCCCCGATCCCCGGCCAGTCTCTCCCCCCGATCCCCGGCCAGTCTCTCCCCCCGATCCCCGGCCAGTCTCTCCCCCCGATCCCCGGCCAGTCTCTCCCCCCGATCCCCAGCCAGTCTCCGCACCCCCCCCGATCCCCGGCCAGTCTCTCCCCCCGATCCCCGGCCAGTCTCTTCCGCTGTTCCCCGGCGAGTCTCCCCCCGGTCCCCGGCCAGTTTCTCCCCCCGATCCCCGGCCAGTCTCTCCCCCGATCCCCGGCCAGTCCCTCCCCCCGATCCCCGGCCAGTCTCTCCGCCGGATCCCCGGCCAGTCTCTTCCGCCCGATCCCCGGCCAGTTTCTCTCGCTGATCCCCGGCGAGACTCTCCAGTCTCTCTCCCCAATCCCCGGCCACTCTCTCTCCCTGATTCCCGGTGAGTCTCTCCCCCCGAACCCCGGCCAGTCTCTCCCCGATACCGGGCCAGTCTCGCCCCCCGATCCCGGGCCAGTCTCGCCCCCGATCCCCGGCCAGTCTCTCCCCCCGATCCCCGGCCGGTCTCTGCCCCCGATCCCCGGCCAGCCTCTGCCCCCGATCCCCGGCCAGTCTCTGCCCCCGATCCCCGGCCAGTCTCTCCCCACCCGATCCCCGGCCAGTTTCTCCCCACCCGATCCCCGGCCAGTCTCTCCCCCCGATCCCCGGCCAGTCTCTCTCCCCGATCCCCGGCCTCTCTCCCCCCAATCCCCGGCCAGTCTCTCCCACCGATCCCCGGCCAGTCTCTCCCCCCGATCCCCGGCCAGTCTCTCCCGCCGATCCCCGGCCAGTCTCTCCCCCGATCCCCGGCCAGTCTCTCCCCCAGATCCCCGGCCAGTCTCTCCCCCCGATCCCCGGCCAGTCTCTCCCCCCAATCCCCGGCCAGTCTCTCCCCCCAATCCCCGGCCAGTCTCTCCCCCCGATCCCCGGCCAGTCTCTCCATTCTCTCCCCCCGATCCCCGGCCAGTCTCTCTTCCCTGATCCCCGGCGAGTCTCTCCAGTCTCTCTCCCTGATCCCCGGCCACTCTCTCTCCCCGATCCCCGGTGAGTCTTTTCGCCCGATCCCCGGCCAGTCTCTCCCCCCGATCCCCGGCCAGTCTCTCCCCCCGATCCCCGGCCAGTCTCTCCCCCCGATCCCCGGCCAGTCTCTTCCCCCCGATTCCCGGCCAGTCTCTCCCCCCGATCCCCGGCCAGTCTCTCCCCCCGATCCCCGGCCTGTCTCTCCCCCCGATCCCCGGCCAGTCTCTCCCCCCGATCCCCGGCCAGTCTCTCTCCCCGATCCCCGGCCAGTCTCTCCCCCCGATCCCCGGCCAGTCTCTCCCCCCGATCCCCGGCCAGCCTCTCCCCCCGATCCCCGGCCAGTCTCTCCCCCCGATCCCCGGCCAGTCTCCCCCCGATCCCCGGCCAGTCTCTCCCCCCGATCCCCGGGCAGTCTCTCCCCCCGATCCCCGGCCAGTCTCTCCCCGATCCCCGGCCAGTCTCTCCCCCATCCCCGGCCAGTCTCTCCCCGATCCCCAGCCAGTCTCTCCCCCCGATCCCCGGCCAGTCTCTCCCCGATCCCCGGCCAGTCTCTCCCCCCCGATCCCCGGCCAGTCTCTCCCCCGATCCCCGGCCAGTCTCTGCCCCGATCCCCGGCCAGTCTCTCCCCCGATCCCCGGCCAGTCTCCCCCCGATCCCCGGCGACTCGTGCCCCCGATCCCCGGCCAGTCTCTTCCCCGATCCCCCGCCCGTCTCTCTCCTCGATCCCCGGCCAGTCTCTTCCCCCGATTGCCGGCCAGTCTCTCACCCCGAACCCCGGCCAGTCTCTCCCCGGTCCCCGGCCAGTCTCTCTCCACGATCCCCGGCCAGTCTCCCCGCTGATCCCCGGCCAGTCTCTCCCCCCGATCCCCAGCCAGTCTCTTCCCCCCGATCCCCGGCCAGTCTCTCCCCCCGATCCCCGGCCAGTCTCTCCCTGCCGATCCCCGGCCAGTCTCTCCCCCCGATCCCCGGCCAGTCTCTCCCCCCGATCCCCGGCCTGTCTCTCCCCCCGATCCCCGGCCAGTCTCTCCCCCCGATCCCCGGCCAGTCTCTCTCCCCGATCCCCGGCCAGTCTCTCCCCCCGATCCCCGGCCAGTCTCTCCCCCCGATCCCCGGCCAGCCTCTCCCCCCGATCCACGGCCAGTCTCTCCCCCCCGATCCCCGGCCAGTCTCTTCCCCCGATCCCCGGCCAGTCTCTCCCCCCGATCCCCGGCCAGTCTCTCCCCCCGATCCCCGGCCAGTCTCTCCCCCCGATCCCCGGCCAGTCTCTCCCCCTGATCCCCGGCCAGTCTCTCCCCCCGATCCCCAGCCAGTCTCGGCACCCCCCCCGATCCCCGGCCAGTCTCTCCCCCCGATCCCCGGCCAGTCTCTTCCGCTGTTCCCCGGCGAGTCTCCCCCCGGTCCCCGGCCAGTTTCTCCCCCTGATCCCCGGCCAGTCTCTCCCCCGATCCCCGGCCAGTCCCTCCCCCCGATCCCCGGCCAGTCTCTCCGCCGGATCCCCGGCCAGTCTCTTCCGCCCGATCCCCGGCCAGTTTCTCTCGCTGATCCCCAGCGAGACTCTCCAGTCTCTCTCCCCAATCCCCGGCCACTCTCTCTCCCTGATTCCCGGCGAGTCTCTCCCCCCGAACCCCGGCCAGTCTCTCCCCGATACCGGGCCAGTCTCGCCCCCCGATCCCGGGCCAGTCTCGCCCCCGATCCCCGGCGAGCCTCTGCCCCCGATCCCCGGCCAGTCTCTGCCCCCGATCCCCGGCCAGTCTCTCCCCACCCGATCCCCGGCCAGTTTCTCCCCACCCGATCCCCGGCCAGTCTCTCCCCCCGATCCCCGGCCAGTCTCTCTCCCCGATCCCCGGCCTCTCTCCCCCCAATCCCCGGCCAGTCTCTCCCACCGATCCCCGGCCAGTCTCTCCCCCCGATCCCCGGCCAGTCTCTCCCGCCGATCCCCGGCCAGTCTCTCCCCCGATCCCCGGCCAGTCTCTCCCCCAGATCCCCGGCCAGTCTCTCCCCCCGATCCCCGGCCAGTCTCTCCCCCCAATCCCCGGCCAGTCTCTCCCCCCAATCCCCGGCCAGTCTCTCCCCCAGATCCCCGGCCAGTCTCTCCATTCACTCCCCCCGATCCCCGGCCAGTCTCTCTTCCCTGATCCCCGGCGAGTCTCTCCAGTCTCTCTCCCTGATCCCCGGCCACTCTCTCTCCCCGATCCCCGGTGAGTCTTTTCGCCCGATCCCCGGCCAGTCTCTCCCCCCGATCCCCGGCCAGTCTCTCCCCCCGATCCCCGGCCAGTCTCTCCCCCCGATCCCCGGCCTGTCTCTCCCCCCGATCCCCGGCCAGTCTCTCCCACCGATCCCCGGCCAGTCTCTCCCCCGATCGCCGGCCAGTCTCTCCCCCCGATCCCCGGCCAGTCTCTCCCCCCGATCCCCGGCCAGTCTCTCACACATCCCCGGCCAGTCTCTCACCGATCCCTGGCCAGTCTCTCCCCCCGATCCCTGGCCAGTCTTTCCCCCCGATCCCTGGCCAGTTTCGGCCCCCAATCTCCAGCGAGTCTCTCCAGTCTCCCCGATCCCCGGCCACTCTCTCCCCCCGATCCCCGGCCAGTCTTTGCCCCTGATCCCCGGCCAGTCTCTCCCCCCCGATCCCCGGCCAGTCTCCCCGCCGATCCCCGGCCAGTCTCTCCCCCCGATCCCCTGCCAGTCTCTCCCCCCGATCCCCGGCCAGTCTCTCTCCCCGATCCCCGGCCAGTCTCTCCCCCCGATCCCCAGCCAGTCTCTTCCACCCGATCCCCGGCCAGTCTCTCCCCCCGATCCCCGGCCAGTCTCTTCCCCCCGATTCCCGGCCAGTCTCTCCCCCCGATCCCCGGCCAGTCTCTCCCCCCGATCCCCGGCCTGTCTCTCCCCCCGATCCCCGGCCAGTCTCTCCTCCCGATCCCCGGCCAGTCTCTCTCCCCGATCCCCGGCCAGTCTCTCCCCCCGATCCCCGGCCAGTCTCTCCCCCCGATCCCCGGCCAGCCTCTCCCCCCGATCCCCGGCCAGTCTCTCCCCCCGATCCCCGGCCAGTCTCTCCCCGATCCCCAGCCAGTTTCTCCCCCCCGATCCCCGGCCAGTCTCTCCCCCCGATCCCCGGCCAGTCTCTGCCCCGATCCCCGGCCAGTCTCTCCTCCCGATCCCCGGCCAGTCTCTGCCCCGATCCCCGGCCAGTCTCTGCCCCGACCCCCGGCCAGTCTTCCCCCCCGATCCCCGACAGTCTCTCCCCGATCCCCGGCCAGTCCCTGCTCGATCCACGGTCAGTCTCTCCCCCCCAATCCCCGGCCAGTCTCTCCCCCCGATCCCCGGCCACTCACTCACCCCGATCCCCGGCCAGTCTCTACCCCCGATCCCCGGCCAGTCTCTCCCCCCCAGATCCCCAGCCAGTCTCTCCCCCCGTTCCCCGGCCAGTCTCTCCCCCCGATTCCCGGCCAGTCTCTCCCCCCGATCCCCGGCCAGTCTCTCTCCCCGATCCCAGGCCAGTCTCGCCCCCCGATCCCCAGCCAGTTTCGCCCCCAATCCCCGGCCAGTCTCTCCCCCCGATCCCCGGCCAGTCTCCCCCCGATCCCCGGCCAGTCTCTCCCCCCGATCCCCGGGCAGTCTCTCCCCCCGATCCCCGGCCAGTCTCTCCCCGATCCCCGGCCAGTCTCTCCCCCATCCCCGGCCAGTCTCTCCCCGATCCCCAGCCAGTCTCTCCCCCCGATCCCCGGCCAGTCTCTCCCCGATCCCCAGCCAGTCTCTCCCCCCCGATCCCCGGCCAGTCTCTCCCCCGATCCCCGGCCAGTCTCTGCCCCGATCCCCGGCCAGTCTCTCCCCCGATCCCCGGCCAGTCTCCCCCCGATCCCCGGCGACTCGTGCCCCCGATCCCCGGCCAGTCTCTTCCCCGATCCCCCGCCCGTCTCTCTCCTCGATCCCCGGCCAGTCTCTTCCCCCGATTGCCGGCCAGTCTCTCACCCCGAACCCCGGCCAGTCTCTCCCCGGTCCCCGGCCAGTCTCTCTCCACGATCCCCGGCCAGTCTCCCCGCTGATCCCCGGCCAGTCTCTCCCCCCGATCCCCAGCCAGTCTCTTCCCCCCGATCCCCGGCCAGTCTCTCCCCCCGATCCCCGGCCAGTCTCTCCCTGCCGATCCCCGGCCAGTCTCTCCCCCCGATCCCCGGCCAGTCTCTCCCCCCGATCCCCGGCCTGTCTCTCCCCCCGATCCCCGGCCAGTCTCTCCCCCCGATCCCCGGCCAGTCTCTCTCCCCGATCCCCGGCCAGTCTCTCCCCCCGATCCCCGGCCAGTCTCTCCCCCCGATCCCCGGCCAGCCTCTCCCCCCGATCCACGGCCAGTCTCTCCCCCCCGATCCCCGGCCAGTCTCTTCCCCCGATCCCCGGCCAGTCTCTCCCCCCGATCCCCGGCCAGTCTCTCCCCCCGATCCCCGGCCAGTCTCTCCCCCCGATCCCCGGCCAGTCTCTCCCCCCGATCCCCGGCCAGTCTCTCCCCCCGATCCCCGGCCAGTCTCCGCACCCCCCCCGATCCCCGGCCAGTCTCTCCCCCCGATCCCCGGCCAGTCTCTTCCGCTGTTCCCCGGCGAGTCTCCCCCCGGTCCCCGGCCAGTTTCTCCCCCCGATCCCCGGCCAGTCTCTCCCCCGATCCCCGGCCAGTCCCTCCCCCCGATCCCCGGCCAGTCTCTCCGCCGGATCCCCGGCCAGTCTCTTCCGCCCGATCCCCGGCCAGTTTCTCTCGCTGATCCCCGGCGAGACTCTCCAGTCTCTCTCCCCAATCCCCGGCCACTCTCTCTCCCTGATTCCCGGCGAGTCTCTCCCCCCGAACCCCGGCCAGTCTCTCCCCGATACCGGGCCAGTCTCGCCCCCGATCCCGGGCCAGTCTCGCCCCCGATCCCCGGCCAGCCTCTGCCCCCGATCCCCGGCCAGTCTCTGCCCCCGATCCCCGGCCAGTCTCTCCCCACCCGATCCCCGGCCAGTTTCTCCCCACCCGATCCCCGGCCAGTCTCTCCCCCCGATCCCCGGCCAGTCTCTCTCCCCGATCCCCGGCCTCTCTCCCCCCAATCCCCGGCCAGTCTCTCCCACCGATCCCCGGCCAGTCTCTCCCCCCGATCCCCGGCCAGTCTCTCCCGCCGATCCCCGGCCAGTCTCTCCCCCGATCCCCGGCCAGTCTCTCCCCCAGATCCCCGGCCAGTCTCTCCCCCCGATCCCCGGCCAGTCTCTCCCCCCAATCCCCGGCCAGTCTCTCCCCCCAATCCCCGGCCAGTCTCTCCCCCCGATCCCCGGCCAGTCTCTCCATTCTCTCCCCCCGATCCCCGGCCAGTCTCTCTTCCCTGATCCCCGGCGAGTCTCTCCAGTCTCTCTCCCTGATCCCCGGCCACTCTCTCTCCCCGATCCCCGGTGAGTCTTTTCGCCCGATCCCCGGCCAGTCTCTCCCCCCGATCCCCGGCCAGTCTCTCCCCCCGATCCCCGGCCAGTCTCTCCCCCCGATCCCCGGCCTGTCTCTCCCCCCGATCCCCGGCCAGTCTCTCCCCCCGATCCCCGGCCAGTCTCTCCCCCGATCGCCGGCCAGTCTCTCCCCCCGATCCCCGGCCAGTCTCTCCCCCCAATCCCCGGCCAGTCTCTCACACATCCCCGGCCAGTCTCTCACCGATCCCTGGCCAGTCTCTCCCCCCGATCCCTGGCCAGTCTTTCCCCCCGATCCCTGGCCAGTTTCGGCCCCCAATCTCCAGCGAGTCTCTCCAGTCTCCCCGATCCCCGGCCACTCTCTCCCCCCGATCCCCGGCCAGTCTTTGCCCCTGATCCCCGGCCAGTCTCTCCCCCCCGATCCCCGGCCAGTCTCCCCGCCGATCCCCGGCCAGTCTCTCCCCCCGATCCCCTGCCAGTCTCTCCCCCTGATCCCCGGCCAGTCTCTCTCCCCGATCCCCGGCCAGTCTCTCCCCCCGATCCCCAGCCAGTCTCTTCCCCCCGATCCCCGGCCAGTCTCTCCCCCCGATCCCCGGCCAGTCTCTCCCCCCGATCCCCGGCCAGCCTCTCCCCCCGATCCACGGCCAGTCTCTCCCCCCCGATCCCCGGCCAGTCTCTTCCCCCGATCCCCGGCCAGTCTCTCCCCCCGATCCCCGGCCAGTCTCTCCCCCCGATCCCCGGCCAGTCTCTCCCCCCGATCCCCGGCCAGTCTCTCCCCCCGATCCCCGGCCAGTCTCTCCCCCCGATCCCCAGCCAGTCTCCGCACCCCCCCCGATCCCCGGCCAGTCTCTCCCCCCGATCCCCGGCCAGTCTCTTCCGCTGTTCCCCGGCGAGTCTCCCCCCGGTCCCCGGCCAGTTTCTCCCCCCGATCCCCGGCCAGTCTCTCCCCCGATCCCCGGCCAGTCCCTCCCCCCGATCCCCGGCCAGTCTCTCCGCCGGATCCCCGGCCAGTCTCTTCCGCCCGATCCCCGGCCAGTTTCTCTCGCTGATCCCCGGCGAGACTCTCCAGTCTCTCTCCCCAATCCCCGGCCACTCTCTCTCCCTGATTCCCGGCGAGTCTCTCCCCCCGAACCCCGGCCAGTCTCTCCCCGATACCGGGCCAGTCTCGCCCCCCGATCCCGGGCCAGTCTCGCCCCCGATCCCCGGCCAGTCTCTCCCCCCGATCCCCGGCCAGTCTCTGCCCCCGATCCCCGGCCAGCCTCTGCCCCCGATCCCCGGCCAGTCTCTGCCCCCGATCCCCGGCCAGTCTCTCCCCACCCGATCCCCGGCCAGTTTCTCCCCACCCGATCCCCGGCCAGTCTCTCCCCCCGATCCCCGGCCAGTCTCTCTCCCCGATCCCCGGCCTCTCTCCCCCCAATCCCCGGCCAGTCTCTCCCACCGATCCCCGGCCAGTCTCTCCCCCCGATCCCCGGCCAGTCTCTCCCGCCGAACCCCGGCCAGTCTCTCCCCCGATCCCCGGCCAGTCTCTCCCCCAGATCCCCGGCCAGTCTCTCCCCCCGATCCCCGGCCAGTCTCTCCCCCCAATCCCCGGCCAGTCTCTCCCCCCAATCCCCGGCCAGTCTCTCCCCCCGATCCCCGGCCAGTCTCTCCATTCTCTCCCCCCGATCCCCGGCCAGTCTCTCTTCCCTGATCCCCGGCGAGTCTCTCCAGTCTCTCTCCCTGATCCCCGGCCACTCTCTCTCCCCGATCCCCGGTGAGTCTTTTCGCCCGATCCCCGGCCAGTCTCTCCCCCCGATCCCCGGCCAGTCTCTCCCCCCGATCCCCGGCCAGTCTCTCCCCCCGATCCCCGGCCTGTCTCTCCCCCCGAATCCCGGCCAGTCTCTCCCCCCGATCCCCGGCCAGTCTCTCCCCCGATCGCCGGCCAGTCTCTCCCCCCGATCCCCGGCCAGTCTCTCCCCCCAATCCCCGGCCAGTCTCTCACACATCCCCGGCCAGTCTCTCACCGATCCCTGGCCAGTCTCTCCCCCCGATCCCTGGCCAGTCTTTCCCCCCGATCCCTGGCCAGTTTCGGCCCCCAATCTCCAGCGAGTCTCTCCAGTCTCCCCGATCCCCGGCCACTCTCTCCCCCCGATCCCCGGCCAGTCTTTGCCCCTGATCCCCGGCCAGTCTCTCCCCCCCGATCCCCGGCCAGTCTCCCCGCCGATCCCCGGCCAGTCTCTCCCCCCGATCCCCTGCCAGTCTCTCCCCCCGATCCCCAGCCAGTCTCTCTCCCCGATCCCCGGCCAGTCTCTCCCCCCGATCCCCAGCCAGTCTCTCCCCCCGATCCCCGGCCAGTCTCTCCCCCCGATCCCCGGCCAGTCTCTTCCCCCCGATTCCCGGCCAGTCTCTCCCCGATCCCCGGCCAGTCTCGGCCCCCAATCTCCAGCGAGTCTCTGCAGTCTCTCCCCCCGATCCCCAGCCAGTCTCTCCCCCCGATCCCCGGCCAGTCTCCCCGCCGATCCCCGGCCAGTCTCTCCCCCCGATCCCCAGCCAGTTTCTCTCCCCAATCCCCGGCGAGTCTCTGCAGTCTCTCCCCCCGATCCCCAGCCAGTCTCTCCCCCCGATCCCCGGCCAGTCTCCCCGCCGATCCCCGGCCAGTCTCTCCCCCCGATCCCCAGCCAGTCTCTTCCCCCCGATCCCCGGCCAGTCTCTCCCCCCGATCCCCGGCCAGTCTCTTCCCCCCGATTCCCGGCCAGTCTCTCCCCCCGATCCCCGGCCAGTCTCTCCCCCCGATCCCCGGCCTGTCTCTCCCCCCGATCCCCGGCCAGTCTCTCCTCCCGATCCCCGGCCAGTCTCTCTCCCCGATCCCCGGCCAGTCTCTCCCCCCGATCCCCGGCCAGTCTCTCCCCCCGATCCCCGGCCAGCCTCTCCCCCCGATCACCGGCCAGTCTCTCCCCCCGATCCCCGGCCAGTCTCTCCCCGATCCCCAGCCAGTTTCTCCCCCCCGATCCCCGGCCAGTCTCTCCCCCCGATCCCCGGCCAGTCTCTGCCCCGATCCCCGGCCAGTCTCTCCTCCCGATCCCCGGCCAGTCTTTGCCCCGATCCCCGGCCAGTCTCTGCCCCGACCCCCGGCCAGTCTTCCCCCCCGATCCCCGACAGTCTCTCCCCGATCCCCGGCCAGTCCCTGCTCGATCCACGGTCAGTCTCTCCCCCCCAATCCCCGGCCAGTCTCTCCCCCCGATCCCCGGCCACTCTCTCACCCCGATCCCCGGCCAGTCTCTACCCCCGATCCCCGGCCAGTCTCTCCCCCCCAGATCCCCAGCCAGTCTCTCCCCCCGTTCCCCGGCCAGTCTCTCCCCCCGATTCCCGGCCAGTCTCTCCCCCCGATCCCCGGCCAGTCTCTCTCCCCGATCCCAGGCCAGTCTCGCCCCCCGATCCCCGGCCAGTTTCGCCCCCGATCCCCGGCCAGTCTCTCCCCCCGATCCCCGGCCAGTCTCCCCCCGATCCCCGGCCAGTCTCTCCCCCCGATCCCCGGGCAGTCTCTCCCCCCGATCCCCGGCCAGTCTCTCCCCGATCCCCGGCCAGTCTCTCCCCCATCCCCGGCCAGTCTCTCCCCGATCCCCAGCCAGTCTCTCCCCCCGATCCCCGGCCAGTCTCTCCCCGATCCCCGGCCAGTCTCTCCCCCCCGATCCCCGGCCAGTCTCTCCCCCGATCCCCGGCCAGTCTCTGCCCCGATCCCCGGCCAGTCTCTCCCCCGATCCCCGGCCAGTCTCCCCCCGATCCCCGGCGACTCGTGCCCCCGATCCCCGGCCAGTCTCTTCCCCGATCCCCCGCCCGTCTCTCTCCTCGATCCCCGGCCAGTCTCTTCCCCCGATTGCCGGCCAGTCTCTCACCCCGAACCCCGGCCAGTCTCTCCCCGGTCCCCGGCCAGTCTCTCTCCACGATCCCCGGCCAGTCTCCCCGCTGATCCCCGGCCAGTCTCTCCCCCCGATCCCCAGCCAGTCTCTTCCCCCCGATCCCCGGCCAGTCTCTCCCCCCGATCCCCGGCCAGTCTCTCCCTGCCGATCCCCGGCCAGTCTCTCCCCCCGATCCCCGGCCAGTCTCTCCCCCCGATCCCCGGCCTGTCTCTCCCCCCGATCCCCGGCCAGTCTCTCCCCCCGATCCCCGGCCAGTCTCTCTCCCCGATCCCCGGCCAGTCTCTCCCCCCGATCCCCGGCCAGTCTCTCCCCCCGATCCCCGGCCAGCCTCTCCCCCCGATCCACGGCCAGTCTCTCCCCCCCGATCCCCGGCCAGTCTCTTCCCCCGATCCCCGGCCAGTCTCTCCCCCCGATCCCCGGCCAGTCTCTCCCCCCGATCCCCGGCCAGTCTCTCCCCCCGATCCCCGGCCAGTCTCTCCCCCCGATCCCCGGCCAGTCTCTCCCCCCGATCCCCGGCCAGTCTCTCCATTCTCTCCCCCCGATCCCCGGCCAGTCTCTCTTCCCTGATCCCCGGCGAGTCTCTCCAGTCTCTCTCCCTGATCCCCGGCCACTCTCTCTCCCCGATCCCCGGTGAGTCTTTTCGCCCGATCCCCGGCCAGTCTCTCCCCCCGATCCCCGGCCAGTCTCTCCCCCCGATCCCCGGCCAGTCTCTCCCCCCGATCCCCGGCCTGTCTCTCCCCCCGAATCCCGGCCAGTCTCTCCCCCCGATCCCCGGCCAGTCTCTCCCCCGATCGCCGGCCAGTCTCTCCCCCCGATCCCCGGCCAGTCTCTCCCCCCAATCCCCGGCCAGTCTCTCACACATCCCCGGCCAGTCTCTCACCGATCCCTGGCCAGTCTCTCCCCCCGATCCCTGGCCAGTCTTTCCCCCCGATCCCTGGCCAGTTTCGGCCCCCAATCTCCAGCGAGTCTCTCCAGTCTCCCCGATCCCCGGCCACTCTCTCCCCCCGATCCCCGGCCAGTCTTTGCCCCTGATCCCCGGCCAGTCTCTCCCCCCCGATCCCCGGCCAGTCTCCCCGCCGATCCCCGGCCAGTCTCTCCCCCCGATCCCCTGCCAGTCTCTCCCCCCGATCCCCAGCCAGTCTCTCTCCCCGATCCCCGGCCAGTCTCTCCCCCCGATCCCCAGCCAGTCTCTCCCCCCGATCCCCGGCCAGTCTCTCCCCCCGATCCCCGGCCAGTCTCTTCCCCCCGATTCCCGGCCAGTCTCTCCCCGATCCCCGGCCAGTCTCGGCCCCCAATCTCCAGCGAGTCTCTGCAGTCTCTCCCCCCGATCCCCAGCCAGTCTCTCCCCCCGATCCCCGGCCAGTCTCCCCGCCGATCCCCGGCCAGTCTCTCCCCCCGATCCCCAGCCAGTTTCTCTCCCCAATCCCCGGCGAGTCTCTGCAGTCTCTCCCCCCGATCCCCAGCCAGTCTCTCCCCCCGATCCCCGGCCAGTCTCCCCGCCGATCCCCGGCCAGTCTCTCCCCCCGATCCCCAGCCAGTCTCTTCCCCCCGATCCCCGGCCAGTCTCTCCCCCCGATCCCCGGCCAGTCTCTTCCCCCCGATTCCCGGCCAGTCTCTCCCCCCGATCCCCGGCCAGTCTCTCCCCCCGATCCCCGGCCTGTCTCTCCCCCCGATCCCCGGCCAGTCTCTCCTCCCGATCCCCGGCCAGTCTCTCTCCCCGATCCCCGGCCAGTCTCTCCCCCCGATCCCCGGCCAGTCTCTCCCCCCGATCCCCGGCCAGCCTCTCCCCCCGATCACCGGCCAGTCTCTCCCCCCGATCCCCGGCCAGTCTCTCCCCGATCCCCAGCCAGTTTCTCCCCCCCGATCCCCGGCCAGTCTCTCCCCCCGATCCCCGGCCTGTCTCTGCCCCGATCCCCGGCCAGTCTCTCCTCCCGATCCCCGGCCAGTCTTTGCCCCGATCCCCGGCCAGTCTCTGCCCCGACCCCCGGCCAGTCTTCCCCCCCGATCCCCGACAGTCTCTCCCCGATCCCCGGCCAGTCCCTGCTCGATCCACGGTCAGTCTCTCCCCCCCAATCCCCGGCCAGTCTCTCCCCCCGATCCCCGGCCACTCTCTCACCCCGATCCCCGGCCAGTCTCTACCCCCGATCCCCGGCCAGTCTCTCCCCCCCAGATCCCCAGCCAGTCTCTCCCCCCGTTCCCCGGCCAGTCTCTCCCCCCGATTCCCGGCCAGTCTCTCCCCCCGATCCCCGGCCAGTCTCTCTCCCCGATCCCAGGCCAGTCTCGCCCCCCGATCCCCGGCCAGTTTCGCCCCCGATCCCCGGCCAGTCTCTCCCCCCGATCCCCGGCCAGTCTCCCCCCGATCCCCGGCCAGTCTCTCCCCCCGATCCCCGGGCAGTCTCTCCCCCCGATCCCCGGCCAGTCTCTCCCCGATCCCCGGCCAGTCTCTCCCCCATCCCCGGCCAGTCTCTCCCCGATCCCCAGCCAGTCTCTCCCCCCGATCCCCGGCCAGTCTCTCCCCGATCCCCGGCCAGTCTCTCCCCCCCGATCCCCGGCCAGTCTCTCCCCCGATCCCCGGCCAGTCTCTGCCCCGATCCCCGGCCAGTCTCTCCCCCGATCCCCGGCCAGTCTCCCCCCGATCCCCGGCGACTCGTGCCCCCGATCCCCGGCCAGTCTCTTCCCCGATCCCCCGCCCGTCTCTCTCCTCGATCCCCGGCCAGTCTCTTCCCCCGATTGCCGGCCAGTCTCTCACCCCGAACCCCGGCCAGTCTCTCCCCGGTCCCCGGCCAGTCTCTCTCCACGATCCCCGGCCAGTCTCCCCGCTGATCCCCGGCCAGTCTCTCCCCCCGATCCCCAGCCAGTCTCTTCCCCCCGATCCCCGGCCAGTCTCTCCCCCCGATCCCCGGCCAGTCTCTCCCTGCCGATCCCCGGCCAGTCTCTCCCCCCGATCCCCGGCCAGTCTCTCCCCCCGATCCCCGGCCTGTCTCTCCCCCCGATCCCCGGCCAGTCTCTCCCCCCGATCCCCGGCCAGTCTCTCTCCCCGATCCCCGGCCAGTCTCTCCCCCCGATCCCCGGCCAGTCTCTCCCCCCGATCCCCGGCCAGCCTCTCCCCCCGATCCACGGCCAGTCTCTCCCCCCCGATCCCCGGCCAGTCTCTTCCCCCGATCCCCGGCCAGTCTCTCCCCCCGATCCCCGGCCAGTCTCTCCCCCCGATCCCCGGCCAGTCTCTCCCCCCGATCCCCGGCCAGTCTCTCCCCCCGATCCCCGGCCAGTCTCTCCCCCCGATCCCCGGCCAGTCTCCGCACCCCCCCCGATCCCCGGCCAGTCTCTCCCCCCGATCCCCGGCCAGTCTCTTCCGCTGTTCCCCGGCGAGTCTCCCCCCGGTCCCCGGCCAGTTTCTCCCCCCGATCCCCGGCCAGTCTCTCCCCCGATCCCCGGCCAGTCCCTCCCCCCGATCCCCGGCCAGTCTCTCCGCCGGATCCCCGGCCAGTCTCTTCCGCCCGATCCCCGGCCAGTTTCTCTCGCTGATCCCCGGCGAGACTCTCCAGTCTCTCTCCCCAATCCCCGGCCACTCTCTCTCCCTGATTCCCGGCGAGTCTCTCCCCCCGAACCCCGGCCAGTCTCTCCCCGATACCGGGCCAGTCTCGCCCCCCGATCCCGGGCCAGTCTCGCCCCCGATCCCCGGCCAGCCTCTGCCCCCGATCCCCGGCCAGTCTCTGCCCCCGATCCCCGGCCAGTCTCTCCCCACCCGATCCCCGGCCAGTTTCTCCCCACCCGATCCCCGGCCAGTCTCTCCCCCCGATCCCCGGCCAGTCTCTCTCCCCGATCCCCGGCCTCTCTCCCCCCAATCCCCGGCCAGTCTCTCCCACCGATCCCCGGCCAGTCTCTCCCCCCGATCCCCGGCCAGTCTCTCCCGCCGATCCCCGGCCAGTCTCTCCCCCGATCCCCGGCCAGTCTCTCCCCCAGATCCCCGGCCAGTCTCTCCCCCCGATCCCCGGCCAGTCTCTCCCCCCAATCCCCGGCCAGTCTCTCCCCCCAATCCCCGGCCAGTCTCTCCCCCCGATCCCCGGCCAGTCTCTCCATTCTCTCCCCCCGATCCCCGGCCAGTCTCTCTTCCCTGATCCCCGGCGAGTCTCTCCAGTCTCTCTCCCTGATCCCCGGCCACTCTCTCTCCCCGATCCCCGGTGAGTCTTTTCGCCCGATCCCCGGCCAGTCTCTCCCCCCGATCCCCGGCCAGTCTCTCCCCCCGATCCCCGGCCAGTCTCTCCCCCCGATCCCCGGCCTGTCTCTCCCCCCGATCCCCGGCCAGTCTCTCCCCCCGATCCCCGGCCAGTCTCTCCCCCGATCGCCGGCCAGTCTCTCCCCCCGATCCCCGGCCAGTCTCTCCCCCCAATCCCCGGCCAGTCTCTCACACATCCCCGGCCAGTCTCTCACCGATCCCTGGCCAGTCTCTCCCCCCGATCCCTGGCCAGTCTTTCCCCCCGATCCCTGGCCAGTTTCGGCCCCCAATCTCCAGCGAGTCTCTCCAGTCTCCCCGATCCCCGGCCACTCTCTCCCCCCGATCCCCGGCCAGTCTTTGCCCCTGATCCCCGGCCAGTCTCTCCCCCCCGATCCCCGGCCAGTCTCCCCGCCGATCCCCGGCCAGTCTCTCCCCCCGATCCCCTGCCAGTCTCTCCCCCTGATCCCCGGCCAGTCTCTCTCCCCGATCCCCGACCAGTCTCTCCCCCCGATCCCCAGCCAGTCTCTTCCCCCCGATCCCCGGCCAGTCTCTCCCCCCGATCCCCGGCCAGTCTCTCCCCCCGATCCCCGGCCAGCCTCTCCCCCCGATCCACGGCCAGTCTCTCCCCCCCGATCCCCGGCCAGTCTCTTCCCCCGATCCCCGGCCAGTCTCTCCCCCCGATCCCCGGCCAGTCTCTCCCCCCGATCCCCGGCCAGTCTCTCCCCCCGATCCCCGGCCAGTCTCTCCCCCCGATCCCCGGCCAGTCTCTCCCCCCGATCCCCAGCCAGTCTCCGCACCCCCCCCGATCCCCGGCCAGTCTCTCCCCCCGATCCCCGGCCAGTCTCTTCCGCTGTTCCCCGGCGAGTCTCCCCCCGGTCCCCGGCCAGTTTCTCCCCCCGATCCCCGGCCAGTCTCTCCCCCGATCCCCGGCCAGTCCCTCCCCCCGATCCCCGGCCAGTCTCTCCGCCGGATCCCCGGCCAGTCTCTTCCGCCCGATCCCCGGCCAGTTTCTCTCGCTGATCCCCGGCGAGACTCTCCAGTCTCTCTCCCCAATCCCCGGCCACTCTCTCTCCCTGATTCCCGGCGAGTCTCTCCCCCCGAACCCCGGCCAGTCTCTCCCCGATACCGGGCCAGTCTCGCCCCCCGATCCCGGGCCAGTCTCGCCCCCGATCCCCGGCCAGTCTCTCCCCCCGATCCCCGGCCAGTCTCTGCCCCCGATCCCCGGCCAGCCTCTGCCCCCGATCCCCGGCCAGTCTCTGCCCCCGATCCCCGGCCAGTCTCTCCCCACCCGATCCCCGGCCAGTTTCTCCCCACCCGATCCCCGGCCAGTCTCTCCCCCCGATCCCCGGCCAGTCTCTCTCCACCCGATCCCCGGCCTCTCTCCCCCCAATCCCCGGCCAGTCTCTCCCACCGATCCCCGGCCAGTCTCTCCCCCCGATCCCCGGCCAGTCTCTCCCGCCGATCCCCGGCCAGTCTCTCCCCCGATCCCCGGCCAGTCTCTCCCCCAGATCCCCGGCCAGTCTCTCCCCCCGATCCCCGGCCAGTCTCTCCCCCCAATCCCCGGCCAGTCTCTCCCCCCAATCCCCGGCCAGTCTCTCCCCCCGATCCCCGGCCAGTCTCTCCATTCTCTCCCCCCGATCCCCGGCCAGTCTCTCTTCCCTGATCCCCGGCGAGTCTCTCCAGTCTCTCTCCCTGATCCCCGGCCACTCTCTCTCCCCGATCCCCGGTGAGTCTTTTCGCCCGATCCCCGGCCAGTCTCTCCCCCCGATCCCCGGCCAGTCTCTCCCCCCGATCCCCGGCCAGTCTCTCCCCCCGATCCCCGGCCTGTCTCTCCCCCCGATCCCCGGCCAGTCTCTCCCCCCGATCCCCGGCCAGTCTCTCCCCCGATCGCCGGCCAGTCTCTCCCCCCGATCCCCGGCCAGTCTCTCCCCCCAATCCCCGGCCAGTCTCTCACACATCCCCGGCCAGTCTCTCACCGATCCCTGGCCAGTCTCTCCCCCCGATCCCTGGCCAGTCTTTCCCCCCGATCCCTGGCCAGTTTCGGCCCCCAATCTCCAGCGAGTCTCTCCAGTCTCCCCGATCCCCGGCCACTCTCTCCCCCCGATCCCCGGCCAGTCTTTGCCCCTGATCCCCGGCCAGTCTCTCCCCCCCGATCCCCGGCCAGTCTCCCCGCCGATCCCCGGCCAGTCTCTCCCCCCGATCCCCTGCCAGTCTCTCCCCCCGATCCCCAGCCAGTCTCTCTCCCCGATCCCCGGCCAGTCTCTCCCCCCGATCCCCAGCCAGTCTCTCCCCCCGATCCCCGGCCAGTCTCTCCCCCCGATCCCCGGCCAGTCTCTTCCCCCCGATTCCCGGCCAGTCTCTCCCCGATCCCCGGCCAGTCTCGGCCCCCAATCTCCAGCGAGTCTCTGCAGTCTCTCCCCCCGATCCCCAGCCAGTCTCTCCCCCCGATCCCCGGCCAGTCTCCCCGCCGATCCCCGGCCAGTCTCTCCCCCCGATCCCCAGCCAGTTTCTCTCCCCAATCCCCGGCGAGTCTCTCCAGTCTCTCTCCCCGATCCCCAGCCACTCTCTCTCCCTGATCCCCGGCGAGTCTCTGCCCCCGATCCCCAACCAGTCTCGCCCCGATCCCCGGCCAGTCTCTCCCCCCGATCCCCGGCCAGTCTACCCCCGATCCCCGGCCAGTCTCTCCCCCCGATCCCCGGCCAGTCTCTCCCCCTGATCCCCGGCCAGTCTCTCCCCCCGATCCCCGGCCAGTCTCTCCCCCCGATCCCCGGCCAGTCTCTCCCCCCGATCCCCGGCCAGTCTCTCCCCCCGATCCCCAGCCAGTCTCCGCACCCCCCCCGATCCCCGGCCAGTCTCTCCCCCCGATCCCCGGCCAGTCTCTTCCGCTGTTCCCCGGCGAGTCTCCCCCCGGTCCCCGGCCAGTTTCTCCCCCCGATCCCCGGCCAGTCTCTCCCCCGATCCCCGGCCAGTCCCTCCCCCCGATCCCCGGCCAGTCTCTCCCCCCGATCCCCGGCCAGTCTCTCCCGCCGATCCCCGGCCAGTCTCTCCCCCGATCCCCGGCCAGTCTCTCCCCCAGATCCCCGGCCAGTCTCTCCCCCCGATCCCCGGCCAGTCTCTCCCCCCAATCCCCGGCCAGTCTCTCCCCCCAATCCCCGGCCAGTCTCTCCCCCCGATCCCCGGCCAGTCTCTCCATTCTCTCCCCCCGATCCCCGGCCAGTCTCTCTTCCCTGATCCCCGGCGAGTCTCTCCAGTCTCTCTCCCTGATCCCCGGCCACTCTCTCTCCCCGATCCCCGGTGAGTCTTTTCGCCCGATCCCCGGCCAGTCTCTCCCCCCGATCCCCGGCCAGTCTCTCCCCCCGATCCCCGGCCAGTCTCTCCCCCCGATCCCCGGCCTGTCTCTCCCCCCGATCCCCGGCCAGTCTCTCCCCCCGATCCCCGGCCAGTCTCTCCCCCGATCGCCGGCCAGTCTCTCCCCCCGATCCCCGGCCAGTCTCTCCCCCCAATCCCCGGCCAGTCTCTCACACATCCCCGGCCAGTCTCTCACCGATCCCTGGCCAGTCTCTCCCCCCGATCCCTGGCCAGTCTTTCCCCCCGATCCCTGGCCAGTTTCGGCCCCCAATCTCCAGCGAGTCTCTCCAGTCTCCCCGATCCCCGGCCACTCTCTCCCCCCGATCCCCGGCCAGTCTTTGCCCCTGATCCCCGGCCAGTCTCTCCCCCCCGATCCCCGGCCAGTCTCCCCGCCGATCCCCGGCCAGTCTCTCCCCCCGATCCCCTGCCAGTCTCTCCCCCCGATCCCCAGCCAGTCTCTCTCCCCGATCCCCGGCCAGTCTCTCCCCCCGATCCCCAGCCAGTCTCTCCCCCCGATCCCCGGCCAGTCTCTCCCCCCGATCCCCGGCCAGTCTCTTCCCCCCGATTCCCGGCCAGTCTCTCCCCGATCCCCGGCCAGTCTCGGCCCCCAATCTCCAGCGAGTCTCTGCAGTCTCTCCCCCCGATCCCCAGCCAGTCTCTCCCCCCGATCCCCGGCCAGTCTCCCCGCCGATCCCCGGCCAGTCTCTCCCCCCGATCCCCAGCCAGTTTCTCTCCCCAATCCCCGGCGAGTCTCTCCAGTCTCTCTCCCCGATCCCCAGCCACTCTCTCTCCCTGATCCCCGGCGAGTCTCTGCCCCCGATCCCCAACCAGTCTCGCCCCGATCCCCGGCCAGTCTCTCCCCCCGATCCCCGGCCAGTCTACCCCCGATCCCCGGCCAGTCTCTCCCCCCGATCCCCGGCCAGTCTCTCCCCCTGATCCCCGGCCAGTCTCTCCCCGATCCCCGGCCAGTCTGTCCCCCGATCCCCGGCCAGTCTCTCCCCGATCCCCGGCCAGTCTCTCCCCGATCCCCGGCCCGTCTCTTCCCCCGATCCCCGGCCAGTCTCTCCCCCCGATCCCCGGCCAGTCTCTCCCCCCGATCCCCGGCCAGTCTCTCCCCCCGATCCCCGGCCAGTCTCTCTCCCCGATCCCCGGCCAGTTTCTCTCCCTGATCCCTGGCGAGACTCTCCAGTCTCTCTCCCCAATCCCCGGCCACTCTCTCTCCCTGATTCCCGGCGAGTCTCTCCCCCCCGATCCCCGGCCAGTCTCTCCCCGATACCGGGCCAGTCTCGCCCCCCGATCCCCGGCCAGTCTCGCCCCCGATCCCCGGCCAGTCTCTCCCCCGATCCCCGGCCAGTCTCGCCCCCCGATCCCCGGCCAGTCTCTCCCCGATCCCCGGCCAGTCTCCCCCCGATCCCCAGCCACTCTCTCCCCCCCCGATCCCCAGCCACTCTCTCCCTCTGATCCCCGGCCAATCTCTCCCCCCGATCCCCGGCCAGTCTCTCCCCCCGATCCCTGGCCAGTCTCTCCCCCGATCCCCGGCCAGTCTCTTCCCCCCGATCCCCGGCCAGTCTCTCCCCCCGATCCCCGGCCAGTCTCTTCCCCCCGATCCCCGGCCAGTCTCTCCCCCCGATCCCCGGCGGGTCTCTCTCTAATCCCGGGTGAATGTCTCTAATTCTCTGCTTTTTCTCCCAGTCTCTGTGACCCTGGATGTGGAAACAGCAAATCGATGGCTCGAGGTGTCTGAGGATCTGAAGAGTGTGAGACTGGCCGGGACCCGGAGGAATCTCCCTGACACCGGGAAGAGGTTTACAAACTGGCCCTGTGTGCTGGGATCGGAGGGATTCACATCGGGGAGACATTACTGGCAGGTGGAGGTGGCGGGGAATCAGAGCTGGACTCTGGGAGTAGCCGCAGAGTCTGTGAAGAGGAAGGGACGGGTCACACTGAGCCCAGAGACTGGATTCTGGGCCATCGGGCGGGGTTATGATGTGTTTAATGTAATCTCCTCCCCTCAATCCCGTCTCCCCGCCGGTCCGATCCCCGGGAAGGTGGGAGTTTATCTCAGTTATGAGTCCGGGACAGTTTCATTTTACAGCGCGGACACCCTGTCCCATCTCCACACCTTCAGTGGGAATAAATTCACGGGGAAACTTTATCCTTTCTTTGAGACTGGGGATAAAAACAACAAGTGTGTGAGAATCTGCTCCGGCTCCGACCGGGTCTGTAAAAGGGGCGTGGCCTCAGGCAAGCTCGCATCATCCATGACGTCACAGTGACTTGACCCCGCGCCATTCGGGTCAGGAGCAGAGGTCAGGGGTCAGGAGTTAGAAAATGTAATTTCCAAATTACACATTGTAAAATCCCAATGAGACTGTAAATACAACCAATAAAAATATAAAATGTCAGAAGAAGAAAGAAAAACTTGCATTTCTATAGCGCCTTTCACGACCACAGGGCTTCCCAAAGCGCTTTACAGCCAATGAAGTACTTTTTGGAGTGTAGTCACTGTTGTAATGTGGGAAACGCGGCAGCCAATCTGCGCACAGCAAGCTCCCACAGACAGCAATGTGATAATGACCAGATAATCTGTTTTTTGTTACGCTAATTGAGGGATAAATATTGGCCAAGACACCGGGGAAAACTCAAACACAAAAGCAAAATACTGCAGATGCTGAAAACCTGAAATAAAAGGAGAAAATGCTGGAAATACTCAGCAGGTCAGGCAGCATCTGTGGAGAGAGAAACAGAGTTAACGTTTCAGGTCGATGACCCTTCGTCAGAACTCTTCTCTGAAATAGTGCCTTGGGATCTTTTACATCCACCTGAGAGAGCAGACAGGGCCTCGGTTTAAGGTCTCATCGAAAAGACACCTCCGACAGTGCGGCGCTCGCTCAGTACTGCACTGGAGTGTCAGCCTAGATTGTTGTGCTCATGTCTCTGGAGTGGGACTTGAACCCACAACTTTCTGACTCAGGAAGCGAGAGTGCGACCAACTGAGCCACTGGCTGACACTGTAATAAAAACAAAGACTAAAATAAAAAGTAAAACCGACAGCAACTCCATCCCAGCCCTTTCTCATCACTGCCCCACTCCTTTATATTAAAAAGCAGGTATAAGTTGTGCTCTCAAAATGAGGACATTCTTCAGTTCATCAGCACCATTAGTGATGAGAAATACACAAACTATCTCTCTTCAAGAAGACAGGGAGTTTGCAAATCTTCGGTTTAACGGGCTGAATGTTCACTTTTACTGCGGTGCGGGCTGTAAAACGGGCGGCCGATCCGCTAACGCTTGTTGTGGTAAAAGTGAAAATTCACCCCAGAGTGTTTGACGTTCCCTCGCAGTTGATTGTAGTGCCACTTTTAGCCAGGAGGTGGTGATGGCGAGCTGTACAAAGCGCTGTAAAGTTTTACAGTGCAGTATCACCACCTGCTGGTGGAAACCGGTACTGAGGGAATATCAAAAACAGCAAATGCTGAAACACTCGGCTGATCAGACAATTCAGGCAGGACCTTCCTTCAGAACTGAAAGACGATGGGATCAGAAAAAAGAATGGAAAATAAACACGAGCCTAGAATTCCCTCTTCCGTGCTCCTGGCACACACCGAGTCCCTGTCGGGAAAATCCGCATTCACGGTCTGTCCAATGTTCAAAAAAGCACAGGTTGGGATTGTGGAATTTCCCAATATGGGCTCTTGCTGTGTGTCAGGAGAGCAGAATTCCAAAATCTGGGCTTGTATTCCGAGTACAGAGAGGAGATTAATCAGTTAAAAAATCTCTGAAGTGGGTGCTGAAGACATGAAATTTATTTCCAGAGGGTGCCTGGGAGATGCTTTGGTCAAAAGTGAATGGAAACTAGTTACTGGATTATCCTAGGCAGCGCCCTAGGTATGTGTCAGACCGTTACTTCACCCCTTGGTCCTGGATTTGAATCAAACAACAACAACAAATTGCATTTATATAGCACCTTAAACATAGTAAAATGACCCAAGGCGCTTCACAGGAATGTTATCAAACCAAATCTGATACTGAGCTTGGTCAAAGAGGTAGGTTTAATGTAATGTCCATGTAATGTAATTAACGCCACAGTCACTCGGAGGAATGCCAGGGTTCGATGAACAGACTGGGACTATCTTCTTGTTCAGTATTACTTCTTTGTACTGGATGTTTAATGCTTAATAAACCTGTTTTACTGATACACAATATACCTGGACCCAGAGTGCTTTGTGTTGTCACGGAGCAATTATTCTTAAAAACTTTTAAAAGCGACATCACCCCTCAGTCTTCTCTTATCTAGAGAAAAGAGCCCCAGCCTGGGTGCTCTCCAGTGACTCCTCCCGCTGGACGTGGCCATCAGGTGAGGACACAACTGAGCTCAGCTCTGCTGTTCCCGAGACTGCAGTTAGTGCCTTCAGGAGAAGAAGCGAGGAAATTGAGGTTTGAGGGACTTCTACAAAGAAAGCCACATTATAAACAGGCGATTGGCTGTGCTGGTGCTCAGCTCACTGTGCCACGGTGCTCGCTGCACTCCACACATGGTGATCTCCCAGTCTGAGCTGTGCTGCCCTATAAGCTGCAGTGAAATCTCTTATACAGCCCTCAGTGCATTGAGAAATATTGTGCTTTTCAACTTATTTTTTTCCATGAGTAAGCTCTGTCACTCTAGTGTGGCAAATTTAGTTGCCCCCTTTTCCCCCGCCCCTCCAGTGCCACACATCTGTTCCCAGCTGATGGGGCTCACTGGCAAACTGTTCCTACCGGATATAAAACACAAAGTGCCGGCAGTGCATGGCAGACCAGTCAGTATCTGTAAAGAGAAAAGAGCCGATTGATGGTTTGAATGTGAATCTTTTCATCAGAACTCGTGATGAGGCATTATACACCTGAAACACCTTTTCCAATTCAGGTTTATTGTATTAGTAGATTCTGTTTTTTATATTATTGTTCACACCAGGTCTCTGCTAATACGGAAATGTAACCTGCTTCGAGCAGATACAGAAGAAGAGAGCACCTTTGTTTCATTTCTTTACCTCACTGCCTGTGCTGGGACGTGTCTTGGCTCTGATGTGAGCTCCCTGCTTCTGCTGGGATGCTGATTGCCTCTGCTGTGTGCTTCATGAATCTGCTGGAATACACCCTGGTTCTGCTGGGAAACCCCATGCCGCTGTGTGATTGATGCTCCTTTCCTCTCTTCTTTACCTGCCTCTGTTGGCCTGAGTAAGATCTGGATCTCAATGTGTGGCCAACAACAGTGCCCGTGAACTTTCTTCCACTACATCCACGGGTATCTTGCTCCTGACAGACCAGTAAGCAGCGCCTGAACTTCCTGCTTTAGAGTTTTTGTCTGGCAACATTTTTGTTCTTTTCGTTCGCTTTGTTTGTATTGTTAGATTAATGAATGTAATCAAGATGGCGAGACTGCTCTAAAACTACGTGATCGCTGGTTGGATGCAAATTCATTACCAACAAAAAAAATCAATGAAGGAATTCTGGGGAATAAATTGGTTTTGGGCGGTCGTTCAAAATGTCCAGCTAAGTCCAGAATGAGGTGTGACCGGCAGGAATAAACACAGGAAATGCTGGAAATCCTCAGCAGGTCAGGCAGCATGTGTCGGGAGAGACACCGAGTTTCAGGTCGATGAGCCGTGGTCAGAACTGCAGGAAGCCGGTGAGCTCGCTGCCTGTAATGTGGCTCCACAGCCGGAAGGTGGCGCTCCATGGCCGTGTCTCCGGTGGATTCCCGCGGTCCGGCTCACTCGAGCTGCTTTCCCACCGCGGCCATTGGCCACACTTCCCCAAGGCCCGCCAGCTTCACTCGCTCTCAGAAGGAACCGCATGAAGGTTCCGTCAATGACCAATTCCTGAGTCTGTTCCGCGACCCGTCTGCGTGCGATTCACAGGCTGAAACAGAAGAGCCCGTGTCCAGTGACAATGACCTGGTCATTGGCCGGAGAGCCTGTCACTCAGTGAGGGGGCGGGTCTCTCCCGGGGGAAGCGGATTGGCCGGAGAGCCTGTCACTCAGTGAGGGGGCGGGTCTCTCCCGGGGGAAGTGGATTGGCCGGAGAGCCTGTCACTCAGTGAGGGGGCGGGTCTCTCGCGGGGGAAGTGGATTGGCCCGAGAGCCTGTCACTCAGTGAGGGGGCGGGTCTCTCCCGGGGGAAGTCGATTGGCCGGAGAGCCTGTCACTCAGTGAGGGGGCGTGTCCAGTGACAATGACCTGGTCAATAGTCAGTTCCAACCCTCAGCTTATCAGCTCCGTCTCATTTTAATCGGGGTTTCACTGCAGAGCAGAGGAGCGCTGCAGAGTGAGTGAAGGCGGCTGGAGAGCGGGGAGGGGGGAGCTCGGGAAACGCCTCAGAGCCCCGGGACAGACCGGCTTTAGAAAGATCCAGAGTCCAAATTCATCGGTGGAGGGTCCGGGGGACACTCGGGGACATTTCCCGATAGTCAGTCCGCCTCTGAGGGCAAGTCCGCGGGCCGGATCAACCTGTTCCAGGGTCTGATCCGACACCCTGCTGAAAACAGATGTTTCCTCTTACGATCCAGATGCTGTCACGTTTTTCCATTTGCTCCTCACAGCAGCGCACATCTGGGGCACTAACAGATGCCTCAGTGGCAGTAATTTACTGACTGAATTCAATCTAGTCTCCTCCTACAGTACTAAAGTCTCTATAAATAGCAGATATTATCACACAGACCGGAGGGTTACAGATTGAATTGACTGATATATTAGATAAAATTAATCAGTGGTGTGAGAAATTCAAATTTGGCAAAGCCTAACGGTGCGATTTATATAAAAATAGTTGCCAGGATAAAGTTACTCACGGCTCAGTTGACTCTGGTAAGATTATCTGGAGATTCAATATATAAACCAGTGTAGTTTAGCATCAAATCCCTGGGCTGGGACCTTCCACCCTCCCTCTGGCAATGAATGGACACAGCTGGGGGGAGTGGGTGGAAATGTGGCTCTGGGCGCAGTCCACCGATTTCACCGCCCATTGGATTTCCTGCCACACACGGGCAGGCCCATTGAAATAATATTCAATGCACAGAATTACTTCAGTTTCAAATACAAAAACAAAATACTGTGGAAGCTGGAAATCTGATGTAGTATCAGAAAATGCTGGAAATACTGAGCAGGTCAGGCGGCATCTGTGGAGACAGAAACAGAGTAAACGTTTCAGGTCTATGAGATTTCAAATATTGGGACTCGGTCTTCATTGGAATGTGACTGCCGAGTTGCATGAACCTTCTGTGCATTGCCGGGTATGTCCTGGGGTCGGGGGATGCAATTTGGAGGGAGCGACACTGATCAGTAGAGGGAGGAACAGTGATCAGGAGAGGGAGGGGGCAGTGATCGGGAGAGGCGGGGCAGAGATCGGGAGAGGGAGGGGCAGTGATGTAAAAGTATCCTCCGGACTCAAAGGAAAACCATAAACAATGCATGCAGGGCAGAACTAGGCCAATATCCACTAATAATTACTATCCAAAAAAGAGCCACCAAATTTTGGAAACACCTAAAAATGAGCAACCCCCACTGCTATCATTATGAAGCCTTGAAATGCCAAGACAGGACCATAAAGAAGAATACCCTCAGTCAACTAGTCCTGGGACTCAGTGAAGCAACCACTAACACTACTAACAATAACCAGCCCCAGGACAGTGACATCGTAGCACAGAGAATTCGACCCAACACAATTGTCACTAAGCAAAAGGAAAAATACCTGTCATATTGGGCAGAAACAACAAAAACCCAAAACAAACTCAATTGCTACTTGGCCCTAAACAGACAATACAACATGACTGAATACCTGACCACGGTAAAGGATAGCAAACTGAGAAAAACCTTGACAAGGTACAGACTTAGTGAACATAGCCTGGCGATCGAAAAAGGCAGACACAGACAGACCCGGCTGCCAAGAGAGGACAGGATATGCTCTCACTGCAGTCAGGGAGTGGTGGAGACAGAGATGCACTTCCTCACAGCTTGTGGAAAATATCAGGGCATCAGGGAGAATTTCTACCAAAAATTCTCACAAATATGCCCTGAATTCAGAAATTTGAATGACGACCAAAAACTCCCATACCTACTAGGGGAACAGAGAAACTGTGTAACCTTAGCGGCACACTATGTTACAGCTTGCCATAAACAGAGGGACAACCAGTAAACCTAAGAAAAGAGTATATACAAATTATACGAAGGTATATTTATACACTCAGGGATATAACTGTTTATACACTGTATGAATAGATCTGCGTTTATGTGTTCAACCATAAATGTTTTTCGATGCTTTGGCAGCATAAGATGTATCTTATCATGCCAATAAAGCGATTTGAATTGAATTGAATTGAATTGATGGGGAGAGGGAGGGGCAGTGATCGGGAGAGGGAGGGGCAGTGATCGGGAGAGGGAGGGGCAGTGATCGGGAGAGGGAGGGGCAGTGATGGGGAGAGGGAGGGGCGGTGATGGGGAGAGGGAGGGGCGGTGATGGGGAGAGGGAGGGGCGGTGATGGGGAGAGGGAGGGGCAGTGATGGGGAGAGGGAGGGGGCAGTGTTTTGCAGAGCCAGGGGGCGGTCAGGATGTGCTGAGCAGGGCTGGCCCAATCTCTGCCGTTGAGCCGGAACATAGGAACTTGGGGACAGGAGTGGGCCATTCAGCCCCTCGACCCTGATCGATCATTTAATGAGATCATGGCTGTTCGGTATTCCATCTACTGCCTTGGGTCCATATCCTTTCATAACCTTGGTTAGCAAAAATCTACCGGCCTCAGAAGTGAAATTATTAATTGAGCGAGCATCTACTACTGTTTGTGGGACAGAGTTCCACACTTCTGCCTCCCCTTTCCATGAAGAAATGTTTCCTGACTTCTCCCCTGAATGGTTTGACACTCAGGTTACATCCCCTTGTCCTGGACTCCCCACCGGTGGAAACATTTTCTCTCAATCGACCCTATTAATTCCTTTCAAAATCATAAAAACCTCAATCAAATCAGCCATTAACCTTCAATATTACAGGGAATACAAGCCTAGTTTCTGTAATCTCTCCTCATCATTTAACCTCTGGGGCCCTGGTGAATCTCCGCTGCCCTCTTTCCAAGGCCAATATCTCCTTTCTAAGGTGCGCGGCCCAGATAAGACTGGAGTCCTGTCTTATCAAAGGCATCAAAACTTCCTCCACTTTATATTCTAGCCCTCTACTTATAAATGATCACATTCCATTAGCTGTTTGATTAATGTTTGTACCTGACCTGCGACATTTTAGTGATCTGTGTGCATGGACCCCGAAATCTCTTCGGACCTCCACTGCGGGAGATTCTGGTCAATTCACTTGTTAAGTTCTCCAGTAAAACTTATTTTCTTTATACGCAGTTACTGATTTGTTTATTAATACTGATACACAACATATATACAATTAGAATTAGCTTACAAGGTAAAGTAAACAGCTCAGCGAGAAGACTGATGGGAAAAGCACTGATCAGTTTGACATTTTATCGCAGTCGACTATCGCTGAATAAAACACAGTGAAAAAACAGGAAGTGACAGAAGTTGAAAAGCGAGGAGTTTAATAACTTGAGTAAACAAGGCACAGCTGGGGCTGGAATTCATGCAACCACAGAAACTCGACTGATAAGAAGGGGCCCGTGTGCCACAATAATATCTCCTGTAATCGGTGTTGTTCAGTGGACAGGAACAGAAGGTGAGGGACGGTGTGAGATCAGAGGAGGAGAAAGAGGGCCTATCAGGGGAGGGAGAGAAATTGTGTGACAGATCCGAGGGACGCTACATAGGTTTGAATTGAAAGAAATGGTTTAAGAAAGGGACACCAGCAGTGGTTAAATGTAGAAGAAGACAGGAGGATTCATATAATTCTCAGAGATGTTCAGAGGCGAAAAAGGTCCTGACGCACGGCCAGACAACACTTAATGTGACTTTTTTCCAAAGGGTTAAGCGGGGTTGTATAACTCTTAATTATACCTTGTAAACTGCTGATTAATTTTATTGTTTCTTGCTTGTGCTGAATAAATGTTTAACCACTGCCACCAATCCGGGTCAATGTCGAATCATTTGGAATCAAAGATCTCACAAAGAGATTCTTGCAACTGTTCCAGCTTTTCACCATTTAAAAAAATCGGATCTATAATTTTTTGGTCCAGAATTGATGATCTCATTGAAATCCATCTGCCACAGTTTTATCCACTCACTTACTCTTTCAATGTCTCTTTGTAATTTTAAGTTCCCATCTACACGACTTACTGCACCAACAATCTTTGGATCGTTGGCAGAGTTAGATAAATGGCTCTCTATTGTGTTATCCAAGGCATTACTAAATATAATGAATAGTCGAGGCCCCAGCACCGAACCTTGTGGGATACCCACAGTCACCTCCTTCCCATTCGATTACATATTCTTTATCCCTACTCTCTGTATTATCCCGCATAACCAATCTTGAAACCAGGTCAATAATTTGCCTTCAATTCCATGCATTCTCCTTTTTGCTAACAGTCTCTTATGTGGAACATTATCGAACGCCCTCTGATGTCCACATGAACTACATCCATACACATCCCCCTATCTACTTCTTTAGTTACTTTCTCAAAAAATCAATCAGCTCCGTTAGACATGGCCTACCCTTTACAAATTCATGTTGGCTCTCTCTAACCAGCTCAGAGTTCTCTAACTGCTCAGCCACTCTGTCCTTAATTATAGATTCCAATAACTTGCCCACAGCGGATTTTAGACTAACAGATCTAATATAAAGGGTGAGCTCCCAAATAACAGGCGCAGTGCAGTCTGGGCAACGTCAAACACTCCTTTCTTATTCAACAGAGGAAGAAGAGACATGAACGGGAATCTGACGTCACAAACGTTAATAAAGGCACAAATACGAGTAACACATACTTCCAAATCTTTTCACTGAAAAATTCTTTCACTTGGTGTAAAAGCTGACTGCGTTGAATCTGATTATGAGCACCGTGGGATATTTTGTTCACTATTGATTCTATGCTCTGTGAGCACCGAAGGAGAGGTTTCCGTAGTGTAGCGGTTATCACGTTTCCCTTACACAAGAAAGGTCCCCGGTTTGAGCCCTGGGAAACATTCCATTTCTCAGGATTTTATTCTGTGCAGTGACCAGTCCTGTTAATTTTAACAAAAGTTGCCCCAGATTTCTGCTTTCATATACAATGAACATTTTAAACAAGACACCTAAAATAAGTTGTGTAAAATGAGATATGGGTAACAGATCATCACATACAAAGGGCAAAATGCATTATTGAAGTGCGTTTCGCCTTTCTTTCATTCTGTAATTTATGGTAATCGTTTATTTAATGGTGATTGTAAATAATTCAACTGCAAGTCCAATAGTGGCGGCAAAATGAGGACTCGTTTGTGATTTGAACCGCGGATTTCTCGGAAATTTAAACAACCACCGAAGCGAAAATCGGACCCCGAGAATGCTGGTTCAAACCTAGCCGAGTGAGCAGGTAACCATTGTAAAACCACTTAGTATGTGGCTATTCTAGATGAGCTGTTAGGAGGTCAATGTATCCGGGCTGCAGGAGGACACCCCAGGCGCAGCAGAGGAGTCTCTGCATTAGTTCTGCGAGGAAACAGTATTTTTCCCTTCTCTCTTCCTCTTCTCTATATCCCTGTGTTTTGATTTCTCTAGTTATTCCCACTGTCTCAGTTTCCTGAATCATAACACGGTGCTGTCATTTTTGGAGACGCGCATTCTTTGTTACTTATTGAAAGGACACCCAGACGGAGCGATTGAAACTGCAATTTGAATCCTGTCGCTGACCCTGTGTTTTCCGATTAATCTGTGTTGTTCTGCTTCCACATTCTCAATGAGAAAGTTCCCAGCCTCAATTTTTAAATAAAATAAGTCCCACCTCTTCAAATAGAGAGACGCGAGCGGGAGATTCCCTAAATCAGCGACACATTTCCCCAAATCCTCCTTAAAGTACCACAAGCCAAACTGTGTCCTATATGGGAAATATCATTGAGAATTACTTCACTCACTGTAATGCTGCCATTTGAATGGCATAATTCGCCTGATAATTCCCATTTTATTTATACTTAAACAAACATGTAAATTATTCCAGTTTTCATATTTACTAATCTTGAATGGGTAAAAGGTATTAAATTGCCTCCACCCACTTTCGAACCGTTGAGTTTTCGTGTGTTAGCGGAATGCGATAACCACTACACACCGCAAACCCTTCAGCACTCGGATGCACTGCAGCGACTCCATAGGATCAGGAGGAGGCCATTCAGCCCCTCGAGCCTGCGCCGGCATTCAATTAGATCAGGTCTGGTCTGTTTCTTCACTCCATCTACGCGCTTTGTTTCCGTAACCCGTAATCACCTTACCCAACAAAAACCTATCGACAATCTTGAGCCTGAAACCAGCTGCACTCCTGGATCCAGAGAGAAAAGGCTTGTTACTGACGGCCACCCTGCAGATCAATTAATTACATTTCTGAACTTCAGGGCTTCAGAGATTCCAGGGTTTAAAAGATGAAATGGGCCTCACTGTGGATCACTTTACTCTCACTGAAAGGTATCTGATTAGTGAAGTGAAATAAAGAACAATTAAGAAGCCGCTGTAGCCCTATTACCAGGAGAATAAACTACACATACATCTCTCTCATTTCCCAGCTCTAATGAAGGGTAATCGAATTGAGACATTCACTCTTTTTTTATCCACAGATACTGCCTGAACTCTTGAGAATTTCCAGCATTTTCCGTTTCTAGTTCACATTTATAGAATTTGCAGTAACTTTCTTCTACTCATGTTGAAGTGAACCCGCTGGTTGTTCATCCACAGCAAGTTTAATCAATAATGTTCCATGCCCAGGATCGAACCGGGAACTTTTACGCGAGTAAAGCGAACGCGATATCCACTACACTACGGGAACCACTTTGTGCACCTTTTCAACAGAGGGGAACTGACCACTGAACTCCCTCTGTGCTGATTGGTTCACCTTAAACAGCATCACACAATATAAAGGATGAGCTCACAAAACCAGCCGCAGTGCAGTCTGGTCAACGACAGCCCTCCTTTCTTTATCAACAGAGGAAGAACAGACATGAACGGGAGTCAGACGCCACAAACTTTAAGTAAAGGTACAAATACGAGTAACACATACTTCCAAATCATTTCACTGAAACATTTTTCACTTGATGTAAAAGCTGACCGCGTTGAATCTGAAAATGAGCACCGTGTGATATTTTGTTCACTATTGATTCCATACTCTGTGAGTAGTGATGCAGAGGTTTTCGTAGTGTAACGGTTGTCACTTTCGCCTCAAGACGCGACAAGTACCCGGTTCGACACCTGGTGGAAAAGTTACATTTGCCAGCATTTTTAAAAAGAAAGTTGCCCCAGATTTCTGCTTTCATAAGCAATGAATATTTTAAACGAGGGACGGATGTTGCCTGACTTGCTGAGTTTTTCCAGCATTTTCTGTTGTTATTCCTAAAATACAATGTGCTAAATGAAAAGTGGTTAACAGTTCATTACTTACAAAGGGCAAAATGAGTTATTGAAGTGTGTTTCGCCTTTCTTTCATTCTGTAATTTAAGGTAACCGGTTATTTAATGGTGATTACAAAAGATTCAACTGCACAGTCCAATAGTGGCGGCAAAACCAGCGCTGGTTTGTGATTTGACCCGCGGATTTCTCGGAAATTTAAACAACCACCGAAGCGAAAATCGGACCCCGAGGACGCTGGCTCAAACCTAGCCGAGTGATGAGGTAACTATTGTATAACCATTTTCTGTATGTGTCTATTCTTAATGAGCTGTTAGGACGTTAATGTATCCGGGCTGCAGGAGGCCACCCCAGGCGCAGCAGAGGAGTCTCGCCATTAGATCTCCGTGGAGACAGTATTTTCCCCTCCTCTCTTCCTCTTGTCTATATCCCTGGGCTTTTATTTTAGTATTTATTCCCCCTGTATCAATATCTTGAAATATAACAAGGTGGGGACATTTTAAGAGACGCGATTTCTATGTTACTTATTGAAAGGACAGGCAGACGGACCGATTGAAACTGCAATTTGAATCCGGTCACTGACCCTGTGCTTTTCTATTAATCTGTGTTGTTCTGCTTCCACATTCTCAATGAGAAAGTTCCGAGCCTCAAGTTTTAAATAAAATAAGTCCCACCTCTTCAAGGAGCGACACGCGAGCCGGAGATTCCCGAAATCAGCGCCAACATTCTCCTGTTCCTGGGACTAGGGACAGGGTCACTGGCAAGGCTTGGAAGCTAAGCAGAGCCAGGCCTGGTTAGTACCTGGAGGGGTGACCATCAGTGGAAGACCAGGTGCAGAAGGTCACGGAAGGAGCCCCGAGGAGGGGCGGTTGGTGAGAAGGTCACGGAAGGAGGAGCAGCTGGTGAGCAGGCCCGGGCGTTGGGCTGAAGATTGTCGGACAGGAGGAATGGTGGAAATGGAATGGCGGCGCGCACCAACGCAGCGGCTTTGCTTCTCCCAGTCATGGGAGCTTGCAAGATCACATTTCATTGTTCATGTACTTGTGCAATGACAATAAAGTTGAATTATTATTATTATTACAGTACCGCAACCAAAACTGTGTCCTATATGGGAAATATCATTGAGAATCACTTCACTCACTGTAACGCTGCCATTTGAATGGTCTAAATCGCCGGCCAATGCGTATTTTATTTATACTGAACCAAACATGCAAATTATTCCAGTTTTCATATTTACTAAACTTGAATGGAGAAAAGGCAGTAAATTGCCTCCACCCACTTTCGAACCGTTAAATTTTCGTGTTTTGGCGGAGTGCGATAAACACTACCCACCGGAAACTCTCCAGCACTCGGTGCATTGCAGTGCAGCGACTCCATAGGAACAGAAGGAGGCCATTCAGCCCCTCGAGCCTGTTGCACCATTCATAGAAACATAAAAGATAGGAGCAGGAGTGGGCCATTCGGCCCTTCGAGCCAGCTCCGCCATTTAATGAGATCATGGCTGATCATCCAATTTCAGTACCCGGTCCCTGCTTTCTCCCCATACCCCTGGATCCCTTTAGCCTTAAGAAATATATCCAACTCCTTCTTGAATATATTTACTGAATTGGCTTCTACTGCCTTCTGTGGTAGAGAATTCCACAGGTTCACCACTCTCTGGCAGAAGAAATTCCTCCTCATTTCAGTCCAAAATGGCCTACCACTTATCCTTAAACTGTGATCCCTGGTTCTGGACTCCCCGAACATCGGGAACATCATTCCTGCATCTAGTCTGTCCAGTCCTGTCAGAATTTTATAAGTTTCAATGAGATCCCCTCTCATTCTTCTAAACTCCAGCGAGTACAAGCCCAATCGACCCAATCTCTCCTCATACGTCATTCCTGACATCCCAGGTATCAGCCTGGTGAATCTTCACTGAACTCCTTCCATGGCAAGAACATCCTTCCTCAGATAAGGCGACCAAAACTGCACACAATATTCAAGACGTGGTCTCACCAAGGCCCTGTACAACTGCAGCAAGGCATCTTTGTTCCTGTACTCGAACCCTCTCGCTACGAAGGCCAACATACCATTTGCCTTCTTAACCGCCTGCTGCAGCTGCATGCTTACCTTCAGCGACTGGTGCACAAGGACAGCCAGTTCTCGTTGCACTTCTCCTTCTCCCAATCTATTGCCATTCATATAATCTGCCTTCCTGTTTTTGAAACCAAAATGGATAACCTCGTATTTATCCACGTTATATTGCATCTGCTATGCTTTTGCCCAATCACCCAACCTGTCCAAATCATCCTGGAGTTTCTCGGCATCCTCCTCACAGCACACACCCTCACCCACAAAAATATTAACCGCAGAATTTAAGCTTGTAATGAAAAGGAGAAAGAAATGCTCACAAACCAATCACTTACCTGCTTCCTGGTGATGTCACACTTGGATTACTTTTTACCTCTCTCCCCTGCTGTTGAATTGGTCGGGTCTCACCTCGCTGAATCAGCCGCCGCTTTTAAACTTCCGCCGGTCACTGCTCCCTCACAGGTCCGATGCTCTGGTCGGGCCTTGCCTCGCTGAATCAGCCGCCGCTTTTAAACTTCCGCCGGTCACTGCTCCCTCACAGGTCCGATGCTCTGGTCGGGCCTCGCCTCGCTGAATCAGCCGCCGCTTTTAAACTTCCGCCGGTCACTGCTCCCTCACAGGTCCGATGCTCTGGTCGGGTCTCACCTCGCTGAATCAGCCGCCGCTTTTAAACTTCCGCCGGTCACTGCTCCCTCACAGGTCCGATGCTCTGGTCGGGCCTCGCCTTGCTGAATCAGCCGCCGCTTTTAAACTGCCGCTGGTCACTGCTCCCTCACAGGTCCGATGTTCTGGTCGGGCCTTGCCTCGCTGAATCAGCCGCTGCTTTTAAACTGCCGCCGGTCACTGCTCCCTCACAGGTCCGATGCTCTGGTCGGGCCTCGCCTCGCTGAATCAGCTGCCGCTTTTAAACTTCCGCCGGTCACTGCTCCCTCACAGGTCCAATGCTCTGGTCAGGCCTCGCCTCGCTGAATCAGCCACCGCTTTTAAACTTCTGCCGGTCACTGCTCCCTCACAGGTCCAATGCTCTGGTCGGGCCTCGCCTCGCTGAATCAGCCGCCACTTTTAAACTTCCGCCGGTCACTGCTCCCTCACAGGTCCAATGCTCTGGTCAGGCCTCGCCTCACTGAATCAGCCACCGCTTTTAAACTTCCGCCGGTCACTGCTCCCTCACAGGTCCAATGCTCTGGTCAGGCCTTGCCTCGCTGAATCAGCTGCCGCTTTTAAACTTTCGCTGGTCACTGCTCCCTCACAGGTCCGATGCTCTGGTCGGGCCTTGCCTCGCTGAATCAGCTGCCGCTTTTAAACTTCCGCTGGTCACTGCTCCCTCACAGGTCCGATGCTCTGGTCGGGCCTCGCCTCGCTGAATCAGCCGCCGCTTTTAAACTTCCGCCGGTCACTGCTCCCTCACAGGTCCGATGCTCTGGTCGGGCCTCGCCTCACTGAATCAGCCGCCGCTTTTAAACTTCCGCCGGTCACTGCTCCCTCACAGGTCCGATGCTCTGGTCGGTTCTCGCCTCGCTGAATCAGCCGCCGCTTTTAAACTTCCACTGGTCACTGCTCCATCACAGGTCCGATGCTCTGGTCGGGCCTCGCCTCGCTGAATCAGCCGCCGCTTTTAAACTTCTGCCGGTCACTGCTCCCTCACAGGTCCGATTCTCTGGTCGGGCCTCGCCTCGCTGAATCAGCCAGCGCTTTTAAACTTCCGCCGGTCACTGCTCCCTCACAGGTCCGATGCTCTGGTCAGGCCTCGCCTCGCTGAATCAGCCGCCGCTTTTAAACTTCCGCCAGTCACTGCTCCCTCACAGGTCCGATGCTCTGGTCGGGCCTCGCCTCGCTCACAGCCGCCGCTTTTAAACTTCCGCTGGTCACTGCTCCCTCACAGGTCCAATGCTCTGGTCGGGCCTCGCTTCGCTGAATCAGCCACCGCTTTTAAACTTCGGCAGGTCACTGCTCCCTCACAGGTCCGATGCTCTGGTCAGGCCTCACCTCGCTGAATCAGCCAGCGCTTTTAAACATCCGCCAGTCGCTGCTCCCTCACAGGTCCGATGCTCTGGTCGGGCCTCATCTCACTGAATCAGCCGCCGCTTTTAAGCACCCCGGAGAGGTTCGATCTCTGGCCCTGTGTCCTGGGATCGGCGGGATTCACATCAGGGAGACACTACTGGGAGGTGGAGGTGGGTATCAAAATGTTGTGGGGTCTGCGAGTGGCCCGAGTGTCTGCCGAGAGGAAAGGGACATTCACCCTGAGCCCGGAGCTCGGATACTGGACTGTGAGGCTGAGACTCGGAAGTGTCTATTTGGCCAACACCTCCCCCTGACCGACCCCCCTCACCCCGAGTGTGGATCCCTGGAAGATCGGGGTGTACCTGGACTATGAGGGCGGACAGGTGTCATTTTACAATGCGGACAACGTGTCCCATCTCCACACTTTCACCCACCCTTTCACTGAGAGAATCTTTCCCATCTTCAATCCGGGATCGAATGATGGCGGGAAAATCTCCGCCCCACTGACAATCTGCGGGGGTTAAGGTCACTAACAGGTCCATCCCATAATTTCACCCTGCCTCCTGCCAGCTGCAAACTGATGGGTGTCGGTCTCAGTCACAGGTGGTGCGGATGGTCCAAATGTCGCCTGAGGTCAGGGCGGCTACAACCAGTGACAATGTCTTGTTGGTGAGATTTGTTTGTTTAATCAGTGCAGGGGAACAAACTCGTGGCAACTGCTCCAGAGACTCCTGTAAAATTAAATAAAAACCTCAAGAACATCGAGAATCATCGGGGCCCAGAGACAGAGGAGAATTAAAACAGGGGCGGTGCTCCCTCAGTACTGCACTGAAGTGTCAGCCTGGATTATGTGCTCAAGTCTGTGAAGTGGAAGAGACAAGAGTGTCCGCACTGAGTGAAGGCTGTCAGTAAGACAAGGCACACTGAGTGAACGGGGCTGAAATAACTGAGGAGAAAGCTGAAAGAGACCTTGGAGAGTAAACACAATGTTAATTATGGCCAAACAATGCAGAGCAACAATCAACAAGTTAACAGGATATTGACCCGCCCGATGTCTGGAGGGGGAAACCAGAGCGGCTGTAGCAGAGGCTGGTTTTGGGGAGTCTGGGGGAGCGCTCCCGCTCCTCCCGGTCCCACAGTAATGAAGGGGAACTTTCCTTTGGGATTCTCTTTGGCCGGGCTGCCAGCTGAGAGTGTTCGGAGTGTGCACGGTGCAATCTCTACCCAGTTCAGTCAAAGTGGCAATCGATGTCTTGTGTACATCTAGAACAGCTGGGCTTGTTCTCCTTAGAGCAGAGAAGGTCAAGGGGAAATTTAATAAGGTGTTCAATATCAGGAAGGGCTTTGATAGAGTAAATAAGGAGAAATTGTTTCCAGTGGCAGGAGGGTCAGTAACTAGAGACCGCAGACTTAAGGTAATTGGTAAAAGAACCAGAGGTGAGATGATTAGAACATTTGTTTACACAACGAGTTGTCATGATCTGGAATGTTCCCTGAAATGGTGGTGGAAGCAGATTAAATAATAACTGTTAAAAGGGAATTGGATAAATAATTGGAGCAATAAAATTACAGGGCTATAGGAAAGAAGAGGATTATGGGTCTAATTGGTTGCTCTTTCAAAGAGCCAGCACAGGCCCGATGAGCCGAATGGCTTCCTGTGCTGCATGAGTCTTTAATTCTATATGATCCTGATTTGCACTTTGAATGAGCCGATCACCTGATTCGGGACTGCACCAGTCCCAGCGATCGGTCTGGGGAAATGTTGCCGTGGCCACAGCACCGAGGTGGTGCATCACTGCCCAGCATTTTGGGGCAAAACCACCTTGTTTCTGCCAGTGGGAGGCCTGAAAACTTTCCCCAAAGAGTCATCAACATGTGGAGTGAAGTTCCAGAGAGAGCAATGGAGACAAAAACCCTGGAATCATTCAAGAAACTATTCAACACTACAATGGCGGGAAGTTAAGATCTCTTGGTGGATCAAGTTGGTCAGAATGGCCTTCCTCATCTGTAATTATCTTGGTCTCTTGGTTCTTCTGTATGTTTCCAAGTGTCAATGGGACTAACTTCATGTCAATGTCCATAACTACACAGAAATGTAACTTTCCAGATGTATCTTGTTTCTGTCATTGTCACAGCAAGAATATTGAGGCGTTGATACTCTTGCAATCACTTTGATATGATTGGTCTTGCTACAACTAGCCTGACAATCTATTAAACTCAGAACACTCAGTGTGAGCGGAGAGCTGTCTGCATTAGATTAGAAGGCAGCTTATCAGAACAGGAAGCAATACATGCTCTTTGCAGAAGTTTTATGTAACTCAATAATTTACCGACATGATTACTATCCCATTTTATTCTGCCAACTATCTCAAATTAATAATCAGTGACTATAAAAAGAAAGACTCGCATTTCTATAGCGCCTTTCATGACCTCAGGAAGTGCATCACAGCCCTAGATCACTTGATAGGTCACAGAAACAACTGTCCAGTGCTGGTCAGTTCTGCAATTTGACCAGAGGAAACCCATTAATTGGGATTGTGCTTGTAAACGCTCACTGTGAAATTGCAGTGAATAGCAATGACGTTAGTGATAGACTAGTAACCAGCGCTTGGACTCCCTGCTTTAGAGATTTTGCCTGACAAGACTGTTGTTTTCTTTTCATTTGCTTTATTTGAATTGTTAGATTAATGGAAGTAATAAAGATGGTGAGACTGCTCTAAAATCATGTGATCGCAGGTTGAATGCATTTTCATGAAGAACAGAAAAATCCAGGAAGGAATTCTGGGTGAAATTGGTCGTGGGCGGTAATGCAACATTTCCAGAACATTGGGCGGGTGTAAAACTGCCGATTCACCATCGCCTGTTTTATGCTCCCGCCCAAAGACCCATTTTACGCCCGTCCAGTCTGGTTTCCTGGGAGTGATGTGAACTTGAGGTGAAATTTCCAGGAGTCCCTTTCACCAATAGTTCGAAATAGAAGCAGAAAATGCAAACAAAATGCAGAGATATTCGGTATTAAAAATGTGAGCATTCTACAAAAATGGTGCAGTGATGTATGTAAATATAATCAATATTATATCATATAATAGACAGGTTAGCATTTCAGGTCCACACCCCGGAGCGGAACTGGGAGCTGAACGATCAGCAAGGACCTCTGTAGGGCTGGGGGAAAGGAGGGGGGAGAAGAAACAAATGGTAGGAGGAATAAGGAGGCCTCAGACTCCTGGGGAATAAGAATCTAAATGGGTTCGAGGAGCAAAGGGATCTCGGGCTGCAGATTCACAAATCATTAAATGTAGCAACGCAAGTTAATAAGGCCATAAAATGCAAACACCGGGGTTCATGTCCAGAGGAATAGAATTGAAAAGTAGAGAAGTTGTGTTAAACTTGTATAGAAGCTTGGTTAGACCACACTTGCTGTGTACTAAGCACAGTTCTGGTCTCCATATTACAAAAAGGATACAGAGGCCCTGGAGAAATTGTCAAAAAGATTGACCCAGATTATAGCAGATCTGAGCGGTTATACCATCAGGAGAGATTAAACAGGCTGGAGCTCTTTTCTCTAGGAAAGTGAAGACTGAGAGGCGACCTGATAGAGATTGTGGTCGAGGACGCTGTGATGGTCAGTAACAGAGGGGAGGTAATGTGTGGGACTATTATTGATGGGGAATTGGGGTTGTGTTCACTGGTACCTCAGTCGGATGATTCTATCACGGGGAGCCCGGGAAGAAAGGAGCTGTCTGGGTTGCCTCTTCCCTTCCGCTTCCTCCTCTTCTGCTTCCTCCTACATCTCTTCCTCCTCCTCAGCTGGTCGCTGTATGGCTGGTGGAAAGGCTGTGCCCTCATGATACCGAGATTGTGGAGCATGCAGAAGACCCTGGCGAATCTTGAGACCCGCTCTGGTGAGTACCGCAGGGCTCCTCCAGAGTGGTCCTGACAGCGGAAGCGTTGATGAAGGACACCAATGGTCTGCTCTATCAGATTCCGTGGGGCAGCATGGCTCACATTATATACACGCTGCCCACGTGTAGTGTAGCAGAGTCAAGAGCTGGGTGTTCAGTGGATAGCCCTTGTTGCCCAGTAGCCACCCTCTGCTTTGTCCTGGTGGCTCAAAGGCTGATGGTACAGCAGACTGCCGCAGAATGAAGGCAACATGGCTGCTGCCAGGATACCGAGCATTGCCTTGCATGATGCGCTGAGTATGGTCGCACACCAGCTGGATATTGAGGGAATGGTTGCGGTAAATATCCAAATTGAGATGCGCTGCCTGCAGAGTGACGTGTGTGTCAGTCACTGGCACCCTGCACCATGGAGCCTGTTATCCTGGGGAAGCTGCATGCTCGCTCCGCCTGCTTCTCTCTGGAAAGACAGAATGAAATGTAACTGCCCAGCTGTGGAAACCAGCTGTGCATTCCCAGGTAGCTCCTAGGGTCGGGGAATTGATTCGGAGGGAGAGGGCCAGTGATCAGGAGAGGGTCGCTTGGACACAGCACAGGAAGGAACATGTGGTGCAGTGGAACATACGCTGATAACAGAACCAGTCTGAGTTTCCTGCCAGTGATTTCAATAGTAATATATTTTGGGTTCCGCTTCTGCCCTCCTCCTTTTTCCCTCTCCCGATTCCCAGACTCAGTTAAAATTCCCGTTAGTCTCTCAGTCTGATGATGGGTGCACCCCGAAACATCACAGACTGTCTTTTCTCTTTGTAAATGCGATTCTATTTCATTCAGATGTGAACAGCACTTGCAGGGACTCGAGTGATCTGTGACTGGGAACCGGGTCTGGATCCACCCACAGAACCATGACACCAGCAGATTGAATCAGCAAGTACTGAAACTGATCCAGACAGCTCCTTGACATTTATGGCACTTTGTGTTTCAGGGTGAGCGGCTGCAATCATTAACACAATTCAGTTTATGGATCCATATCTCACACCGTCTGTCACCAGAGTGAGTTTGGTCTGGATCAAAGTGCCCTGGAATCTCGATCCTTGTGCACCAGTCGCTGAAGGTAAGCATGCAGGTGCAGCAGGCGGTTAAGAAGGCAAATGGTATGTTGGCCTTCATAGCGAGAGGGTTTGAGTACAGGAACAAGGATGTCTTGCTACAGTTGTACAGGGCCTTGGTGAGACCACATCTTGAGTATTGTGTGCAGTTTTGGTCGCCTTATCTGAAGAAGGATGTTCTTGCCATGGAAGGAGTTCAGCGAAGATTCACCAGGCTGATACCTGGGATGGCAGGAATGACATATGAGGAGAGATTGGGTCGATTGGGCTTGTACTCGCTGGAGTTCAGAAGAATGCGGGGGGATCTCATTGAAACTTATAAAATTCTGACAGGACTGGACAGACTAGATGTAGGGAGGATGTTCCCGATGGTCGGGGAATCCAGAACCAGCGGTCACAGTCTAAGGATAAGGGGTAGGCCTTTTAGGAAAGAAATGAGGAATTTATTCACCCAGAGAGTGGTGACAGAAGGCAGTAGAGGCCAATTCATTAAATATATTCAAGAAGGAGTTGGATATATTACTTAAGGCTAAAAGGGTCAAGGGGTATGGCGAGAAAGCAGGTTCCGGGTACTGAACTTGGATGATCAGCCATGATCGCATTGAATGGCGGAGCAGGCTCGAGGGGCCGAATGGCCTACTCCTGCTCCTATCTTCTATGTATGTTTCTATCCCCGCCCATCTCCGGCTCCTCCCTCCTCGCTCCCTCCCCCCACTGCCAACGCCTCACGGACCTGCAATCTCCAGGCCAAGGTTCAATTATTCCCCTCCGCCCTCTAACACTGTTTGTCCTTTATACTGCTCTAGGTTTTATCTCCCTGAGTAAAAGTCGATTGGACAGAGACTAGTTTATATTAATAATAATTCCCTGAGTATTGCCGTGAATTTCATCGGGGAAGTCGCTGAACTGAGGCTGTTCGGCAGCGCAGTAAACACGGAGACGGAAAGCGGTTTGAATCAGGAAGTGCTGAGTGTGAACATGGCTTCCAGACAGGAGGCCGAGAGTTTGACCGAGGAGGCAATTCGTCCCATTTGTCTGGATTTCTTCACCGATCCGGTAACACTGGGGTGTGGGCACAACTTCTGCCGCTCCTGTATCACATGTTGGGAAAACTCCTGCCCGGAATGTAGAGAGGAGTTTCCGGAAATAAACCTCAAGGTTAATTGGGCCTTAGCGAATCTGGCCGAGAAAGCTCGAAAATTAAAGCTGAATCCGAAAGGGAAGGAAAGTAAACTTCACTGTGAGGAACATCAGGAAGAACTGAAGCTATTTTGTGAAACTGACAAGAAATTGATCTGTTACACTTGTAGAGATGCGCGGGAACACAGAGAGCACCGCTTCATGCCCATTAAAGAAGCTGTTGGAATCTACAAGGTAAAAGGGAGCAGATTTGATCGCCTGATTATTTTATCACATTTTCATGGTCTAACACTTTTATTCTGTGATTTTCTCTCCCAATCCCAGGATCAGCTGAAATCTTCCTTAGATTCTCTCGCAAAGAAGAAATCGGCGGTTCTGGACACGGAGCGGCGGCAGAAACAGAAGATTTCCGAAATTAGGGTAAATCGTCCTGGGCTGATTTTCAAAGTTTGATTCGTTTTTTTTTGGTTTTAATGCGGAAAACGTGTTATTTTTCACATTTCATTTGGTAGGAACAGTCGAGCAGTTTGCAGACCCTCATCACATCCGAGTTCGCTAAAATGCACCAGATTCTCAGTGAGAAAGAGCAGCGTTTAATCAGAGATCTCAGGAAACAAGAGGGGAAGATTCTAGAAACAATGGAGAAAAACCTCAGAGAAATTCAAGTGAATTTAAATTCTATTCGGGAGAAACTCTCAAAGTTGCAGAAACAGATGGAGCAAAAAGACGAGCTGACATTTCTGCAGGTGAGGATTATATTTCAGTTTAGTTCAGTGAAAGTTCACAGTCACAAGTTGACGGGCGAGAATTTTGACATAAATGCAGCATTTTCCCAATAATTCGTCACTGATTTAAACCGATCGATTGTTTTGTCTATCCTGGGCGGAGCTGCTATTTTCACCGAACTAATCGGCCTCCCACAAAATCTACAGGATCCCGGGAATACCTGCAACCTCCCCGGGAATGAGTAGCTGTGATCTTGATGTTTAGTCTGTAATTATTTCTGTGGTGCCCAAGTTTAATATTCTCCTGAAACTCACATTCCAATCCAGTTCCAGTCCCATGTTGTGAGTGTGTGGGTGTGTCTGGTAGGGTGGGTGTGAGAGGCACTGTGTCTGTGAGTGACACTGATGTTGATTTCTAGTATCTGATACTCTAATAAGATTTTTCAACTATATCCTGTTTCTATCAGAAGCATTTAATAATTTTTTGTGTAATTTCCACTGGCCTGTTTTCAAATATGCCGCTCATAGAATTACACAGAATTTTACAGCACAGAGACCGGCCATTCAGCCCATCAGATCAATGTCAGTGTTTATGCTCCACACGAGCCTCCTCCCACCTTACTTCATCTCACCCTATCAATATATCCTTCTGTTCCTTTCTCCCTCATGTACTGATCTCGCTCCCTTTTAAATACATCTGTGCTATTCTCAACTTGTGGTAGCGAGTTCCACATTCTAAACACTCTCTGAGTAAAGAGATTTCTCCTCAATTCTCCTTTGGATTCATTACTGACTCTCTTATATTTATGACCCCTCGCTTTAGACTCCCCACAAGTGGAAACATCTTCTCTACATCTGCCCCATCGAATCCTTTCATAATGTTAAAGACCTCGCTCAGGTCTCCTCTCAGTCTTCCCTTTTCTAGAGAATAATCTTTCCTGTTCACTCTTTCCTGTTAGTTGTACCCTCGCAGTTCTGGTATCATTCTTGTAAATCTCTTTTATACGTTCTCCTGTGCTTCGATATCCTTTTTGTAATATCCTCTTTCTACCTGTGTGTGGGCAGCAGTGAGAATTGGGAATTATCAGCAGCTTGTAACAATCTGGGTGTAATTTCTGCTGTCCCGATATAGACGCTCAGTCTCTGTCAACTCAGGTTGTGTTTTATTTATTTCAGGAAGAAACTCGTCAGAAGAGGAGGTAGGCCATGCTCTTTACTGAAACTCTGCACAGTTTGGTAAAATAGCTCAGAAAAGTGTTTATGGTCAATTTATAACCAATTGTTTGATATTTGCAGGATTAGTGAGGACGATAATAAACTGACATTAGCAGATGCCGCCCTGTCTATCGGAAAATTCAACGGCCCTTTACTATACACAGTGTGGAGAGAAATGCTGGATTCCATTAACACCGGTAAAACTCATATAAGTTCCTTTGGCCTGATTTATATCATAATTTGATTCGTTATACATAAAAATATCATAGAAAGTATCTTTTAGTACTAAGTAGTTGCAAATGAACGCGGTTAAAAGTGGGCCTGGATGGAGTTAGTGTTATTCACGCACCAAATCCATGTTCAAAAAAGCATCGCCTTCAACTGGACAGTTGAAAATGTCAGCTCCCCGAACATGACCAACACAGGGACCCTCAGATGAACCACAGCCTCCAGAACCCATCGATACTTTGCACACTTCAGCAACAGGAAACACCGCCCTTCCCAGCTGAACCTTTCCTCCTCTACAATATTCATCTCCTGATCCATCTCCATCTTGTGTGTCAAACTCATGTCCGTGACCAAGGTCAGGACAGGAAGCCTGGGAGCGAGGCTTTCTCTGCCTGTTGAGGGAGGAGTGGTGAGGGGTACAGAGTTAGCTGGTGCTCACTGTGGACCTGGGGAGCAAGCACTGGATTGCTGAACGTGTCACCAAGGCTTATTCTCTCAATTGCCTTGAATCATTCCACTCGCCCTAGACAATTATTATGGCTTATACATCCAGGGATAGTTTCAGGGTAGAGGTATGACAATGGTGCATCACATTGAATAACCGCTGGTGTTTTGCCTCCACGTGCGGCCCCCTATGAAGCCTATTTGTTTGCATGAACCAGGCCGGAGATATCTGGAGATTGTGATATTGGCCAATATTTTCTTGTCCGCATTGAGGAGGGATTTAATTTTCTACGATGAGCAATGATGGTGACCTTTCCCTTCATATGTATTAACATGATTGTGACTAAGTTAAGTGTGTCTGTGTCCTTGTCTCCAGCACATAGTGCGGGGTTTCAGTAGCGGGAGAGCAAGTTCCGCGATTAGGACTTTGTAAAACTCGGTAGGGGAGCTATTAGTTGGTGTGGGACCAGGTCACTACTTTTCCCAGATTGCTCCGGCTGCTTGTCCTAGTGCCCTGTGTCCACTGGAAGCTTGTCCCGTTGGGAGTGAAGAGCACAGTTTAGGTCTCCACTCATGGTTACTGTGCTGTCCATACGTGGGGCGAGTGTGAGGATTGCTGATGTGGGGAATCTGGGGACACCTCATTCAGGACACAGAACTGAAGCATCACTTTGTGTTCTCCTGTTGTTCGAGATTCTTTAGGATGGAGCGGCCTCCTTCTCCAGGAATGCGTGTCTCAGAGTAATGGGAAGGTTCCTGTTGATTAGTGTGACTATCCTCTGCTCTTGGGTCAGTAGAAGGCGGCCAGCATTGGTCCCACCCACTCACTCACAAACTTGGTGTGTTCTGAGGGTGGTGAGGAGGATCTCCTGTAGAAATGGAGCGTCCACCTGTTCTTTTATGTCAGTCAGTTTTGTTTTGTCTGATTATGTGCTGGAGTCTGTTGAGATTCGTGGATATAATTTGATTGATGGACTGTATTCAGGGTGATGTCGGTTTGCTGTCTCCAGGGTGTATTTTCCTCTTGGGGGTGTCTCTGAATCTGGGGCCTGCCCGATTGTACCAGTTTTGTTTGAGTTCCTGTCCAGGCTGCTGTTCAGACTGATCGAGTTGTGGACCACAGCTGCTTCATCCTCCTTTTTTCCTCTACTTTTTCCCTTGAATTATTTATTCACTGCCCTTCCTTACCTTTTCCCCTGTGGCAGCTCATTTCCTCACTCCATCTGCGGGATGTGTTCTTCATCCAGCTAGGTGTTTGTCCCCTAATACGCTAAATATACATTGGCTGTTTACAGAATAATCTGTATTAAGACCCCTTTAAACGAGCTTGAAAACTAGGAAATAATGAGTGAAAAGTATTAAACTGTTCAATCATATTAAACCACCCAATACATACAGTGACTGAGATTACTGGTACAGACAGATCATACAGTGAACATGAGATTACTGGTACAGACAGATCATACAGTGACCGTGAGATTACTGCTACAGACAGCACATACAGTGACCATGAGATTACTGGTAGACAGATCAAACAGTGACCGTGAGATTAGTGGTACAGACAGACCATACAGTGACCGTGAGATTACTGTTACAGACAGATCATACAGTGACCGTGAGATTACTGGTACAGACAGATCATACAGTGACCGTGAGATTACTGGTACAGACAGATCATACAGTGACCGTGAGATTACTGGTACAGACAGATCAAACAGTGACCGTGAAATTAGTGGTACAGACAGATCAAACAGTGACCGTGAGATTACTGGTACAGACAGATCATACAGTGATCGTGAGATTACTGGTACAGACAGATCATACAGTGACCGTGAGATTACTGCTACAGACAGCACATACAGTGACCATGAGATTACTGGTAGACAGATCATACAGTGACCGTGAGATTACTGCTACAGACAGCACAAACAGTGACCGTGAGATTACTGGTACAGACAGATCAAACAGTGACCGTGAGATTAGTGGTACAGACAGACCATACAGTGACCGTGAGATTACTGTTACAGACAGATCATACAGTGACTGTGAGATTACTGTTACAGACAGATCATACAGTGACCGTGAGATTACTGGTACAGACAGATCATACAGTGACCGTGAGATTACTGGTATAGACAGATCATACAGTGACCATGAGTATCTGGTACAAACAGATCATACAGTGATTGAGATTACAGGTACAGACAGATCTTACAGTGACGGTGAGATTTCTGGTACAGACAGATCATACAGTGACCGTGAGATTACTAGTACAACAGATCATACAGTGACTGTGAGATTACTGTTACAGACAGATTATACAGTGACTGAGATTACTGGTATAGGCAGATTATACAGTGACCGTGAGATTACTGTTACAAACATATCATACAGTGACTGAGATTACTGGTAAAGACAGATCATATATTGACCATGAGATTACTAGTGCAACAGATCATACAGTGAATGAGATTACTGTTACAGACAGATCATACAGTGACCGTGAGATTACTGGTGAAGACGGATCATACAGTGACAGTGAGATTACTGTTACAAACATATCATACAGTGACCATGAGATTACTGCTATAGACAGATCATACAGTGACTGTGAGATTACTGGTACAGACAGATCGTACAGTGACCGTGAGATTACTGGTACAGACAGATCATACAGTGACCGTGAGATTACTGGTACAGACAGATCATACAGTGACCGTGAGATTACTGGTACAGACAGATCAAACAGTGACCGTGAAATTAGTGGTACAGGCAGATCAAACAGTGACCGTGAGATTACTGGTACAGACAGATCATACAGTGACCGTGAGATTACTGGTACAGACAGATCATACAGTGACCGTGAGATTACTGGTACAGACAGATCATACCGTGACCGTGAGATTACTGGTACAGACAGATCTTAAATTGACGGTGAGATTTCTGGTACAGACAGATCATACAGTGACCGTGAGATTACTAGTACAGCAGATCATACAGTGAATGAGATTACTGTTACAGACAGATTATACAGTGACCGAGAGATTACTGTTACAAACATATCATACAGTGACTGAGATTACTGCTATAGACAGATCATATAGTAACCATGAGATTACTGTTACAAACATATCATACAGTGACCATGAGATTACTGCGATAGACAGATCATATAGTAACCATGAGATTACTGGTAGAGACAGATTATACAGTGACCGTGAGATTACTGCCACAAACAGATCGTACAGTGACAGTGAGATTACTGATACAGACAGATCATATATTGACCGTATGATTCCTGGTACATACAGATCACAGATTCTAGAATGGTGTCCGTGATTGAAAGTTGCAAATGTATCCCCACTATTAAAGATAGTTGGGAGAGAGAAACCTGGGAATTACAGAAGATTTAGCCTGACGTCAGTATGAGGAAAAATGCTGGAATCTATTATAAACGATGCGGTAACAGGGCACTTAGAACATAATAATAGGATTGGGCAGAGTCAACGCGGATTTATTGAAGGGAAATCGTGTTTGCCAAATCTGTTAGTGTTTTTTGATGATGTAACTAGCAGAATAGATAAGGGGGAACTAGCGGATGTGGTGTATTTGGAATTAAAAAGGCATTCGATAAGGTGCCTTAACCAAAATGAGGGCTCGAGGGATTGGGGCTAATATAGTAGCATGGATTGAGGATTGGTTTACTGGACAGAAATCAGAGAGTAGAAATAAATGGTTCATTTTCGTGTTGGCAATCTGTAACTAGTCAGGTACCGCAAGGATCAGTGCTTGGGCCTCAGCTGTTCACAATCTACATCAATGATTTGGATGAGAGGACCAAATGCAATATATCCAAGTTTGCTGATGATACAAAGCTGGGTGGGAATGTAAGTTGTGAGGAGGATGCAAGGAGGCTTTAAGTGGATATAGACAAGCTAAGTGAGTGGGCAGGAACATGGCAAATGAAATATAATGTGGACAAATGTGAAGTTATTCACTTTGGTAGGAAAATAGCAAAGCAGCTTATTTTATAAATGGTGAGGGATTGTGAAATGTTGGTGCTCATTGGGACCTGGGTGTCCTTGTACACGAATCACAGAAAGTTAACATGCAGGTACAGCAAGCAATTAGGAAAGCAAATGGTATGTTGGCCTTTATCACAAAAGTATTGGAGTATAAGAGTAAAGATGACTCACTGCAATTATATAGGGCTCTAGTAAGGCCACATCTGGAGTATTGTGAACAGTTCTGTTCTCCTTACCTAAGGAAAGATGTACTTGCCATAGAGGGAGTGCAACAAAGGTTCACCAGACTGGTTCCTGGGAATGGGGGGATTGTCCTATGAGGAGAGGTTGAGTAGACTGGGCCTATATTCTCTAGAGTTTAGAAGAATGAGAAGTGATCTCATTGAAACATACAAAATTCTTACAGGCTTGACAGGGTAGATGCAGGGAGGATATTTCCCCTGGCTGGGGAGTATAGAACCAGGGGTCACAATCTCAGAATAAGGAGTCGACCATATGGAACTGAGATGAGGAGAAATTTCTTCACTCAGAGGGTGGTGAAATTTTGGAATTCTCTACCCCAGAGAAATCTAGAGGCTCAGTCGGTGAGTATATTGAAGACAGAGATCGATAGATTTTTGAATATTAGGAGAATCAAGGGATATGGGGAAAGTGCAGGAAAGTGGAGAAGAGGCAGCAGATCAGCCATCATCATATTGACTGGCGGAGCAGGCTCGACTGGCCAATTGGCCGACTCCTCCTATTTCGTATGTTCTTATGTTCTTAAGTTCTTATTATCATACAGTTACCGCAAGATTACTGGTACAGACAGATCATACAGTGACCGTGAGATTACTGGTACAGACAGATCATACAGTGACCGTGAGATTACTGGTACAGACAGATCATACAGTGACCGTGAGATTACTGGTATAGACAGATCACACAGTGACCGTGAGATTACTGGTACAGACAGATCACACAGTGACCGTGAGATTACTGGTACAGACAGATCATACAGTGACACTGAGATTACTGGTACAGACAGATCATACAGTGACCGTGAGATTACTGGTACAGACAGATCACACAGTGACCGTGAGATTACTGATACAGACAGATCATACAGTGACCGTGAGATTACTGGTACAGACAGATCATACAGTGACCGTGAGATTACTGATACAGACAGATCATACAGTGACCGTGAGATTACTGGTACAGACAGATCATACAGTGACCGTGAGATTACTGGTACAGACAGATCATACAGTGACCGTGAGATTACTGGTACAGACAGATCATACAGTGACCGTGAGATTACTGGCACAGACAGATCATACAGTGACCGTGAGATTACTGGTACAGACAGATCACACAGTGACCGTGAGATTACTGGTACAGACAGATCACACAGTGACCGTGAGTTTACTGGTACAGACAGATCATACAGTGACCGTGAGTTTACTGGCACAGACGGATCATACAGTGACCGTGAGTTTACTGGTACAGACAGATCATACAGTGACCGTGAGATTACTGGTACAGACAGATCATACAGTGACCGTGAGTTTACTGGCACAGACAGATCCTACAGTGACCGTGAGATCACTGGTACAGACAGATCATACAGTGACATAAGATTCCTGGTACAGACAGATCATACAGTGACCATGAGATTACTGGTACAGACAGATCATACGGTGACCATGAGATTACTGGTACAGACAGATCATACAGTGACCATGAGATTACTGGTACAGACAGATCATACATTGACCATCAGATTACTGGTACAGACAGATCATACAATGACCGTGAGATTACTGGTACAGACAGATCATACAGTGACATAAGATTCCTGGTACAGACAGATCATACGGTGACCATGAGATTACTGGTACAGACAGATCATACAGTGACCATGAGATTACTGGTACAGACAGATCATACAGTGACCGTGAGTTTACTGGCACAGACAGATCCTACAGTGACCGTGAGATCACTGGTACAGACAGATCATACAGTGACATAAGATTCCTGGTACAGACAGATCATACAGTGACCATGAGATTACTGGTACAGACAGATCATACGGTGACCATGAGATTACTGGTACAGACAGATCATACAGTGACCATGAGATTACTGGTACAGACAGATCATACATTGACCATCAGATTACTGGTACAGACAGATCATACAATGACCGTGAGATTACTGGTACAGACAGATCATACAGTGACATAAGATTCCTGGTACAGACAGATCATACGGTGACCATGAGATTACTGGTACAGACAGATCATACAGTGACCATGAGATTACTGGTACAGACAGATCATACAGTGACCGTGAGTTTACTGGCACAGACAGATCCTACAGTGACCGTGAGATCACTGGTACAGACAGATCATACAGTGACATAAGATTCCTGGTACAGACAGATCATACAGTGACCATGAGATTACTGGTACAGACAGATCATACGGTGACCATGAGATTACTGGTACAGACAGATCATACAGTGACCATGAGATTACTGGTACAGACAGATCATACATTGACCGTCAGATTACTGGTACAGACAGATCATACAATGACCGTGAGATTACTGGTACAGACAGATCATACAGTGACATAAGATTCCTGGTACAGACAGATCATATGGTGACCATGAGATTACTGGTACAGACAGATCATACAGTGACCATGAGATTACTGGTACAGACAGATCATACAACTTTAAGTTTCTTTTATTCGCCTTTTGATCTGCCGTCTCAGCAGCTTTTCCTGTCTTCCCAATTCCCTGTTTATTTCGTTCCTTTGCAGAGTTCCCAGATACCTGGTTTCTAGCTGCTGGCATTCTCTTATTCTCTGTGTGGCTAAATGGTTCCCTTCTCTTACTTCACTACGCTGCGCACAGAAATGGGCTGCATAGCCTGCCCAGTGCTCCCCTTTGTCTAATTCGACCTTTCCCAGAGTCCCTTGACTCTGGACCCTCTCTATCACCTTCTGATATGACTCTGCTTCTTGACTCGTCAGAAACGATACTAAATCAGTTAAACATAATTTTCTCAACTCTTTATCTGTGATGTGCTCAACTTCTGTCTAGCCCGTCAATTGTAGAACTTGTTGCTATTAATACTGGTGGGTCGCGGTGTCCTAACCCCTCGAAGGTTTTCCTTCCTTAACTGACCAGGTCGTGCTAACCACGCCAGTCCTAGGATCTTGCCTGCACCGAATAGTTTATAAAAGAATCAGCTATGAATCAACCTCCTGACTAAGCTCGCCAATTTATAAGATTCCAGAGATGCCAGGGCAGGCGATGTATTACTGCTCCACCATGTGGGAGCTGGTGGACACCATTTTGGTTGCTCAAGGAACTTCGGCTCCGTGTTGATGAGCTGGAGTCCGAGCTTCAAACACTGAGACACATCAGGGAGGGGGCGAGTTACCTGGACGCTGTGTTCCAGGAGGCAGTCACACCCCTTAGATTAATTAATTCATAGTTACATAGAGATAGGAACAGGAGTAGGCCATTCGGCCCTTCGAGCCTGCTCCGCCATTCAATGAGATCATGGCTGATCTTCATCTGAGATCTTAGCTGATCTTACCAGTTCAGTACCCCGTCCCCGCCTTTTCTCCGTAACCCTTAATCCCCTTAGCCTTCAGAAATATATCCAATTCTCTCTTGAAAATATTTATTGAATTAGCCTTCACAGCCCTCTGTGGCAGGGAATTCCACAGGCTCACCACTCTTTGAGTGAAGAAATTCTTCCTCATCTCTGTTTTAAATGATTTGCCCGCTATTTTTAGACTGTGGCCCCTGGTTCTGTGCTCCCCTGCCATTGGAAACATTCTCTCTGAATTCAGCCTGTCCAGGCCTGCCATAATTTTATATGTTTCGATGAGATCCCCTCTCAATCTTCTAAACTCCAGTGAGTACAAGCCCAAACTATTCAATCTCTCCTCGTAGGTCATTCCCGCCATTCCAGGTATCAGCCTGGTGAATCGCCGCTGCACTCTTTCCATGGCAAGAACATCCTTCCGCAGATGGGGCGACCAAAACTGTACACAATACTCCAGATGCGGTCTCACCAGCACCTTGTACAGCTGTAGTAAGGTATCCCTATTCCTATACTCGAACCCCCTTGATATGAAGGCCAACATACCATTTGCCTTCTTAATCGCCTGTTGCACCTGCATGCTCTCCTTCAGTGACTGGTGCACAAGAACACCCAGGTCCCTCTGCACTTCCCCATCTCCCAATCTATTGCCATTTAGATAATAATCTACCCTCCTGTTTTTACCCCCAAAGTGGATAACCTCGCATTTATCCACATTATAGTGCATCTGCCACGTATCCGCCCATTCCCCCAACCTGTCCAAATCGCACTGTAGCCTCCTGACATCCTCATCAGAGCCCACCCCTCCTCCTAGTTTAGTGTCGTCAGCGAATTTGGAAATATTGCATCCAATTCCCTGATCCAGATCATTTATATATATTGTGAACAGCTGGGGTCCCAGGACAGATCCTTGCGGCACCCCGCTGGTCACTGCCTGCCACTCCGAAAACGAGCCGTTTATTCCAACTCTCTGTTTTCTATCCGCCAGCCAGTTCTCTATCCACGTTAATACTTTGCCCCCAATCCCATGAGCCTTAATTTTGCATGATAATCTTTTGTGTGGAACCTTATCGAAGGCTTTCTGGAAGTCAAGGTACACCACATCCACTGGCTCTCCCCCATCTATTTTACCAAATTTGGTCCGTGGTCAGTGACAGTTGGGTGTGACTACGAGCGAGGCAGGTATGGGGAACCAGGAGTTAGTGGTGGATGAGACTCAGCCCTTGCTCTTGTCAAATAGTTACGAGTTATTACTCTCTGTGTGGGTGAGAGCAGGGACTACAGTGAGGATGAGCAAACTGACCACAGCACCATGGTACAGGGAGCCATTCAAGTGGGGAGGAGCAAAAAGAAATGTGCTAGTGGTAGGGGACTGTACATTAAGGGGGATAAACACTGTTCTCTGCAGACAAGAGCGTGAGTCCCGAAGGCTGTGTTGCCTGCCCGCTGCCAGGGTGCAGGACGTCTCCTCTGGGCTGGAGAGGAACTTAGAGTAGGAGGGGACAGATCCAATTGTCATGGTCCATGTAGGTACCAATGACATAGGTAGGACAAAGAAAGAGGTTCTGTTGAGGGAGTATGAGCAGCTAGGGGCTAAATTAAAAGCAGAACCACAACGGTAATAATCTCTGGATTACTACCTGAGCCATGTGCAAATTGGCATAGGGTAAATAGGATCAGAGATATGAACGAGTGGCTCGAACATTGGTGTTGGAGAAATGGGTTTCGATTCTTGGGGCACTGGCACCAGTACTGGGATAAGTGGGAGCTGTTCCGTCGGGACGGGCTTCATTCGAACCAGGCTGGGGCCAGTGTCCTGGCGAATCGAATAACTAGGGCTGTAGATAGGGCTTTAAACTAAATAGTGTGGGGGGTGGAGGGATACGCTGAGCGGAAATTTAAAAAGTCAAAGAAAAATGAGAAGGCAAAAGTGCAGGGTAACGATAGGGGTAATGATAATCAGTGTGACAGGAAGGGACAGAGCGTATACACATAAGAGTGCATCAGAAAGTGGGGTCAGAGTAGGAAAAATGGTAAAAAGACAATATTAAATGCTCTATATCTGAACGCACGCAGCATTCGTAACAAGATAAATGAGTTGACAGCACAAATAGAAATAAATGGGTATGATCTGAGAGCCATTACAGAGACATGGTTGCAAGGTGTCCAAGGCTGTGAACTGAATATTCAGGGGTATTTGCCAATTCATAAGGATAGGCAGAAAGGAAAAGGAGGTGGTGTAGCTCTGTTAATAAGGGATAAGATCAGTGCAGTAATGAGAAATGATATTGATTAGAAGATCAAGATGTAGAATCGGTTTGGCTGGAGATAAGAAATAGTAAGGGTAAGAAATCACTGGTGGCAGTGGTCTACAGGCCCTGAAACAGTCGCCACTCTGTAGGACACAGTATAAGTCAAGAAATAATAGAGGCTTGTAAGAAAGGTACGGCTATTCATGGGAGATTTTAATCTTCATATTGATTGGACAAAGCAAACTGGCAAAGGTAGACTTGAGGAAGAGTTCTTCGAGTGTATACGGGATGGTTTCTTGGAACAATACGTTGTGGAACTAACCAGGGAGAAGACTATTTTATATCTGGTAATGTGTAACGAGGCTGGATTAATTAATGATCTCGTAGTGAAGGATCTTCTTGGGAAGAGTGATCATAGCATCATAGAATTTCAAATTCAATTTGACTGTGAGAAAGCTAGGTCTCAAACTAGTGTCCTGAACTTAAATAAATGTAATTACAAAGGTATGAAAGCAGACTTGGTTAAAGTGGACTGGGAAAATATATTACAGGGTAAGACTGTAGAAAAGCAGTGGCAAACATTAAAGGAGATATTTCATAACTCTCAGCAAAGATATATTCCAGTGAGAAAGAAAGACTCTAAGAGAAGGATGAACCATCCGTGGCGAACTAAGGAAGTAAAGGATGGTATCAAATTGGAAAAAAAAAGCATACAGTACAATGTTGCAAAGAATAGTGAAAGGCCAGAGGTTAGGGAAATTTAAAAAAATGAGCAAAGGACGACTAAAAAGATGATAAAGAGAGAAGATAGCTTATGCGAGTAAGCTAGCAAGAAATATAAAAACAGACAGTAAGAGCTTCTACAGGTATATAAAAGGAAGAGAGGAGCTAAAGTAAATCTTGGTCCCCTAGAGGATGAGTCTGGGTAATTAATAATGGGAAACAGGGAAATGGCAGAGACTTTGAACAAATATTTTGTATCGGTCTTCACGGTAGAAGACACTACAAGCATCCCAATAATGGATAATCAAGGAGCTATTTGGGTGGGCGGGGGACTTAAAACAATCACTATCTCTATAGAGAAAGTACTAGGCAAACTAATGGGACTAAAGGTGGACAAGTCCCCTGGACCCAATAGCCTGCATCCTAGAGTCTTAAAAGAGGTGGCTGCAGAGATAGTGGATGCATTTTTTGTAATCTACCAAAATTCCCTGGATTCTGGAGAGGTCCCAGCGGACTGAAAAACCACAAATGTAACGCCCCTGTTTAAGAAAGGAGGGAAACAGAAAACACGCAACCATCGACCAGTTAGCCTAACATCTGTCATTGGGAAAACGCTGGAGTCCATCATTAAGGAAGTGGTAACAGGACATTTAGAAAATCATGACATAGTCAAGCAGAGTCAGCATGGTTTTATGAAAGGGAAATCATGTTTGACAAATTTTCTGGAGATCTTTGAGGATGTAACGAGCAGGGTTGATAAAGGGGAACAAGCAGATCTCGTGTATTTGGATTTCCAGAAGACATTCTATAAGGTGCCACATAAAAGGTTATTACATAAGATAAGAGTTCACGCGGTTGGGGGTTATATATTAACATGGATAGAGGATTGGCTAACTAACAGAAAACAGACAGTCGGCATAAATGTGTCATTTTCAGGTTGGCAAACTGTAACTAGTGGGGTGCCGCAGGGATCAGTGCTGGGGCCTCAACTATTTAAAATCCATATTAATGACTTGGATGGCGGGACCGAGTGTAATGTAGCCAAATTTGCTGATGATACAAAGATAGGTGGGAAAGCAAATTGTGTGGAGGACGCAAGGAATCTCCAAAGGAATATAGATAGGCTAAGTGAGTGCGCAAAAATCTGGCAGATGGAGTATAATGTGGGAAAATGCGAGGTTATCCACTTTGGTAGGAAAAATAAAAAAGCACATTATTATTTAAACGGGGAGAGATTACAAAATGCTGAGGTACAGAGGGATCTGGGGGTCCTTGTACATGAATCACAAAAAGTTAGCATGTAGGTACAGCAAGTAATTAGAAAGGCAAATGGAGTGTTGGCCTTTATTGCAAAGGGAATGGTGTATAAAAGTAGGGAAGTCCTGTTACAGCTGTACAGGGCATTGGTGAGACCACACCTGGAGTACTGCGTACAGTTTTGGTCTCCTTATTTAAGGAAGGATATACTTGCATTGGAGGCAGTTCAGAGAAAGTTCACTCGGTTGATTCCTGAGTTGAAGGGGTTGTCTTATGAGGAAAGGTTGAGCAGGTTGGGCCGATACTCATTGGGGTTTAGAAGAATGAGAGGGGATCTTATTGAAACATATAAGGTTCTGAAGGGGCTTGACAGGGTAGATGCAGAAAGGATGTTTCCCCTCGTGGGGGAATCAAGAACTAGGGGGGCATAATTTCAGAATAAGGAGTCCCCGATTTAAAACTGAGATGAAAAGGAATTTCTTCTCTCAGAGGGTCATGAATCTTTGGTATTCTCTTCCCCAGAGAGCTGTGGAGGCTGGGTCATTGAATATATTTAAGGTGGAGATAGACAGATTGTTGAACGAGAAGGGAGTCAAGGGTTACGGGGAGCGAGCAGGGAAGTGGAGTTGTGGCCAAGATCAAATCAGCCATGATGTTATTGAATGGTGGAGCAGGCTCGAGGGGCCAAATGACCTCCTCCTGCTCCTATATCTTATGTTCTTATGTTATGTTCAGAGGGACCCTGGTTCCAAATGATTCGAGGTTGACCCGTATTGGGGACAGTGATTTAACTTTATTCAGCACAAGCAAGACTTCATTCACTAGTGTATTCAAGCAGCAGTTACAGTGTATAATTGAGACTTATATTACCACTCATACTCTGGGTACAAGCCGCAACTGTGAGTAAGCTGCACCCTGTGTCTCTTGTCTCTCATCTCTTCTCGTCTCCCGGGTGTCTCCTTGTTTCTTCCTGAAATCTTCTACTGTGTCTCTGAAATCTCCTACTCCTGGAATCTCCTACTCCTGGAATCTCCTACTCCTGGAATCTCCTACTCCTGGAATCTCCTAGTCCTGGAATCTCCTAGTCCTGGAATCTCCTAGTCCTGGAATCGTCTACTGTGTCTCTGGAATCTCCTACTCCTGGAATCTCCTACTCCTGGAATCTCCTACTCCTGGAATCTCCTACTCCTGGAATCTCCTACTCCTGGAATCTCCTAGTCCTGGAATCTCCTAGTCCTGGAATCGTCTACTGTGTCTCTGGAATCTCCTACTCCTGGAATCTCCTACTCCTGGAATCGTCTACTCCTGGAATCTCCTACTCCTGGAATCTCCTACTCCTGGAATCTCCTACTCCTGGAATCTCCTACTCCTGGAATCGTCTACTCCTGGAATCGTCTACTCCTGGAATCGTCTACTCCTGGAATCTCCTACTCCTGAAATCTTCTACTGTGTCTCTGGAATCTCCTACTCCTGGAATCTCCTACTCCTGGAATCGTCTACTCCTGGAATCTCCTACTCCTGGAATCTCCCGCTCCTGGAATCTCCCGCTCCTGGAATCTCCCGCTCCTGGAATCTCCCGCTCCTGGAATCTCCCGCTCCTGGAACCTTCTACAATTTGAGGCTGTTAAGAACTCCTTCTTATATCCTTACTCTCATTCAAAACCTATGGAGCCCTCCTGAACCAATGATTGACTGACACCCAAACCCAAAATCCAATCATAAAGATGCCACGTTGGTATCACCCTGGCTTACTCAGGCTTTTGGTCTGATGACACTCTTACATCATCTGTTTTTGACCATTAAGACTCATTTTAAAATGTGTTTATGGGATGTGGGCATCGCTGGCAAGGCCAGCATTTATTGCCCATCCCTAATTGCCCTTGAGGAGGTGGTGGTGAGCCGCCTGTTGAACCTCCGCAGTCCGTGAGGTGAAGGTACTCCCACAGTGCTGTTCGGTAGGATGTTCCAGGATTTTGACCCAGTGACGATGAAGAAACGGCAATATACTTCCAAGTCAGGATGGTGTGTGACATGGGTGGTAACTTGGAGGTGGTGGTGTTCACATGCGCCTCCTGCCCTTGTCCTTCTAGGTGGCAGAGGTCACGAGTTTGCGATGTTCTGCCGAATAAGCCTTGGTGAATTGCTGCAGTGCATCTTGCAGATGGCAGACACTGCAGCCACGGTACGCCGGTGGTTGGGGGAGTGAATGTTTAAGGTGGTGGATGGGGTGCCAATCAAGCAGGCTGCTTTGTCCTGGAAGGTGTCGAGCTACTTGAGTGTTGTTGGAGCTGCACTCATCCAGGCAAGTGGAGAGTATTCCATCACACACCTGACTTGTGCCTTGTAGATGCTGGAAAGGCTTTGGGGAGTCAGGAGGTGAGACATGGGTGGTAACTTGGAGGTATTGGAGATTGCAGTAATTGGCCGGGTTGGATTTGTCCTGCTTTTTGTGGACAAGACATACCAGGGCAGTTTTCCGCATTGTCGGATAGATGCCAGTGTTGTAGCTGTACTGGAACAGCTTGCCTAGAAGCACGGTTAGTTCTGGAGCACAAGTGTTCAGCGCGACAGACGGGATGTTGACAGGGCCCATAGCCTTCACTGTATTTTTAAAAATTCATTTTTATGGGATGTGGGCGTCGCTGGCAAGGCCAGCATTTATTGCCCATCCCTAATTGCCGTTGAGAAGGTGGTGGTGAGCCGCCTTCTTGAACCGCTGCAGTCCTTGGTTGGGGGAATGAATATTTAAAGTGTTAGAGGGGGTGCCAGTCAAGCGGGTGCTTTGTCCTGTATGGTGTCGAGATTCTTGAGTGTTATTTGCGCTGCAGTCATCCAGGTAAGTGGAAAGTATTCCATCACACTCCTTACTTGTGCCTTGTAGATGGTAGAAAGGCTTTGGGGAGTCAGGAGGTGAGACAATCGCCGCAGAATAACTAGCCTCTGACCTGCTCTTGTTGCCACAGTATTTATGTGGCTGGTCCAGTTAAGTTTCTGGTCAATGGTGACCCCCAGGATGTTGATGGTGGGTGATTCGGCGATGGTAATGCCATTGAATGTCAAGGGGCGGTGGTTAGACTCTCGCTTGTTGAAGATAGTCATTGCCTGGCACTTCTGTGGCACGAATGTTACCTGCCACTTATCAGCCCAAGCCTGAACGTCGTCCAGGTCTTGTTGCATGCGGGCATGGACTGCTTCATTATCTGAGGAGTTGTGAATGGCACTGAACACTGTGCAGTCATCAGTGAACATCCCCATTTCTGACCTTATCCAGTGCACACGGCCGTTTCTTGCTACCACATGGAGTGAATTGGCTGAAGACGGGTTTCTGTGATGGTGGGGACCTCAGGAATAGGCCGATATGGATCATCCACTAGGCACTTCTGGCTGAAGATGGTTACAAACGCTTCAGCCTTGTCTTTTGCACTCACGTACTGGGCTCCACCATCCTTGAAAATAGAAACATAGAAGATAGGAGCAGGAGTCGGCCATTCGGCCCCTCGAGCCTGTTCCGCCATTTAATGAGATCATGGCTGATCATCCAAATTCAGTACCCTGTCCCTGCCTTCTCCCCGTATCCCTTGATCCCTTTAGCCTTAAGAAATATATCGAACTCCTTCTTGAATATATTTAATGAATTGGCCTCAACTGCCTTCTGTGGGAGAGAATTCCACAGGTTCACCACTAAGATGGGGATATTCATGGAGCCTCCTTCTCCCGCTAGTTGTTCAATGGTCCACCACCATTCACGACTAGATGTGGCAGAACTGCAGAGTATTGATCTGATCCGTTGATTGTGGGTTCACTTAGCCCTGTCTATAGCATGCTGCTTCTGCTTTTTAACATGCATGTAGTCCCGTGTTGCAGCTTCCCCAGGTTGGCACCTCATTTTTCGGTACGCCTAATGTTGCTCTTGGCATGCTCTTCTACACTCCTCAGTGAGCCAGGGTTGGTCCCCTGGTTTGATGGTAATGGTAGACTGAGGGATATGTCGGGCCATGAGGTTACTGATTGTGGTGGAATACAATTCTACTGCTGCTGATGGCCCACAGCACCTCATGGATGCCCAGTTTGGAGCTGCTTGATCTGTTCTGAATCTATCTCATTTAGCACAGTGGTAGTGCCACACAACACGATGGAGGGTGTCCTCAGTGTGAAGACGGGACTTTGACTCCACAATGAGTGTGCAGTGGTCACTGCTACCAGTGCTGTCATGGACAGATGCATCTGAGACAGGTAGTTTAGTGAGGATGAGGTCAAGTAGCTTTTTCCCCTCATGTTGGTTTTCTCACCACATGTCACAGGCCCTGACTGGCAGTTATGTCCTTAAGGACTTGGCCAGCTCGGTCAGTAGAGGAGCTACCGAGGCACTCTTGGTGATGGACATTGAAGTCCTCCACCCAGAGTACATTCTGTGCCCTTGCTACTCTCAGTGCTTCTTCCAAGTGGTGTTCAACATGGAGGAGTACTGATTCATCAGCTGAGGGAGGGCGGTAGGTGTTAATCAGCAGGAGGTTTCCTTCACCTTGCTTTACCTAAAGCCATGAGACTTCAAGAGTTCCGGAGTCAATATTGAGGACTCCCAGGGCAACTCCTTCCCGACTGTATACCACTGTACCGCCACTCCTGGTGGGTCTGTCCTGCCGGTGGGACAGGAAATGTCCAGGGATGGTGATGGAGGAGTTTGGGACAGTGACTGAAAGGTATGATTCTGTGAGTATGAGTATGTCAGGCTGTTGCTTGACTTGTCTGTGGAACAGCTCTCCCAATATTGGCACAAGTCCCCAGATGTTCGTGAGGAGGACTTTGCAGGGTCGACTGGGCTGGGTGTGCCATTGTCATGTCTGTAGCTGGTACCGATGTCAATGCTGGGTGGTCCAAGCGGTTTTATCTGGGGTATTTATGGCAATATTAAAGGAATATGTCTCCACAGGTTGAGATATGGCCCTTGCTGTTAGCCTTTGTTTTTATAATTCACTGTGGATGTTCTAACATATCAAAACAAGTATTCAAAAAAACAATGAACATGTAATTTATAACAATCTTACAGTCCCTGCCTCGTATCTCAGTCTCTGGAATTCCATTAATTCTCTCAGCTTTTCTCACAGACTGACTGTTGCTTTGCTAACAAGGCTTGTTAAAGTCTGCGCCTTTAATATTTGGTCAAGCATTTTAAAATCTAACCGGGTCTACCCAAGGCATATTACACTGGTTTATAAACACGATTATTCAAGAATCGGCGAGCATTGACTAACAGTTACATAATACCAACCTAAACCTACAACTAATAATGTTTATTTCATTTCGTCCATGTTAGCTAGTGGGAATCTGAAATGGGAATTTCTCAGGATTCTTACACTGGGACAGACAGATACTCACTGGAGAACTTATCAGGAACAGTTGTAAGCGTGTAGCTCTCATCTCCTTACGCTGCTCGAAGCTCGAAGTCCAAGTCCCTCTGAGCTTTTGGGTGTTGTTCCATTTATCGACCCCGCCCATAAAACTGGCCCCGCCGCCAGATCGGGATAATGAGCCTTGCGAGTTTCCGCTGATTGTGCCCGTTTGAGGAAGCTCTTCAAATTGAACTAATTTTTAGGGGCACAGGCACTAGTAGGCACGTTTTAACAGTTTTCAAATATTAAAAAATATTTAATTTACGAAGAAGCTGACTAGTGTACACCAGTGAAACTAGTAAATGGTTCAATACAGTTTTAAAGTCATTTTTAGTCATTTGAAAGCAGACCACTCACACGTGGAGGATTAGACACTCTTAATAAAATGCTTATTTTTTGTGACCATAGAATGATACAGAACTAAAGGAGGCCATTCGGCCCATCTTTGGTAGAGCTATCCTATTAATCCCAGTCCCCTGCTCTTTCCCCACAGCCTTGTAATTTTTTCCCTTGAACTATTTATCCAATACTCTCTGGAATGTTACTATTGAATCTGCTTCCACCGCCCTTTCAGGCAGCGCGTTCCACATCACAACAACTCGCTGTGTAAAAAATGTTTCCTCATGTCGCCTCTGGTTCTTTGGCCAATCACCTTCAATCTGTGTCCTCTGGTTACCAACCCTTCTGCCATTCGAAACAGTTTCTCCTTATTTACTCGATCAAAAACATTCATGATTTTGAACACGTCTGTCAAATCTCCTCTTAACCTTCTCTGCTCTAAGGAGAACAACCCCAGTTTCTCCAGTCTCTCCACGTGACTGAAGTCCCTCATCCCTAGTACCATTCTACTAAATTTCTTCCACACCCTGTCCAAGGCCTTGGCATCCTTCCTAAAGTGCGGTGACCAGAATTGAACACAATCCTCCAGGTGAGGCCTAACCAGTGTTTTATAAAGGTTTAGCATAACCTCCTTGCTTTTGTACTCTATTCCTGTATTAATAAAGCCAAGGATCCCATATTATTTGAACAGCCTTCTCAACTTGTCCTGCCACTTTCAAAGATTTATGTACATACACCCCCAGGGGTCTCTTTGTTCCTGCACACCTTTAAAATTGTACCATTGAGATCATATTGCCTCTCCTCATTCTTCCTACCAAAGTATCACTAAACACTTCTCTGCATTAAATTTTGTCTATCATTTGTCTGACCAATTCACCAGCCTGTCTATGTCCTTCTGAAGTCTGTTACTATCCTTCTCATTATTTACAACATTTACGAGTTTCATATCGTCTGAAAACTTTGACTTTTCTACTTTGAGGAACACACACACACATCTACCCATATACACCCAGTCCCACAGAGTGACTTTCCTCAGTTAGTAATCTGGTAAGGAGTATGGAATGTGTTCAACCCCCAGGTATTTTAACCCCAGTTTGTGGTGCATTAAACTGGGAACAGTATTTAGTTGTACATTGAGGCTCCAGTTCCAGCTTTTGTTCATTTTAGTATTTATATCCCCACAGAATCCCACAGTGCGGAGGTGGGTGTAATGTTTGATATTTTCAGAAGCTGTGACCTCCCTCCCTGGAAGTCCCGGTGTTTTCTGCTGTTGTCAGATCCTCGTTTCCTCCCCTCAGGGCAGCTCTTTTCTCGAATTGAGAAACAAAAAAATCAGTCAGAAAGGGGGATCTCGGTGAAAGCATCTGCCCCCGATCCCTGGCCAGTCTCCCCCCCCCGATCCCCGGCCAGTCTCTCCCCCCGATCCCCGGCCAGTCTCGCCCCCGATCCCCAGCCAGTCTCACCCCCCGATCCCCGGCCAGTCTCGCCCCCCGATCCCCGGCCAGTCTCTCCCCCCGATCCCCGGCCAGTCTCTCCCCCCGATCCCCGGCCAGTCTCGCCCCGATCCCCGGCCAGTCTCTCCCCCCCGATCCCCAGCCAGTCTCTCCCCCCGATCCCCGGCCAGTCTCTCCCCGATCCCCGGCCAGTCTCTCCCCCCCCCCGATCCCCGGCCAGTCTCTCCCCCCCGATCCCCGGCCAGTCTCTCCCCCCCGATCCCCGGCCAGTCTTGCCCCCCGATTCCCGGCCAGTCTCTCCCCCTGATCCCCGGCCAGTCTCTCCCCCCGATCCCCGGCCAGTCTCTCCCCCCCGATCCCCGGCCAGTCTCTCCCCCCCGATCCCCGGCCAGTCTCTCCCCCCCGATCCCCGGCCAGTCTCTCCCCCCGATCCCCGGCCAGTCTCTCCCCCCGATCCCCGGCCAGTCTCTCCCCCCGATCCCCGGCCAGTCTCTCCCCCCGATCCCCGGCCAGTCTCTCCCCCCGATCCCCGGCCAGTCTCTCCCCCCGATCCCCGGCCAGTCTCTCCCCCCGATCCCCGGCCAGTCTCTCCCCCCGATCCCCGGCCAGTCTCTCCCCCCGATCCCCGGCCAGTCTCTCCCCCCGATCCCCGGCCAGTCTCTCTCCCCGATCCCCGGCCAGTCTCTCCCCCCGATCCCCGGCCAGTCTCCCCCCCCCCCCCCGATCCCCGGCCACTCTCTCCCCCCGATCCCCGGCCAGTCTCCCCCCCACCCCACCCCCCCCGATCCCCAGAGAGTCTCTTCCCCCGATTGCCGGCGAGTCTCTCTCTAATCCCGGGTGAATCTCTCTAATTCTCTGCTTTTTCTCCCAGTCTCTGTGACCCTGGATGTGGAAACAGCGCATCCAGGACTCGAGGTGTCTGAGGATCTGAAGAGTGTGAGATGGGCCGGGACCCGGAGGAATCTCCCTGACAGCGGGAAGAGGTTTACAGACTGGCCCTGTGTGCTGGGATCAGAGAGATTCACATCGGGGAGACATTACTGGGAGGTGGAGGTGGCGGGGAATCGGGGCTGGATTCTGGGAGTAGCCGCAGAGTCTGTGGAGAGGAAGGGAGAGGTCACACTGAGCCCGGAGACTGGAGTCTGGACCATCGAGCGGGTTGATGATGATTTTAATGTAAACTCCTCCCCTGAATCCCGTCTCCCCACCGGTCCGATCCCCGGGAAGGTGGGAGTTTATCTCAGTTATGAGTCCGGGACAGTTTCATTTTACAGCGCGGACACCAAGTCCCATCTCCACACCTTCACTGGGAATAAATTCACGGGGAAACTTTATCCTTTCTTTGGGACTTGGGATGTGAACAAGTGTCTGAGAATCTGCTCCGGCTCCGATCCGGGTCTGTAAAAGGGGCGGGGCCTCGGGCCGGCCCGCATAATCCATGACGTCACAGTGACTTGACCCCGCGCCATTCGGGTCAGAAGCAGAGGTCAGGGGTCAGAAGTTAGAAAATGTAATTTCCAAATTACACATTGTAAAATCCCAATGAGACTGTAAATACAACAAATAAAAATATAAAATGTCCGAAGAAGAAAGAAAGACTTGCATTTCTATAGCGCCTTTCACGACCACCGGGCTTCCCAAAGCACTTTACAGCCAATGAAGTACTTTTTGGAGTGTAGTCACTGTTGTAATGTGGGAAACGCGGCAGCCAATCTGCGCACAGCAAGCTCCCACAGACAGCAATGTGATAATGACCAGATAATCTGTTTTTTGTTACGCTAATTGAGGGATAAATATTGGCCAAGACACCGGGGAAAACTCAATCACAAAAGCAAAATACTGCGGATGCTGGAAATCTGAAATAAACAGAGAAAATGCTGGAAATACTCAGCAGGTCAGGCAGCATCTGTGGAGAGAGAAACAGAGTTAACGTTTCAGGTCGATGACCCTTCCTCAGAACTCTTCTCTGAAATAGTGCCTTGGGATCTTTTACATCCACCTGAGAGAGCAGACAGGGCCTCGGTTTAAGGTCTCATCGAAAAGACACCTCCGACAGTGTGGCGCTCGCTCAGTACTGCACTGGAGTGTCAGCCTAGATTGTTGTGCTCATGTCTCTGGAGTGGGACTATGAACCCACAACTTTCTGACTCAGGAAGCGAGAGTGCGACCAACTGAGCCACTGGCTGACACTGTAATAAAAACAAAGACTAAAATAAAAAGTAAAACCGACAGCAACTCCATCCCAGCCCTTTCTCATCACTGCCCCACTCCTTTATATTAAAAAGCAGGTATAAGTTGTGCTCTCAAAATGAGGACATTCCTCAGTTCATCAGCACCATTAGTGATGAGAAATACACAAACTATCTCTCCTCAAGAAGACGGGGAATTTGCAAATCTTCGGTTTAAACGGGCTGAATGTTCACTATTACTGCGGTGCGGGCTGTAAACCGGGCGGCCGATCCGCTAACGCCTGTTGTGGTAAAAGTGAAAATTCACCCCAGAGTGTTTGACGTTCCCCTGCAGTTGATTGTAGTGCCACTTTCAGCCAGGAGATGGTGATGGCGAGCTGTACAAAGCGCTGTAAAGTTTTACAGTGCAGTATCACCACCTGCTGGTGGAAACCGGTACTGAGGGAATATCAAAAACAGCAAATGCTGAAACACTCGGCTGATCAGACAATTCAGGCAGGACCTTCCTTCAGAACTGAAAGATAATGGGATCAGAAAAAAGAATGGAAAATAAACACGAGCCTAGAATTCCCTCTTCCGTGCTCCTGGCACACACCGAGACCCTGTCGGGAAAATCCGCATTCACGGTCTGTCCAATGTTCAAAAAAGCACAGGTTGGGATTGTGGAATTTCCCAATATGGGCTCTTGCTGTGTGTCAGGAGAGCGGAATTCCAGAATCTGGGCCTGTATTCCGAGTACAGAGAGGAGATTAATCAGTTAAATAATCTCTGAAGTGGGTGCTGAAGACATGAAATTTATTTCCAGAGGGTGCCTGGGAGATACTTTGGTCAAAAGTGAATGGAAACTAGTTACTGGATTATCCTAGGCACCGCCCTAGGTATGTGTCAGACCGTTACTTCACCCCTTGGTCCTGGATTTGAATCAAACAACAACGACAAATTGCATTTATATAGCACCTTAAACATAGTAAAATGACCCAAGGTGTTTCACAGGAACGTTATCAAACCAAATTTGACACTGAGCCACATAAGGAGTTTGGTCAAAGAGGTAGGTTTAATGGAGTTTATTAAAGGAGGAGTGAGAGGTAGAGAGGCGGAGAGGTTTAAGAAGGACATTTCAGAGCTTAGGGCCTAGGCTGCTGAAGACACGGCTGCCAATGGTGGGGCGATGAAAATCGGGGATGCGCAAGAGGCCAGAACTGGAGGAGCACAGAGATCTCGGAGGGTTGTAGGACTGCAGGAGGTTACGGAGATAGGGAGGGGCGAGGCCATGGAGGGATTTGAAAACAAGGATGATAATTTTAAAATCGAGGCCTTGCCGGACCGGGAGCCAGTGTAGGTGAGTGAGCACAGAGGCGAAGGGTGAACTGGATCTGCCGACTGCACGGTGCAGCCGCGACCAGTCTCCTTAGGGCCAGGGTCTGGGAGCCCACTCGGGTAACTAAAAACCCAGTAGAGTCTGAATGTTGTGGGGTCAATGCCCTCGCCTTGCTGAGTACATAACCTGAGCTGACACTCCAGTGCGATAATGAAGGAATCAGAAGGAAAGAGCTTGCATTTATATAGGTCCTTCATGACCTCGACATCCCAAAACATCACAGCCAATGAATTCTTTTTGAAGTGCAGTCCCTGTTATTTAGAAGTACCATCTTTAGGTTGAGGTGTTAGAGGCCCTGTCTACCTGTTCAACTGGGTGTTAAAGATCACGAGACACTATTCAAATAAGGACAGGCAGTTTACCCATGTCCCGGCCAACATTCCTTCTGCAATCAGTTGATGGATCTGGAGGAGTTGGGCAATGGAACATGCACTTATTTACTGTACGTTGACCTTTCCCTTTCATCATTGTAAAGACCTCTATCAGGTATTTGTAGGATAGAGTGTACCGGTAGGATTTAGTAAACATTATGAAGATTCGATAACCATTTTTATATAACTATAGTATGTGAAATTGTATGTTAAAAACCGATATAGCCTGTATAATATGGCGAATGGCTGAGACCAAAGCAGGATGGGAAATTATGCCAACCTGACTAAAAACCTCTGTTTTAAATTACTAAAGTAATGGAATGTGGTGCGGAATAAACACAGAGACTGTCGGAGACTTAGAATTCGGTAATGTTATGGAAAAGCGATAAGAGCTGGAGAAAAGAGAGAGGATTGGAGACATCCTTCATTTTAGAAACTGCAGAATAGACAAACTGTTTAGAAAACACCTCAAGGATGTTGTGTAAAGTGAAACTCTTAGATCAGGGTATTTTGTTATACACAGAAAGAGGCCGAGTGGGTTAATGAGGTCAGAAGATAATTGGTGAGGAGAGGAGGGACATTTACTAGGTGTCAGAGAGCTAATTACTGCCATGTAGGCAAAATGGGACAAGAAGGGTATAAAAATGCAGATATTGAACACCGAAAGCAGCGCGAAGCCAGAGGAGGAAGAAGAAGCTTCAGTCAACAGAACACAGCAAGAGAGTAAAGAGACGACACCACAGTCACTCGGAGGAATGCCAGGGTTCGATGAACAGACTGTGACTATCTCCTTGTTCAGTATTACATCTTTGTGCTGGATATTTAATGATTAATAAACCTGTTTTACTGATACACAATATACCTGGACCCAGAGTGCTTTGTGTAGTCACGGAGAAATTATTCTAAAGAGCTTTTAAAAGTGACATCATCCCTCAGTCTTCTCTTATCTAGAGAAAAGAGCCCCAGCCTGGCTGCTCTCCAGTGACTCCTCCCGCTGGACGTGGCCATCAGGTGAGGACACAACTGAGCTCAGCTCTGCTGTTCCTGAGACTGGAGTTAGTGCCTTCAGGAGAAGAAGCGAGGAAATTGAGGTTTGAGGGACTTCTACAAAGAGAGCCACATTATAAAAAGGCGATTGGCTGTGCTGGTGCTCAGCTCACTGTGCCACGGTGCTCGCTGCACTCCACACATGGTGATCTCCCAGTCTGAGCTGTGCTGCCCCATAAGCTGGAGTGAAATCTCTTTTACAGCCCTCAGTGCATTGAGAAATATTGTGGTTTCCAACTTATTTTTTTCATGAGTAAGCTCTGTCACTCTAGTGTGGCAAATTTAGTTGCTCCCTTTTCGCCCGCCCCTCCAGTGCCACACATCTGTTCCCAGCTGATGGGGCTCACTGGCAAACTGTTCCTACCGGATATAAAACACAAAGTGCCGGCAGTGCATGGCAGACCAGTCAGTATCTGTAACGAGAAAAGAGCCGATTGATGGTTTGAATGTGAATCTTTTCATCAGAACTCGTGATGAGGCGTTATACACCTGAAACACCTTTTCCAATTCAGGTTTATTGTATTGGTAGATTCTGTTTTTTATATTATTGTTCACACCATGTCTCTGCTAATACGGAAATGTAACCTGCTTCGAGCAGATACAGAAGAAGAGAGAACCTTTGTTTCATGTCTTCACCTCCCTGCCTGTGCTGGGACACGTCTTGGCTCTGATGTGAGCTCCCTGTTTCTGCTGGGATGCTGATTGCCTCTGCTGTGTGCTTCATGCATCTGCTGGAATACACCCTGGTTCTGCTGGGAAACCCCATGCCGCTGTGTGATTGATGCTCCTTTCCTCTCTTCTTTACCTGCCTCTGTTGGCCTGAGTAAGATCCGGATCTCAATGTGTGGCCAACAACAGTGCCCGTGAACTTTCTTCCACTACATCCACGGGTATCTTGCTCCTGACAGACCAGTAAGCAGCGCCTGAACTTCCTGCTTTACAGTTTTTGTCTGGCAACATTTTTGTTCTTTTCGTTCGCTTTGTTTGTATTGTTAGATTAATGAATGTAATAAACATGGCGAGACTGCTCTGAAAACCACGTGATCGCTGGTTGGATGCAAATTCATTACGAAAAGAAAAATCAATGAACGAATTCTGGGGATAAAATTGGTTTTGGGCGGTAGTTCAAAATGTCCAGCTAAGTCCAGAATGAGGTGTGAACTGCAGGAATAAACACAGGAAATGCTGGAAATACTCAGCAGGTCAGGCAGCATGTGTAGGGAGAGAAACCGAGTTTCAGGTCGATGAGCCTTGGTCAGAACTGCAGGAAGCCGGTGAGCTCGCTGCCTGTAATGTGGCTCCACAGCCGGAAGGTGGCGCTCCATGGCCGTGTCTCCGGTGGATTCCCGCGGTCCGGCTCACTCGAGCTGCTTTCCCACCGCGGCCATTGGCCACACTTCCCCAAGGCCCGCCAGCTTCACTCGCTCTCAGAAGGAACCGCATGAAAGTTCCGTCAATGACCAATTCCTGAGTCTGTTCCGCGACCCGTCTGCGTGCGATTCACAGGCTGAAACAGAAGAGCCCGTGTCCAGTGACAATGACCTGGTCATTGGCTGGAGAGCCTGTCACTCAGTGAGGGGGCGGGTCTCTCCCGGGGGAAGTGGATTGGCCGGAGAGCCTGTCACTCAGTGAGGGGGGTGGGTCTCTCCCGGGGGAAGCGGATTGGCCGGAGAGCCTGTCACTCAGTGAGTGGGTGGGTATCTCCCGGGGGAAGTGGATTGGCCGGAGAGCCTGTCACTCAGTGAGGGGGCGGGTCTCTCCCGGGGGAAGCAGATTGGCCGGAGAGCCTGTCACTCAGTGAGGGGGCGGGTCTCTCCCAGGGGAACCGGATTGGCCGGAGAAAATGAACACAATCCTACATTCTCTGAAGCCGAAGAAAACCACTTTTCAAGATTTTGAGTTTAAGCAGCAAGAGAGCGTCTGTGAAATGAAGGTGAATTCTCAGTGGGCCGTTGCGGGCTGCGCCTGTACGGGTAGCGTGTGATGCACCCCATGCCCGGATAACAGAACTCATAGAATCATAGAAAGTTACAGCACGGAAGGAGGGCATTCGGCCCATCGTGTCCGCGCCGGCCAACAAAGAGCTATCCAGCCTAATCCCACTCCCCAGCTCTTGGTCCGTAGCCCTGCAGGTTAGAGCATCCCAAGTGCACATCCAAGTACTTTTTAAATGTGGTTAACGTTCCTGCCTCTACCACCCTTTCAGGCAGTGAGTTCCAGACCCCCAAAACCCTCTGGGTGAAGAAATTTCCCCTCAAATCCCCTCTAAACCTTCCACCAATTACTTTAAATCTGTGCCCCCTGGTTTTTGACCCCTCTGCTGAGGGAAATAGGTCCTTTCTATCCACTTTCTCTATGCCCCTCATAATTTTATACACCTCAATAAGGTCTCCCCTCAACCTCCTCTGTTCCAAAGAAAACAACCCCAGCCTATCCAATCTTTCCTCATAGCTAAAATTCTCTATTCCCGGCAACATCCTTGTAAATCTCCTCTGTACCCTCTCTAGTGCAATCACATCTTTCCTGTAATGTGGTGACCAGAACTGCACGCAGTACTCTAGCTGAGGCCTAACTAGTGTTCTATACAGTTGAAGCATAACCCCCCTGCTCTTGTATTCTATGCCATGGCTAATAAAGGCAAGCATTCCGTATGGCTTCTTAACCACCTTATCTACTTGGCCTGCTACCTTCAAGGATCTGTGGACATCAAAGGTCCCTTTGTTCCTCTACACTACTCAGTGTCCTACCATTTAATGTGTATTCCCTTTCCTTGTTAGCCCTCCCCAAATACATTACCTCACACTTCTCCGGATTGAATTCCATTTGTCACTGTTCTACCCACCTGACCAATTTATTGATATCTTTCTGCAGTCTACAGCTTCCTTCTTCAGTATCAACCACACAGCCGATTTTAATATCATCTGCAAACTTCTTAATCATACCCCCTAGATTCAAGTCTAGATCGTTGATATATACCACAAAAAGCAAGGGACCTAGTACTGAGCCCTGCGGAACCCCACTGGAAACAGCCTTCCAGTCACAAAAACACCCATCAACCATTACCCTCTGCTTCCTGCCTCCGAGCCAGTTTTGAATCCAACTTGACACTTTGCGGCGGCGGACCTGGGAGGAGCGAGGCGGCGGCGGAGCGACTAAAAAACTGAGGTGGCAGCAGCAGGTAGGCCCCACAGCGGCGGTGGACCTGAGTGGAGCGAGGCGGCAGTGGAGCAACTACAAAACCGAGGCGGCAGCAGCAGGTAGGCCCCACAGCGGTGGCGGACCTGGGTGGAGCGAGGCGGCGGTGGAGCGACTACAAAACCGAGGCGCAGACCAGGTAGGCCCCACAGCGGCGGCGGACCTGGGTGGAGCAAGGCAGCGGTGGAGCGACTACAAAACCGAGGCGGCAGACCAGGTAGGCCCCAAAGCGGCGGTGGACCTGGGTGGAGCGAGGCGGCGGCAGAGCGACTACAAAACTGAGGCGGCAGACCAGGTAGGCCCCACAGCGGCGGTGGACCTGGGTGGAGCGAGGCAGCGGCGGAGCGACTGCAAAACCGAGGCGGCAGACCAGGTAGGCCCCACAGCGGCGGCGGACCTGGGTGGAGCGAGACGGCGGCGGAGCGACTGCAAAACCGAGGTGACAGACCAGGTAGGTTTACCAATCTCAGAGCGGGAGAGAGAGAAGTAAAAAGTAATCAAAGTGTGATGTCACCAGAAACAGAGAAACATAGAAACATAGAAATATAGAAGATAGGAGCAGGAGTAGGCCATTCGGCCCTTCGAGCCTGCTCCGCCATTCAATGAGATCATGGCTGATCATCCAAATTCAGTACCCTGTCCCTGCCTTCTCCCCATATCCCTTTAGCCTTAAGAACTGGCCTCCACCGCCCTCTGTGGCAGAAAATTCCACAGGTTCACCACTCTCTGGGTGAAGAAATTCCTCCTCATTTCAGTCCTAAATGGCTTACCCCTTAGACTATGACACCTAGTTCTGGACTCCCCGGCCATCAGAAACATCCTTCCTGCATCTAGTCTGTCCAGACCTGACAGAATTTTATAGGTTTCGATGAGATCCCCTCTCAATCTTCTAAACTCCAGCGAGTATAAGCCCAATCGACACAATCTCTCCTCATACGTCATTCCTGCCATCCCAGGTATCAGCCTGGTGAATCTTCGCTGCACTCCTTCCATGGCAAGAATGTCCTTCCTCAGATAAGGCGACCAAAACTGCACACAATACTCAAGGTGCGGTCTCACCAAGGCCCTGTACAACTGTAGCAAGACATCCTTGTTCCTGTACTCGAACCCTCTTGCTACGAAGGCCAACATACCATTTCCCTTCTTAACTGCCTGCTGCACCTGCATGCTTACCTTCAGTGACTGGTGCACAAGGACACCCAGGTCTCTTTGCACTTCCCCTTCTCCCAATCTATTGCCATTCAAATAATAATCTGCCTTCCTGTTTTTGCCACCAAAGTGGATAACCTCACATTTATCCACATTATAGTGCATTTGCCATGTTTCTGCCCAATCACCCAACCTGTCCAAATCGTACTGGAGTTTCACGACATCCTCCTCACGGCTTACCCTCCCACCCAGCTTTGTGTCATCTGCAAATTTGGAGATGTTACATATATTAATGATCTGGGCGAGGGAATTGGATCTTTGAATGTTTGCCATTGCCTATCCACTGTCCTGGTGGTAGCAGGACAGTTAGATAAGGTGGTTAAGAAGGCATATGGGATACTTTCCTTTATTAGCCAAGGCATATAATGTAAGAGCAGGAAGGTTATGCTTGAACTGTATAAAACAATAAAATAAAAACAGAAAATGCTGGGAGTATTCAGGCTCTGTGGAGAGAGAGACAGAGTTAACGTTTCAGTTCTGGTCACCAGATTACAGGAAGGATGTGATTGCACTACAGAGGGGACAGAGGAGATTTACCAGGATGTTGCCCGGACTGGAGAATTTTAACTTTGAGGAATGATTGGATAGAACATAAGAACATAAGAAATAGGAGCAGGAGTAGGCCATTCGGCCCTTCGAGCCTGCTCTGCCATTCAATGAGATCATGGCTGATCTTCTGCCTCAACTCCATTCACTGGCCCTATCGCCATATCGCTTGATGCCCTTACTAGTCAGAAATCTATCGACTTCTGTTTTGAATATACCCAATGACTGAGCCTCCACAGCTCTCTGGGGTAGAGAATTCCAAAGATTCACCACCCTCTGTGTGAAGAAATTTCTTCTCATCTCAGTCCTGAATGGCCTACCCTTTATCCTGAGGCTGTGGCCCCTGGTTCTAGGCTCCCCAGCTAAGGGAAACATTCTCCCAGCATCCACCCCATCCATCCCTGCAATGATTTTGTATGCTTTAATGAGATCCCCTCTCATTCTTCTGAATTCAAGAGAATACAGACCTAGTTTACTCAATCTCTTCTCATACGACAGTCCCGCCATCCCAGGAATCAATCTCGTGAACCTTGGTTGCACTCCCTCTATGGCAAGTATATCCTTCCATAGGTAAGGAGACCAAAATTGTACACAGTACTCCAGGTGTGGTCTCACCAAGGCCCTATATAATCGGAGTAAGACTTCTTTACTCCTGTACTCAAATCCTCTTGTAATGAAGGCCAGCATACCATTTGCCTTCCTAATGGCTTGCTGCATCTTCACATTCACTTTCAGTGACTCATGTACAAGGACACCCAGGTTCCTTTGAGCATCTGCATTCCCCAATCTTTCACCATTTAGGAAATACTCTGCCTTTCTGTTTTTTCTACCAAAGTGGATAACTTCACATTTATCCACATTATATTCCATCTGCCATGTTCTTGCCCACTCACTGAGCCTGTTGAGATTCACTTGAAGTCTTTCCACATCCTCTTCACAACTGACACTGCCACCTAGCTTTGTATCATCAGCAAATTTGGAAATGTTACTTTTAGTCCCCTCATCCAAATCATTGATGTAGATTGTGAATAGCTGGGGCCCAAGCACCGATCCTTGCGGTACCCCACTAGTCACAGCCTGCCATCCTGAAAAAGACCCCTTTATCCTGCTCTTTGTTTTCTGTCTGTTAACCAATTCTCAATCCATGCTAGTATATTACCCCGAATTCCATGTGCCCTAATTTTGTTCACCAACCTCTTGTGTGGGACATTATCGAAGGCCTTCTGAAAATCCAGATACACGTCTACCGGTTCCCCTTTGTCTACTATACTAGTTACATCCTCAAAGAACTCCAATAGGTTTGTCAAACAGGATTTCCCTTTCATAAATCCATGTTGACTCATTCCAATCTTACTATTAGTTTCTAAGTGCCCAGTTATTGCATCCTTTATAATAGATTCCAGCATTTTCCCAACTACTGATGTGAGGCTAACAGGTCTGTAGTTCCCCGTTTTCCCTCTCCCTCCTTTCTTAAATAGCGGGGTTACATTTGCTATCCTCCAATCTGCAGGAACCGTTCCAGAATCTATAGAATTTTGGAAATCCAGTGTGGAGCGCCGCCCCTTTCGAGCCGCCGCTTCCCAGTTTCTTCAGCCGGTTCCACCGAGTCCAACTCGGGACAAAGGACAGGAGCCAGGCTCCCAGCATGGCCCGCGGCCCCGGGGAGCATACGCACTCTCAGCGGGGTAATCAGGGCATTCGATAGAGTAGTTTCTGGGGCGCGGGGAATTGTGGGTGCTGCGGCCGCCATTAATCAGCGGCTGTCAGGAAGAGTTTTATTGCAGGCTGACGAAAGGGAGGTCTCTGGCCGCCTCCATAGGTCTTTTTGTTCCTTCAGTTTGAACTGGAGTGGAGATGGAGGAGAAGCTGCTGGGTTTAACCCCCAGTACTTCTGAGCCCAGGAGCACCCAACAATTTCCAATGTGAGTCTGTCAAGGGAGGTGGATTCTGGGGGAGATTAGGTTGCTAAACAGTCTCTGTCCCTACAATAGGTTGGGGTTGTTTTCTTTGGAACAGAGGAGGCTGAGGGGAGACTTGATTGAGGTGTATAAAATTATGAGGGGCCTAGATAGAGTGGATAGGAATGACCTATTTCCCCTACCAGAGGTCAATAACCAGGGGTCCTAGACTTAAAGTAATTGGTCGAACGATTAGATGGGCGTTGATGAGAACTTCTTTCACCCAGTGGGTGGTGGGGGTCTGGAACTCACTGCCTCAAAGGGTGGTAGAGGCAGAAACCTTCAACAGATTTTAAAAGTACTAGCATATGCACTTGAAGTGCCGTAACCTACAAGGCTACGGAGCAAGATATGGAAAGTGTGATTAGACTGGATAGCTCTTTTCAGCCGGCACAGATACGATGGGTCGAAAGGCCTCCTAAATTTCTATGATTCTATTAAAATAGAAACATAGAAGATAGGAGCAGGAGTAGGCCATTCGGCCCCTCGAGCCTGTTGCACCATTTAATGAGATCATGGCTGATCATCCAAATTCAGTACCCTGTCCCTGCTTTCCCCCCATATCCCTTGATCCCTTTAGCCTTTAGAAATTTATCTAACTCCTTCTTGAATATAGAGTCATAGAGTCATAGAGTCATAGAGTAATACAGCACGGATAGAGGCCCTTCGGCCCATCGTGTCCATGCCGGCCATCAAGCCCTGTCTAATCTAATCCCATATTCCAGCATTTGGCCCGTAGCCTTGTATGCTATGGCATTTCAAATGCTCATCCAAATGCTTCTTAAATGTTGTGAGGGTTTCTGCCTCCACAACCCTTTCAGGCAGTGAGTTCCAGACTCCAACCACCCTCTGGGTGAAAAAGTTCTTTCTCAAATCCCCTCTAAACCTCCCGCCCTTTACCTTGAATCTATGCCCCCTAGTTATTGACCCCTCTACTAAGGGGAAAAGCTCCTCAGCATCCATCCTATCTATGCCCCTCACAATTTTGTACACCTCAATCATGTCCCCCCTCAGCCTCCTCTGCTCCAAGGAAAACAAACCCAATCTGCCCAGTCTCTCTTCATAGCTGAAGCGCTCCAGCCCTGGTAACATCCTGGTGAACCTCCTCTGCACCCTCTCTAACGCGATCACATCTTTCCTGTAGTGTGGCGACCAGAACTGCACACAGTATTCCAGCTGTGGCCTAACCAGTGTTTTATACAGCTCCATCATAACCTCCTTGCTCTTATATTCTATGCCTCGGCTAATGAAGGCAAGTATCCCATATGCCTTTTTTACCACCTTATCCACCTGTTCCGCCGCCTTCAGGGATCTGTGTACCTGCACACCCAGATCCCTCTGACCCTCCGTCTTGCCTAGGGTCTTTCCCTTCATTGTGTATTCCCTTGCCTTGTTAGACCCCCCAAAATGCATCACCTCGCACTTTTCCGGGTTAAATTCCATTTGCCACTGTTCCGCCCATCTGACCAACCCATCTATATCGTTCTGCAGACTGAGGCTACCCTCCTCGCTATTTACCACCCTACCAATTTTAGTATCATCCGCGAATTTACTGATCATACCCTTTACATTCATATCCAAGTCATTAATGTAGACCACAAACAGCAAGGGACCCAGCACCGATCCCTGTGGTACCCCACTGGCCACAGGTTTCCAGTCACAAAAACAACCTTCGACCATCACCCTCTGCCTTCTGCCACTAAGCCAGTTTTGTATCCAATGTGCCAAGGCACCCTGGATTCCATGGGCTCTTACCTTCTTGACCAGTCTCCTGTGCGGGACTTTATCGAAGGCCTTACTGAAATCCATGTATACCACATCCACTGCGTTACCCTCATCCACACACCTAGTCACCCCCTCAAAAAATTCAATCAAATTAGTCAGACATGATCTTCCCTTGACAAAGCCATGTTGACTATCCCTGATTAATCCTTGCCTCTCCAAGTGGAGACAAATTTTGTCCCTCAGGATTTTTTCCAGTAATTTTCCTACCACTGATGTTAGGCTCACTGGCCTGTAGTTCCCCGGTTTTTCCCTACTACCCTTCTTGAATAATGGTACGACATTAGCGGTTCTCCAGTCCTCTGGCACATCCCCTGTGACCAGAGAGGTCCTGAATATATGTGTTAGAGCCCCCGCAATCTCCTCCTTTGCCTCACACAGCAGCCTGGGGTACATTTCATCCGGGCCTGGGGATTTATCCATTTTTAGGCCAGCTAAAACCGCCAATACCTCCTCCCTCTCGATGTTAATATGTTCGAGCATATCACAGTCCCCCCGCCCTATTTCTATGTCTACATCGTCCTTCTCCATAGTGAAAACAGATGCAAAAAATTCATTTAGAACCCCTCCTACATCTTCCGGCTCCACACACAGATTGCCACTTTTGTCCCTAATGGGCCCTATTTTTTCCCTAGTTATCCTTTTACCCTTAATATACTTATAAAACATCTTCGGATTTTCCTTTATTTTGCTCGCCAGTGTTATTTCATGGCCCCTCCTTGATCTCCTAATTTCTTTTTTAAGTATCCCCCTGCACTTTTTGTACTCCTCTAGGGCTTCCTCCGTCTTTAGCCTTTTGTATCTACCAAAAGCCCTCCTTTTTTTCCTAATCCATTCCCGTATATCCCCTGACATCCACGGATCCCTGTGGTTTTTGGAACCACTCTTGACATTTATGGGAACATGTTGCCCTTGTATGATCTCAATCTCCCTTCTGAAAGCCTCCCATTGCTCCGATGCGGATTTTCCTACAAGTAGCTGATCCCAGTCCATTTTGGCCAGATCCTGCCTTATCCTATTAAAATCGGCCTTCCCCCAATTTAGAACCTTTATTTCCGGCCCATCCCTGTCCTTTTCCATGACCACCTTAAATCTTACCATATTATGGTCACTATCACCAAAGTGCTCACCTACTAGCACTTTTTCCACTTGGCCGGCCACATTCCCTAGAATTAGGTCCAGTACCGCCCCCTCTCTTGTAGGACTTTCTACATGCTGGCTCAAAAAGCTCTCCTGGATGCACTTTAAGAATTCTACACCCTCTGAGCCTTTCACACTTTGACTATCCCAGTTAATATTGGGGAAGTTGAAATCCCCCATTATTATTACCCTATTATTTGCACATTTCTCTGAGATTTGCCTACATATCTGTTCCTCTATTTCCCCCTGACTGTTTGGAGGCCTATAGTACACTCCCAGCAAAGTGCTTGCCCCCTTTTTGTTTTTAAGCTCCACCCATATGGCCTCATTAGAGGACCCTGCTAATATATCATCCCTCCTTACTGCAGTAATTGACTCCTTAATTAATATTGCGACACCCCCTCCTCTTATACCTCCCCCTCTGTCTCGCCTGAAGATTCTGTACCCCGGAATATTGAGCTGCCAGTCTTGCCCCTCCCTCAACCATGTCTCCGTGATAGCAACAATATCATACTCCCATGTGTTTATCAACACCTTCAGTTCATCCACCTTATTTGCAAGACTCCTTGCATTAAAATAGATGCCATCCAGCCTTGCCCTTATATATTTGCCCTGTCTACCAAGCTGACTTGTTTTTTCCTCCATAATTGGCAGCACATCCCCCCCTATTTCAGCTTCCCTCTGTATCCCATCCCCCTGCCAAGTTAGTTTAAACCCCCCCCGACAGTGCTAGCAAACCTCCCCGCAAGGATATTTGTCCCGCTCTGGTTCAGGTGCAACCCGTCCGACTTGTACAAGTCCCACCTTTCCCAGAAGCAGGCCCAGTGATCCAGGAAAGTAAAACCCTCCCCCCTACACCAACTCTTTAGCCACGCATTCATCTGCTCTATCCTCCCATTCCTATACTTACTAGCACGTGGCACTGGGAGTAATCCAGAGATTACACCCTTTGAGGTCCTGCCCTTTAATCTGTTACCTAGCTCCCTAAATTCTTGATGCAGGACCTCATCCCTCTTTTTAACTATGTCGTTGGTACCAATGTGGACCACGACCACTGGCTGTTCACCCTCCCCCTCCAGAATGCCCTGCAGCCGCTCAGTGACATCCTTGACCCTATATATTTAATGAATTGGCCTCAACTGCATCCTGTGGTAGAGAATTCCACAGGTTCACCACTCTCTGGGTGAAGAAATTCCTCCTCATCTTTGTCCTAAATGGCTTACCCCTTATCATTAGACTGTGACCCCTGGTTCTGGACTCCCCCGCCATCGGGAACATCCTTCCTGCATCTAGTTTGTCTAGTCCTGTTAGAATTTTATAAGTTTCAATGAGATCCCCTCTCATTCTTCTAAACTCCAGCGAGTCATTCCTGCCATCCCACATATCAGCCTGGTGAATCTTCGCTGCACTCCCTCCATGGCAAGAACATCCTTCCTCAGATAAGGCGACCAAAACTGCACACAATTCTCAAGGTGTGGTCTCACCAAGGCCCTGTACAAATCACAGAATCACAGAAACACCACAGGGCAGATAGAGGCCATTTCGGCCCATCGAGCCTGCACCGACACATATCCCACCCAATCCCCGTAACCCCTACACCAACACATATCCCACCCTATCCCCGTAACCCCACGTATTTAATCCCCCTAACACTAAGGGTCAATTTTTTTATCATAGCCAATCAACCTAACCCGCACATCTTTGGTCCTTGCTCCTGTACTCGAATCCTCTCGCTATGAAGGCCAACTTACCATTTGCCTTCTTAACCTCTTGCTGCACCTGCAAGCTTACCTTCAGCGACTGGTGCACAAGGACACCCAGGTCTCGTTGCACTTCCCCTTTTCCCAATCTATTGCCATTTAGATAATGATCTGTCTTCCTGTTTTTGCCACCAACGTGGATAACCTTGCATTTATCCACATTATACTGCATCTGCCATGCATCTGCCCTATCACCCGACCTGTCCAAACCATACTGGAGTTTCTCGGCATCCTACTCACAGCACACATGCCCACCCAGCTTTCTGTCATCTGCAAACTTGGAGATATTACATCTAGTTCCTTCGTCTAGTTCATTAATATATATTGTGAATAGCTGGGGTCCTAGGACCGATCCCTGCGGTACCCCACTAGTCACTGCCTGCCACTCGGAAAAAGACCCGTTTATTCCAACTCTTTGCTTCCTGTCTGCCAACCAGTTCTCTATCCAAGTCAGTACTTTACCCCCAATCCCATGTGCTTTAACTTTGCACGCCAATCTCTTATGCGGGACCTTCTTGAAAGCCTTCTGAAAGTCCAAATACACCACATCCACTGGTTCTCCCTTATCTATTCTACCATTTACATACTCAAAACATTCCAGTAGATTAGTCAAGCATGATTTACCTTTTGTAAATCCATGTTGACTTTGTCCGATCCTGTCACTGCTTTCCAAGTGCTCTGCTATTACATCTTTTATAATGGACTCTAGCAATTTCCCCACTACCGATGTCAGGCTTACCGGTCTATATTTCCCCATTTTCTCTCTACCACCTTTTTTAAATAGTGGGGTTACATTAGCTACCCTCCAATCCATGGGATCTATTCCAGAGTCTATAGAATTTTGGAAGAGGACCAGCAATGCATCTACTATTTCTAGGGCCACTTCCTTAAGTACCCTAGGATGTAGATTATCAGGCCCTGGGGATTTATTGGCCTTCAATGCCGTCAATTTCCATAACACCATTTCCCTACAAATACTGATTTCATTCAATTCCTCCCTCTCGTTAGACACTATGTTCCCCGACATCTCTGGAAGGTTATTTGTGTCCTCCTTTGTGAAGACAGGACCAAAGTATGTATTTAATTTGTCTGCCATTTCTTTGTTCCCCATTATAAATTCCCCTGATCCTGACTGCAAGGGACCTACGCTTGACTTCACCAATCTTTTTCTCTTCACATATTTATAGAAGCTTTTACAGTCAGTGTTTATGTTCCCTGAAAGCTTACTCTCATATTCTATTTTCCCCCTCTTAATTCATCCCTTTGTCCTCCTTTGCTGAATCCTAAACTGCTCCCAATCCTCAGGTTTGCTGCTTTTTCTGGCCAATTTATATGTCCTCTCCTTGGATTTTATGCTATCCCTAATTTCCCTTGTTACCCACGGTTGAGTCACCTTTTTTGTTTTAATTTTATGCTAAACAGGGATGAACAAATTCTGTAGTTCATCCATGTGATCTTTAAATGTTTGCCATTGCCTATCCACTGTCAACCCATTAAGTAATGTTCCCCAATCCATCCTAGCCAGCATGCGCCTCATACCATCGTAGTTTCCTTTATTTAAATTCAGGACCCTAGTCTCTGAGTCAACTACTTCACTTTCCATCTTAATGAAGAATTCTATCATATTATGATCACTCCTCCCCAAGGGGCCTCGCACAACAAGATTGCTAATTAATCTTTTCTCATTACATAATACCCAGTCTAACATGGCCTGATCTCTAGTTGGTTCTTCGACATATTGGTCCAGGAAACCATCCCGTATACACTCTAGGAATTCCTCCTCCACATTATTGTTACCAATTTGGTTAGCCCAATGTATGTGTAGATTAAAGTCAACCATGATAACTGCTGTGCCCTTATTGCACGTGTCTCTAATTTCCCATTTAATGCCATCCCCAACCTCAGCATTACGGTTTGGGGGTCTGTATACAACTCCCACTAACGTTTTCTGCCCCTTGGTATTTCTCAGCTCTACCCATACAGATTCCACACCGTCAGAGCTAATATCCTTCGTTACTATTGTGTTAATCTCTTCTTTAACCAGCAATGCTACCCCACATCCTTTTCCTTTTTGCCTGTCCTTCCTGAATATTGAATACCCCTGGATGTTGAATTTCCAGCCTTGGTCACCCTGAAGCCATTTCTCAGTAATTCCAATTACATCATATCCGTTTACATCTATTTGCACAGCTAATTCATCCACCTTATTACGAATGCTCCTCGCATTAAGGCACAAAGCCTTCAGGCTTGTTTTTTTCACACTCATAGTCCTTTTAGAATTATTATTTACTGTAGCTGTTTGATTTACACCCTTAATTTCTCTGCATTCCACTTTTGCTTTTCTACTTCCTGTCTTTTGTTTCTACCCTTGCTTCCCTTTCCTCTGTCTCCCTGCATAGGTTCCCAACCCCCTGCCATTTTAGTTTAAACCCTCCCCAACAGCACTAGCAAACACTCCCCCTAGGACATTGGTCCCGATCCTGCCCAGTTGCAAACTGTACAGTTTGTACTGGTCCCACCTCCCCCAGAACCGGTTCCAATGTCCCAGGAATTTGAATTGCTCCCCCTTGCACCATTCTTCTAGCTACGTATTCATCTGAAATATCCTTCTATTTCTACTCTGACTAGCACGTGGCACTGGTAGCAATCCTGAGATTACTACCTTCGAGGTTCTATTTTTTAATTTACCTGCTAACTCCCTATATTCAGCTTTTAGGACCTAATCCCGTTTTTTTACCTATATGCACCATGACAACTGGCTGTTCACCCTCCCCTTCCAAAATATTCTGCAGCCACCCCAACACATCCTTGACCCTTGCACCAGGGAGGTAACATACCATCCTGGAGTCTCATTTGCGGCCACAGAAACGCCTATCTATTCCCCTTACAATAGAATCCCCTATCACTATAGCTCTCGCACTCTTTTTCCTCCCGTCCTGTGCAGCAGAACCACCCCTGGTGCCAGGAAGTTGGCTGCTGCTGCCTTCCCCCTATTCTTCTATGATGTGGGATACAGGGCACTGGAGCTTCTTCTTCCTTTCTCCCGTATGGGAGTAGAATAGCAAATCAGATGTCAATATCTCAGTCAGATATCCAGGCCAAAGCTTCTGGTGTAACAGCGGATATCTTGTAGGCTGCCTGTGAATTTCCTCTGCGGGCAGCACTCAATGATGTGCTCCAGGGTCTGATTAGGAGCTCCACAGTCACATGATGGGGATGTTTTAATCATTCATCTATGGAGAAGCTGGCAGCATCGACCATGAGCGGTTCTGGGGCGGTGGATGGTTGTCCACTGTTTGTGAGGAAGGTTTGATCTTTGGAGCTAAGGCGGGTAAATGGAGTTGAGGTGCAGATCAGCCCCGATCTCATTGAAAGGTGGAAAAAATCTCCAGGGGCTGAATGGCCCACTCCTGTTCCCACAACTCGCTCAGTCTGTGAATGGGCAGAGGGGCTGCCCTTCAGGTGAGATGTTAATCCAAGGCCGCGTCTGCCTCAAGTGGGTGATTCAGATCCCGCGGCAAAGAGGAGCCGGGGAGTTCTCCCGGTGTCCGGGCCAACATTCCTCCCTCAACCAGCGCCGCCAAAGAGAGATTAACTGGTCATTCATCTCATTGGCCCTCTGTGGGATCTTGCTGTGTGTAAAATGACTGCTGCATTTTCCTCGCTAGCCACGGCTACTGCACTTGCGAGTAACGCATTGCGGGTGCAGTGAGTTTCTGGGCTGGGTTGAGACGCTGTTTGATCGCAAGTCTTTCATTGTTACAAAGTGCACCGCCAGCACCTGCTGGCAGGATATCAGTGCTGCAGGAAAGAATTCCCCATTAAAAACGGCCCAAGAAGTGGTGACTGTCTCTGAAGGTTCACAAGGACAGTGATGCCCCTGGAGGGGGAGGGGGAGGGGGAAGGCCCCCATTGGCTCAGAGGATAAATGCCTCCAGGATTTAATGTCCTTCGGGTATATAACAGCCTTGGAGTTGATGGTGTTAGTGGAGGGTTTTGTATGGTTGCTGTGGAAGTTGACCCTGTGATTGTGGTTAATGGCGTAGAAATTGGACCTGGTTGTCCCGGTTTATGGGGGTAAAATGGTCGCAGTGAGGGACAGATTTGGGGACCAAAGTCCGACACCCAATTGGCTCGTGCTATTTTCGGTCCTCAGATTTCTCCCCAGTGTCCAGGTCAATATTTCATTGAACCAGTGAATGATACAGCACAGGAGGAGGTCACTCGGCCCTTCGTGCCTGTGCCGGCTCTTTGAAAGAGCGAAACAATTAATCCCACTCCACTGCCCTTTCCCCACAGCCCATACTGTTCCCTTCAGGTATTTATCCAATTCCCTTTTGAGGGCGACCATTGAATCTGTATCCACCACCCTATCAGGCAGTGCATTCCAAACACTGACCTCTCCCGTAAATAGGTTGTTCCTCATCTCGCCTCTGGTTCTTTTGCCAATGGAAACCGTTTCTCGTTATTTACTCTATCAAAACCCTTCATGATTTTGACCACCTCTATGAAACCTCCCCTTAACCTTCTCTGCTCTAAGGAGAACAACCTCAGCTTCTCCAGTCTCTCCCTGTAACTGAAGTCCCGCATCCCTGGTACCATTCTGGTAAATCTCTTCCTAAAGTGTGGTTCCCAGAATTAACATAGAAACATAGAAGATAGGAGCAGTAGTAGGCCATTCGGTCCTTCGAGCCTGCTCCACCATTCAATGAGATCATGGCTGATCATCCAAATTCAGTACCCGGTCCCTGCCTTCTCCCCATATCCCTTGATCCCTTTAGCCTTAAGAAATATATCCAACTCTTTTTTGAATATATTTAATGAACTGGCCTCCACCGCCCTCTGTGGCAGAGAATTCCACAGGTTCACCACTCTCTGGGTGAAGAAATTCCTCCTCATTTCAGTCCTAAATGGCTTACCCCTTATCCTTAGACTGTGACCCCTGGTTCTGGACTCCCCGGCCATCATAAACATCCTTCCTGCATCTAGTCTGTCCAGGCCTGACAGAATTTTATAAGTTTCAATGAGATCCCCTCTCAATCTTCTAAACTCCAGTGAGTATAAGCCCAATCGACACAATCTCTCCTCATACGTCATTCCTGCCATCCCAGGTATCAGCCTGGTGAATCTTCGCGGCACTCCTTCCATGGCAAGAACGTCCTTCCTCAGGTAAGACGACCAAAACTGCACACAGTACTCAAGGTGCGGTTTCACCAAGGCCCTGTACAACTGTACCAAGACATCCTTGTTCCTGTACTCGAACCCTCTTGCTACGAAGGCCAACATACCATTTGCCTCTTAACCGCCTGCTGCACCTGCATGCTTACCTTCAGCGACTGGTGCACAAGAACACCCAGGTCTCTTTGCGCTTCCCCTTCTCCCAATCTATTGCCATTCAAATAATAATCTGCCTTCCTGTTTTTGCCACCAAAGTGGATAACCTCACATTTATCCACATTACAGTGCATTTGCCACGTTTCTGCCCAATCACCCAATCTGTCCAGATCGTACTGGAATTTCACGACATCCTCCTCACAGCTTACCCTCCCACCCAGCTTTGTGTCGTCTGCAAATTTGGAGATATTACATCCAATTCCCTCGTCCAGATCATTAATATATATTGTGAATAGCTGGGGTCCTAGGACCGATCCTTGCGGTACCCCACTAGTCACTGCCTGCCACTCGGAAAATGACCCGTTTATTCCAACTCTTTGCTTTCTGTCCGCCAACCAGTTCTCTATCCAAGTCAATACCTTGCCCCCAATCCCATGTGCCTTAATTTTGCACGCTAACCTCTTATGTGGGACCTTATCGAAAGCAAAAGCCTTCTGAAAGTCCAAATACACATCCACTGGTTCTCCCTTATCTATTTTACCAGTTACATCCTCAAAAAATTCCAGTAGATTAGTCAAGCATGATTTACCTTTTGTAAATCCATGTTGACTTTGTCCGATCCTGTCACTGCTTTCCAAGTGCTCTGCTATTACATCTTTTATAATAGACTCCAGCATTTTCCCCACTACTGATGTCAGGCTATAATTCCCCGCATTTTCTCAACCACCTTTTTTGAATAGTGGGGTAACATTAGCTACCCTCCAATCCACGGGTATCTATACTCCAGCTGGGGCCGAACCAGTGATTTAGGAAGGTTCAGCATAACTTCCCTGCTATTGTAATCTATGACTCTGTTTATAAAGCTCAGGATACTGTATATTATTTAGCAGCCATCTCACCTTGTCCTGCCACCTTCAAAGATTTCTGTACAAACACCCCCAGGTCTCTCTCTTCCTGCACCCCCTTTAAAATTGGACCATTTATTTTATATTGCCTCTCCCCATTCTTCCTACCGAAATGCATCATTTCACACTATGTTGAATTGCATCTGCCATGTGTCTGCCCATTTCTGTCCATACCCTCCTGAAGTCTATTACTATCCTCCTCACCGTTTACTACAATTCCGAGTGTTTTGTCATCTGCAAACTTTGAAATGTTGCCCTTTATACCCAAGTGAAATGGAGTTAAGATGCAGATCAACCAATATCTCATTGAATGACGGCAGAGGCTCGAGGGGCTGAATGGTGTACTCCTGTTCCTGTGTCAGCCTAGAAACTAAGTGTAAGGAGGTGATGAGCTCTGGAAAACCCCGAGCCCTGGGATGCTAAGACCCATCTCTGCACCTCCACTGTCTCTCTGCTTCAGATAGTGTGTCTCACCAGCAATCCAGCCTGGACCCTCCCTGGTCTGTGTGTCTCAGTAAACACACCAAGCAGCGCTCGGCAATTCTGACACCACCTTCTGATTTAGACACAGACTCTGCAGACAGATGAAGCAGATACTTTTATTTCTGTGTGCAGGGTACAAGGAGACAGCACTTTACAATTTATCAAACACTTTCAATATTTGGTTACAATGATATACTTTGTTTCCTATTAAACTCTGCAGGATGCAACATTTAAAGCCCGTTCATCAAACTCTGAAACACAGTTGCAATTTTAGAATATGAGGTTGATCAGAATGTGAAAGACAGACAGACTTGCATTTATATAGCGCCTTTCACAGCCTCAGGTTTGCCAAACCGCTTTACAGCCAATGAAGTACTTTTGAAGTGTAGTCACTGTTGTAATGTGGGAAACACGACACAGTTCTTGCACAGCAAGCTCCCACAGACAGCAATCTGATTTTGTTTTACTAATGCTGGTTGAGGGATAAATAAAACACTGATATACAACATGGGTTCAGCCCCAGCTGGAGCATTGGGTCCAATTCTGGGCTCCATCACTCCGGTTACACCAGGCAGGGGCTCTTAAAATCAGCCCGATCAGCCCGGGATGGGAATTGTAAGGATCCAGAGTCTGGAGCAAGGTGCAAATAAAACAAACAACACGTTCATGCTTCTGGGGTGTAATTAAGCCCCGAATCGCTGTGTTTTTAATAAATGCCGCTTTTATTGTGCAGTTTAATAACAGCGCTGGGCAGCAGAGGTGTTGCACTAATTCATCTCAAACACCGCCATGTAGCGCCACCTTCCGCCTGTGGAGCAACATTACAGGCAGGAAGGTCACCGGGTTCCTGCAGCTCACAGCTCATTCCACCCAGTCAGTTCCTCTCTACAATTCACCATCCATTTGTTTCTTCTCTCCCCCACTTCTATTCCCCAGCCCCACACAGGCCCTTGCTGATCTTTCAGTTCCCAGTTCCGATGCAGGGTGTATTCCCGGAATGTTAACCTGTCTTCTCTCTCCACAGGTGATGACCTTGTCCACTCTCTATTCTAAACACTCCACACGCTTGAATGTTCTGATCATTTCCATCCCCTGGGTTTTCCCATGTTTCAGACACTCCCTCCTGTTCCCTTTTGATTTCACTTCTATCTGGTGCCCCTTTTACTTTTTCCTTCCCTCGGGTATTATTTAATTTGCCGTGTCTCGGATGGTCCCTTTGTCATGTCCTTCCCACTGGTGTTCTATCTCACCCTAGTTCCTCTCCCCTGCCCCTCTTTACCTTTAACTTCCCAGCTGGAGTCTGTGGTTCCCTTGGTGTATTTCTGCCCGTGTTTTAATTCTCCTCTGTCTCTGGGCCCCGATGATTCTCGATGTTCTTGAGGTTTTTATTTAATTTTACAGGAGTCTCTGGAGCAGTTGCCACGAGTTTGTTCCCCTGCACCGATTAAACAAACAAATCTCACCAACAAGACATTGTCACTCGGTTGTAGCCGCCCTGACCTCAGGTGACATTTGGACCATCCGCACCACCTGTGACTGAGACCGACGCCCATCAGTTTGCAGCTGGCAGGAGGCAGGGTGAAATTATGGGATGGACCTGTTAGTGACCTTTAACCCCGCAGATTGTCAGCGGGGCGGAGTTTTTCCCGCCGTCATTCGATCCCGGATTGAAGATGGGAAAGATTCTCTCAGTGAAAGTGTGGGTGAAAGTGTGGAGATGGGACATGTTGTCCGCATTGTAAAATGACACCTGTCCACCCTCATAGTCCAGGTACACCCCGATCTTCCGGGGCTTCAAACTCGGGGTGAGGCGGGTCTGTGAGGGGGAGGTGTCGGCTAAATAGTTACTTCCGAGATCCAGCCATGCCAGCCATTTGGCAAAAAGGCCCCATCCTGGTGTCAGCCGCACAATCCAGTATCCGAGATCCAGCCATGCCAGCCATTTGGCAAAAAGGCCCCATCCTGGTGTCAGCCGCACAGTCCAGTATCCGGCCTCGGGTCTCGGGTTGATTCTCCCTTTCCTCCCGGCAGACTCTCGGGCCACTCCCACAAGCCACTCAGGCTTGTTCCCCACCTCCAGCTCCCAGTAATGTCTCCCTGATGTGAATCCCTCCGATCCCAGGACACAGAGCCAGTAATCAAACCTCTCCGGAGTGTCAGGGAGCGCCTGCCATTTGTCTCCGAGTCCCACACTGGTCCGGTCCTCAGACAGGATTAGCCGGGGATTCGCTGTGTTCGGATCCAGAGTCAGAGAGGCTGGAGCTGGGGGAAAGTTAAAATAACACAGTCAGTGATTTAGTTTCTTGCTGTGATTTATTCAAACTCTTTCCTTTTTAAAGTGACCACTCGGGCTCTGGGTTGTGTTCAGGGAATCTGCTGTCACTCCAGATTTATGACCTAATGGTCGATTTACATTGATTTCCCCCAACTCAGCGCCCGAAGATAAAGACCCGAGAACCACTGGAGACAGCGGGGGGATGGGGAAAGAGAGGGGGAGGGGGAGAGAGAGAACGGGGGGATGAGGAAAGAAAGGGGGAGGGGGAGAGAGAGAACAGGGGGATTGGGGGATGGGGAGAGGGCATGGGGGCAGGGGGAGGGGAGAGGACGAGGAGAGAGGGCGAGGGGGGAGAGAGCCGGAAGGGGAGGGGAGAGAGCCGGAGGGGAGAGAGAGAGGGGGAGCAGAGAGAGAGGGGGAGGGGTGGGGAGAGAGAGGGGGTGTGACAGCGGGAAGGGAGAGAAAGTGGAGGGGGAGGAGAGGAGAGGGGAGAGAGAGGGAGAGGGGAAAGAGATGGGGAGGAGGGGAGGGGAGAGAGAGGGGGGTGGGGAGAGAGGGGGTGTGACAGCGGGAAGGGAGAGTGGAGGGGAGGGGAGAGAGAGGGGGAGGAGAGGGGGAGGGGAGAGAGGAGAGAAGGGGAGAGAGATGGGGAGGAGAAGAGGGGAGAGAGCGGGGGGGGAGAGAGTGGGAGGGGGAGGAGGTGAGGGAGGGGAGGAGAGAGGGGGAGGAGGAGGGGAGAGAGGGGGAGCGGAGTGGAGAGGGGAGGCGGGGAGGGGGAAGAGGGAAAGGGGAGGGGAGTGAGAGGAGAAGGGGTAGTTGAGAGAGTGCGGGATGGGGAGTCGAGAGAGAGTGGGAGAGGGGAGCAAGGGGGGGTGAGGCGAGAGAGGGTGAGGGGAGATTTGAGTGGAGGTGGGGGGAGGGTTGAGTGGGGGAGGTGGAGGGGAGTGAGAGGGGAAGGAGGAGGGGAGAGAAGGGGACGGGTGGGGGAAGATGGGGAAAGGGGGAGAGGACAAAGAGGTGGAGGGGGGTGGGAGAGAGGGGCAGAGACGAAGGAGGGGGATGGGAGAGAGAGAGCGGGTGTGGGTGGGAGAGAGAGAGCTGGGGATGTGGAGGGGGAGGGGTGGGGAGAGAGAAGGGGTGTGACAGCGGGAAGGGAGAGAGAAAGGGGGAGGGGAGAAAGAGGGGGAGGGGAGACAGAGGGGGAAGGGAGACAGAGTGGGGCAGGGGAGGGGAGTGAGAGGGCAGGAGGAGGGGAGCAGAGAAAAGAGGGGTAGGAGAGGGGATAGAGAGGGGTATGGGGAGGGGAGAAAGAGGGACAAAGGAGGGGTGAAAGGGGAGGGGAGAGAGGGGGTAGTGGAGTAAGAGGGGCAGGGGAGATGTGGGGGGAGATGGGCAAAAGAGATGGGGGGATTGGAGGGGGTGAGAGGAGAGGTATGGGTAGGGGAGAGAGGCAGAGGGGAGAGAGGGGTAGTGGAGAGGGAGTGGAGAGGGTGTGGGAGGGGAGAGGGAGGGGGAGGGGAGAGGAAAGCGAGGAGAGAGGGAAGGGGAGAGAGAGGGGGAGGGGAGTGAGAGCGGGAGGGGAGGGGGTGGGGAGGGAGAGAAAGCGGGAGGAGGAGGGGAGAGAGCGGGAGGGGATGAGGAGAGAGCGGGAGGGGAGATAGAGTGGGAGGGGGAGGGGAGAGAGCGGGGAGACGGGGCGGGGAGAGAGTGCTGGAGGGTAGGGGTGATGAGCGGTACGGGAAGGAGAGAGAGTGGGAAGGCGAGGGGAGGGAGAGCGGGAGGGAAGAGAGAGGGGGAGGGGAGTGAGAGCGGGAGGGGAGGGGGTGGGGAGAGTGTGGGGAGGGAGAGAGAGCGGGAGGAGGAGGGGAGAGAGCGGGAGGGGGGAGAAAGAGAGGGGAGGGAGAGCGGGAGGGGAGGGAGAGCGGAAGGAGGAGGGGAGAGATGGGGAGGGGAGTGGTGATACAGCGGGAGGGGGACGGGAGAGAGAGGGAAGGGGAGGGGAGAGAGCGGGATGGGGAGAGGAGAGAGAGTGGTGAAAGAGTGGGGCAGGGGAGGGGAGAGTGAGCGGGAGGCAGAGGGGAGAGAGTGGGAGAGGG
>NW_028225179.1:155453739-155513418 GCF_052327205.1 Somniosus microcephalus
CTTCTGTCCTCTTCTGTCCACTTCTGTCCTCTTCTGTCCACTTCTGTCCTCTTCTGTCCACTTCTGTCCTCTTCTGTCCACTTCTGTCCTCTTCTGTCCACTTCTGTCCACTTCTGCCCTCTTCTGTCCTCTTCTGTCCGCTTCTGTCCGCTTCTGTCCTCTTCTGTCCTCTTCTGTCCACTTCTGTCCTCTTCTGTCCTCTTCTGTCCACTTCTGTCCTCTTCTGTCCACTTCTGTCCACTTCTGTCCTCTTCTGTCCACTTCTGTCCTCTTCTGTCCACTTCTGTCCTCTTCTGTCCACTTCTGTCCTCTTCTGTCCACTTCTGTCCTCTTCTGTCCACTTCTGTCCACTTCTGTCCTCTTCTGTCCTCTTCTGTCCACTTCTGTCCCCTTCTGTCCACTTCTGTCCTCTTCTGTCCACTTCTGTCCTCTTCTGTCCACTTCTGTCCACTTCTGTCCACTTCTGTCCACTTCTGTCCTCTTCTGTCCACTTCTGTCCACTTCTGTCCACTTCTGTCCTCTTCTGTCCTCTTCTGTCCACTTCTGTCCTCTTCTGTCCTCTTCTGTCCACTTCTGTCCTCTTCTGTCCACTTCTGTCCTCTTCTGTCCACTTCTGTCCTCTTCTGTCCACTTCTGTCCTCTTCTGTCCACTTCTGTCCACTTCTGTCCTCTTCTGTCCTCTTCTGTCCACTTCTGTCCTCTTCTGTCCTCTTCTGTCCACTTCTGTCCTCTTCTGTCCTCTTCTGTCCACTTCTGTCCTCTTCTGTCCACTTCTGTCCACTTCTGTCCTCTTCTGTCCTCTTCTGTCCACTTCTGTCCTCTTCTGTCCACTTCTGTCCTCTTCTGTCCACTTCTGTCCTCTTCTGTCCACTTCTGTCCACTTCTGTCCTCTTCTGTCCTCTTCTGTCCCCTTCTGTCCACTTCTGTCCTCTTCTGTCCACTTCTGTCCACTTCTGTCCACTTCTGTCCACTTCTGTCCTCTTCTGTCCTCTTCTGTCCTCTTCTGTCCACTTCTGTCCTCTTCTGTCCACTTCTGTCCTCTTCTGTCCACTTCTGTCCTCTTCTGTCCTCTTCTGTCCACTTCTGTCCACTTCTGTCCTCTTCTGTCCACTTCTGTCCTCTTCTGTCCACTTCTGTCCTCTTCTGCCCTCTTCTGTCCACTTCTGTCCTCTTCTGTCCTCTTCTGTCCACTTCTGTCCTCTTCTGTCCTCTTCTGTCCACTTCTGTCCTCTTCTGTCCTCTTCTGTCCACTTCTGTCCTCTTCTGTCCTCTTCTGTCCTCTTCTGTCCACTTCTGTCCACTTCTGTCCTCTTCTGTCCGCTTCTGTCCACTTCTGTCCTCTTCTGTCCACTTATGTCCACTTCTGTCCTCTTCTGTCCTCTTCTGCCCTCTTCTGTCCACTTCTGTCCTCTTCTGTCCACTTCTGTCCACTTCTGTCCTCTTCTGTCCACTTCTGTCCTCTTCTGTCCTCTTCTGTCCACTTCTGTCCTCTTCTGCCCTCTTCTGTCCACTTCTGCCCTCTTTTGTCCTCTTCTGTCCACTTCTGTCCACTTCTGTCCTCTTCTGTCCGCTTCTGTCCTCTTCTGTCCTCTTCTGTCCACTTCTGTCCACTTCTGTCCTCTTCTGTCCTCTTCTGTCCACTTCTGTCCTCTTCTGTCCTCTTCTGTCCACTTCTGTCCTCTTCTGTCCTCTTCTGTCCACTTCTGTCCACTTCTGTCCTCTTCTGTCCGCTTCTGTCCTCTTCTGTCCGCTTCTGTCCGCTTCTGTCCTCTTCTGTCCACTTCTGTCCACTTCTGTCCACTTCTGTCCTCTTCTGTCCACTTCTGTCCACTTCTGTCCTCTTCTGCCCTCTTCTGTCCACTTCTGCCCTCTTCTGTCCTCTTCTGTCCTCTTCTGTCCACTTCTGTCCACTTCTGTCCTCTTCTGTCCTCTTCTGTCCACTTCTGTCCTCTTCTGCCCTCTTCTGTCCACTTCTGCCCTCTTCTGTCCTCTTCTGTCCACTTCTGTCCTCTTCTGTCCACTTCTGTCCACTTCTGTCCTCTTCTGTCCACTTCTGTCCACTTCTGTCCTTTTCTGTCCTCTTCTGTCCACTTCTATCCTCTTTCTCTTTTTCTTTTTATTCCTCTTCCTCCTCCTCCTCCTCACCCGAGGCGGGTCTGTGAGGAGCCACTTGGTCCTGAGGAATCTGCAAGCCATGATGCTGTGCCATGTTGTGAAGTACACAGCAAACCACGATGATTCTGGAGACCCTGGCTGCTGAGTACTGTAGGGCTCCACCTGATCTATCCAGGCATCTGAAGCGCATCTTCAGCAATCCGATGGTTTGCTCAATAATGCATCTGGTGGAAGTGTGGCTGGAGTTGTAGCGCTCCTCAGCTTCGTTGGTTGGTCTCAACGGCATCATTAGCCATGTCCTCAGGGGCTAGCCCTTGTCTCCAAGTAGCCATCCCTGAAGTTCGTCTGGCGGCCTGAATAGCGGAGGCACAGTAGACTGGCGCAGTATGAGGGAGTCATGGCAGCTGCCGGGGTACTTGGCACAAACATGCAAAATCTCCTTCTTGTGGTCACACACCAGCTGAACGTTAAGGGAGTGGAAGCCCTTGCGGTTGACAAAAACTCCTGGATTGCGATGGGGTGCCCTAAGGACCACATGTGTGCAGTCAATGATGCCCTGCACCCTTGAAAAGTCTGGTTTGACTCAGCACTCGCACAGGTACTTCTGGCTTCAGGCCAGAACTTTGCAGTTGGATTTAACTTTCAGTGCCATAGCCTTGAGTCGCCACATATAATGGGGGCTGCAATGGGTGGAAACGTTGGCTTACTGCATTGCATTCAAAGGGCTCAGAGACGCCGTGAGAGAGTGCCAGTCATGGCCAGATGGAGAAGGGCCAACAGGCATCAGCACAGGAGGCCTTACCCACCCAGGGTATACCGCCAGCAGTTCTCATATCTGAACATGTCTGAGGAGCACTGTGTTCGGAGGCTGCAATTCAGAAGGGAGGTGGTCACTGAGATCTGCCACTTGCTTCGCAGAGATCTGCAGCCACAGCTGAGGAGTAGGATGTCTCTGTCGGTGGCAGTGAAGGTGACAGTGGCTCTCAACTTCTATGCCACTGGCTCCTTCCAATCCACTACTGGGGACATTGCCAACATCTCCCAGTTCGCAGTACATTGCTGCATCTGCCAGGTGACCAATGCCCTTTTCAGAAGGAGACGTCAGTACATCTCCTTCCCCATGACCCTGGACAAGCAGCAAGAGCGTGCAATGGGATTTGGAGGAATAGCGGGCTTCCCCATGGCCCAGGGCGCCATTGACTGCACGCATGTGGCTTTGCGGGCACCTCTACAGAATGCCGAGGATTACCGCAACCGGAAGGGCTACCATTCACTCAACGTCCAGTTGGTGTATGACCACAGGCAGCTCATACTAGCTGTCAATGCCCGCTTTCCAGGCAGCAGCCACGATGCCTTCATCCTGTGCCAGACTTCTGTGGCAGACATTTTCGAAGCCCAGGCTCACCCATGAGGATGGCTTCTCGGGGACAAAGGCTATCCTTTGTGCACCTGGCTGATGACCCCGCTCCGTGCACCCAGCACCCCTGCTGAAGAGCGATAATGACAGCCATCAAGCTACCAGGAACATCATTGAGCACACAATCGGCGTGCTCAAGCAACGGTTCCGCTGTCTGGATCGTTCCGGAGGAGCCATACAGTACTCACCTGAGCGAGTCTCCCATTTCGTTGTAGTGTGCTGCATGCTGCACAACCTGGCTATCCTCAGGACTCAGCCACTGCCAGCAGACATTGGAGGACCACCAGAGGAGGAGGAGGAGGATGATGAGGAGCACCAAGATGGGAGGGAGGCACAAAGTGCAAGGGCTGTCCGTCGGCAGCTTATTGCAACTCAGTTCTAGGCCCCCTCTCAGGGAATGGCTTGTGCCAATGAAAGAACATGAATGGAGCCGCTCCGCAAGCCCTCAGCCGGTCAAGGCAACAAATAGTTCAAACTGCAAACATGGACAATGTGATTAAATAAAACTGTTTACTGTGCAAACTCTGTGCCCTTCCCGCATGACAAACTAATTCAGATAAACCCCCCAAAAAACAAACAGTCAGAGACATAGCTGGCTCTCACAACCTTCAGAAAATGAAAAAAGCAGTTAAACAAAAATGATCATGATCTTCGGCCTTCATACAAAAAACAAACACTACAGTCTCAGCCTTCATAAAAAACAAACACAACAGTCTCGGCCTTCATAAAAAACAAACACAACAGTCTCAGCCTTTATAAAAAACAAACACAACAGTCTCGGCCTTCATAAAAAACAAACACAACAGTCTCAGCCTTTATAAAAAACAAACACAACAGTCTCGGGCTTCATAAAAAACAAACCTTCTCGGCCTTCATATATAAAAAAAACCTTCTCGGCCTTCATATATTAAAAAAAGCCTTCTCGGCCTTCATATATAAAAAAAACATTTGGCCACACCTTCTACTTTTTCCCCTGCGAGGGTGACCCACCTCGCTTCCGCGAGTGGCCCTTTCCCGCCCTGCAACTCCTCCTCAATGGGACCCCAGTGGCTGCAGCAAGGCTGGGGAAGGCTGCTGAGAGTCAGATAGTGAGACGGCAGATGCCCTTGGGGGACGGCCTGGACCAGCTCTGGGCCTGGAGGGCCCGGCTGCTGACTGCTCCAACTCTGCTTGGGTGGCAGTAGTCTGTCCTACGGGTGGTGGCAGCTGCAGTGGAGGAGTGACAGTGTTGGCTGCAGGAATGCTGCCAACCTGACAGAGCACAGGCACTCCCTGGTCGGCTGATACACTGGCACTCGCATGGGCCAGCACTGCAGCATGTGCAGCAATCTGCTGAAGCACAGACTGCTGCGGTGCGGCGAGGGACCCGGCGATGCCTGGCCGATCCAGCAAGGGTGGCAGCAGTTAGTGCCCTTGTGGCCCTGATCTGTGTCTGCATCAGACCAGCCAGTGAATGCACGACTGAGCACTTGGCTGGAAGCCGCCTGTGCTGCCGCAAAGTCCTGCAGACTCCTTGCCTGTGCTGCACTGAATTCTTGCAGACTCCTGGCCTGTGCTGCCCCAAATTCCTGAGCGCTCCTTGCCAGTGACTCTATGGAGTCAGGCATCCTTGCCACTGCAGCCATGAGCTCAGTGTGCCTGTGCTCAGCCTGGGCGCCCATTTCGCCAAGGAGCCACACCTCCTCTGCGCTCACTGTAGCAGGACTGGAGACCGCACTCATCCTCCGGGGAGAAGGCCGACGAGCTTCCCCACCCCTCCCGCATTGCTGCAGCCCGCTGGGCCCCGGAGCTTCACTCTTCTCAGACCCTTCCCCCCCTGCTCCCCTCCAGGGGAGACGTGTCCCCATCATGGCCATGGGCTGCCTCGGCTGAGGGTGGCACTGATGGGCTTCCTCTTCCTCCTCCTCGAATTCAGAATCACTGACAGTGGCAGCTTGAGGGGCCCGCCTCCTCACCTGGTGATTCAGCATCTGAAAGCAGGGAGGCACAAGAGTTGCTTTAGAGTGAGGAGAGGGCGGCAGCGAGGGAGGCATGAGTGCTGCTATGCACTGCATTGGTTCGATAGTAGCAAAGGATGCTGGTGTGAGGCACAAGTGGAAAGAGAGAGGTCAAAAAGTGATGACTTACCATTGCTGTGCAGAACAGGGTCGGCATCTCCACTGGCGACGGGGCCAATCAGCCGGTCTGCCATAATGCGCTCCACATGCTGCTCCAGGTCGCTGAGCTCTTTCAGGTCAGGATGGCCTCTTCCGGTCCGTCGCTGCTGCCTGCGATTGTGGGCCAGCTTGCCCTGCAAGAGAAAGGACGGCCTCTAAGTACAGTGTCAAGCCCTGATCTTGCCTGCACTGCCTCCCATGGTGGAATAGCCCTGACAGTGTCAAGCCTTCATCTAGCCTGCACTGCCTCCCATGGTGGAATAGCCCTGACAGTGTCAAGCTCTGATCTTGCCTGCACTGCCTCCCATGGTGGAATAGCCCTGACAGTGTCAAGCCCTGATCTCGCCTGCACTGACTCCCATGGTGGAATAGCCCTGACAGTGTCAAGCCCTGATCTTGCCTGCACTGCCTCCCATGGTGGAATAGCCCCGACAGTGTGTAATGTGCTGAATGTGCAAGTGATTTTCATGAGAGTCCCATAGCTGTTGGATGAGGGCTGGGCATTGGGGCTTTCAGGTCCCTTTGGCCATAAAGTGAGGTGCACATGCAGGGATGAGGAGGATACTGGAAAGGGTACTCACCCTGACAACCAGAGTGAGGTCGTTGAACTTTTTCTGGATTGCACAGGAGTCCTGGCAACCATGCTGTTGGAGGTCACCCTGTTTGCCACCTCCCTCCCGGCTTTTCTATACTCGCTGGGCAGCGGCCTCCTGCCACTATCAGGGAAGAGGACAAGTCGCCTGCGCTCCACTGCGCCAACCAGTAGCCTCAGGGCACCCTCGCTGAAGTGCTGCGCTCGCTCCCTAGCCTTCTCCATAGTCGTGGACGTTGAAATGTTGAAGCAGCTATGTTCAGGGCTTGATTCAGGGCTGCAGTGTGCAGGGCGTGGCAGCCAAACAAGTCCACCCTCCCCCTTTAAGAGCTGACCGGCGCCAGCGTGTCTGCCTTCAATCAGCAACTCGCCGCACCTGCGCTGCGCCCGCCCTTGGTGGTAGCGCCTCGGCACGCCGGCTTAGCGCCTTATGATAGTCGTGCATCGCCTGCTTTAGCGCAGCAGCAACCTCTTGGGGCGATGCAACTGAATATCGGCGAAGGTGGCGCTAAGTTGCGCCGGGCGCTAAATTTAGCGAACGCCCGGCTGTAACGCCCCAAACGTGGCTATACTGAATTTCTAGGCCTATATTTCTAGAATTGTCTCAGAGTAATTCTGTATAGAACCCACAAATTCTGTACATTCTTTTGTAAGGAGTTGCAGAATTCTGGGGGGTATTCCGGACCCTCATAATATCTGGAAGGTTACAGTCTAGTTCAACTTATTAAAAGTACTATCCGGAGGACGGTAACATCTTTAGGTGGTCCTTTCCTTTAGGGAGAGATAGCCTGAACCTTTAGACCCATTTCAGCATCTTATGGAATTCGGCTATCTCTAACTTAAGTTGCGGGTGAACATCTGGGGAATACGCCTGATCTGGAATAGCCCAAAAGGGCTAGGACTGTAATTATCCCTTCAAGCTATGCCTCCTGGGTGGCGCAGGAAAGTGCCAAGGGCCTGCGGTTCACAGCTCAGGGAATATGTTTGCGCTTACGGCAGTAGAAGTGCAGGGAACCGGGTTACAGAGAGGCAAAGAGGTCCTAGGGAAAGCCGTAATAAAGGCGAGTGATTTACAGTCCAAGGGGCGAGCATGTGACATGCTGGCTCAGGACTTGATTGACAGTGTTGAGTCAGACATTGAAGACATCAGGTTTAGAATGGTGCCCTGACATGCGCAGAAGGAAGTCAGCAGTCTCAATCTGATTAACTGGGAGGAAGATAGACAGGAGCTCTTGGTAACCCGACCAGCAGGTGGGGGGGCTGTGGATGCATTTAGATTTCTAATGATGATGTCACGGGGCACAAGAATGGGACATATCGGGGGATGCAAAGTAGAGTCGCTGGGAGTGGTCAGAGGCGAATCGGTGTACACTGGCTCGGCCTCCACTGGAGTATTGTGTCCAATTCTGGGCACCGCACTTTAGGAAGGATGTGAAGGCCTTAGAGAGGGTGCAGAAAGGATGTACAAGAATGGTTCCAGGGATGAGAGCCGTCAGTTAGTGAGCTTTACTCTGTATCTAACCTGTGCTGTACCTGCCCTGGGAGTGCTTGATGGGACAGTGTAGAGGAAGCTTAACTCTGTATCTAACCCGTGCTGTACCTGCCCTGGGAGTGTTTGATGGGACAGTGTAGAGGGAGCTTTACTCTGTATCTAACCCGTGCTGTACCTGCCCTGGGAGTGTTTGATGGGACAGTGTAGAGGGAGCTTTACTCTGTATCTAACCTGTGCTGTACCTGCCCTGGGAGTGTTTGATGGGACAGTGTAGAGGGAGCTTTACTCTGTATCTAACCCGTGCTGTACCTGCCCTGGGAGTGTTTGATGGGACAGTGTAGAGGGAGATTTACTCTGTATCTATCCCGTGCTGTACCTGGCCTGGGAGTGTTTGATGGGACAGTGCAGAGGGAGCTTTACTCTGTATCTAACCCTGTGCTGTAACTGCCCTGGGAGTGTTTGATGGGACAGTGTAGAGGGAGCTTTACTCTGTATCTAACGGGTGCTGTACCTGCCCTGGGAGTGTTTGATGGGACAGTGTAGAGGGAGCTTTACTCTGTATCTAACCCGTCCTGTACCTGCCGTGGGAGTGTTTGATGGGACAGGGTAGAGGGAGCTTTACTCAGTATCTAACCCTGTGCTGTACCTGCCCTGGGAGTGTTTGATGGGACAGTGTAGAGGGAGCTTTACTCAGTATCTAACCCGCGCTGTACCTGCCCTGGGAGTGTTTGATGGGACAGTGTAGAGGGAGATTTACTCTGTATCAAACCGTGCTGTACCTGCCCTGGGAGTGTTTGATGGGACAGTGTAGAGGGAGCTTTACTCTATATCTAACCCGTGCTGTACCGCCCTGGGAGTGTTTGATGGGACAGTGTAGAGGGAGCTTTACTCTGTATCTAACCCGTGCTGTACCTGTCCTGGGAGTGATTGATGGGACACTGTCGAAGGAGCTTTACACTCTATCTAACCCGTGCTGTCCCTGCCCTGGGAGTGTTTGATGGGACAGTGTAGAGGGAGCTTTACTCTGTATCTAACCCGTGCTGTACCTGCCCTGGGAGTGTTTGATGGGACAGTGTAGAGGCAGCTTTACTCTGTATCTAACCCGTGCTGTACCTGCCCTGGGAGTGTTTGATGGGTCAGTGTAGAGGGAGTTTTACTCTGTATCTAACCCGTGGTGTACCTGCCCTGGGAGTGTTTGATGGGACACTGTAGAGGCAGCTTTACTCTGTATCTAACCCGTGCTGTACCTGCCCTGGAAGTGTTTGATGGGACAGTGTAGAGGGACCATTACTCTGTATATAACCCGTGCTGTACCTGCCGTGGGAGTGTTTGATGGGACAGGGAAGAGGGTGCTTTACTCATTATCTAACCCTGTGCTGTACCTGCCCTGGGAGTGTTTGATGGGACAGTGTAGAGGGACCTTTACTCAGAATCTAACCCTGTGCTGTACCTCCCCTGGGAGTGTTTGATGGGAAAGTGTAGAGGGAGCTTTACTCTGTATCTAACCCGTGCTGTACCTGCCCTGGGAGTGTTTGATGGGACAGTGTAGAGGGATAATTTTTACTCTGTATCTAAACCCGTGCTGTACCTGCCCTGGGAGTGTTTGATGGGACAGTGCAGAGGGAGCTTTACTCTGTATCTAACCCATGCTGTACCTGCCCTGGGAGTGTTTGTTGGGACAGTGTAGGGGCAGCTTTACTCTGTATCTAACCCGTGCTGTACCTGCCCTGGGAGTGTTTGATGGGTCAGTGTAGAGGGAGCTTTACTCTGTATCTAACCCTGTGCTGTACCTGCCCTGGGAGTGTTTGATGGGACAGTGTAGAGGGAGCTTTACCCTGTATCTAACCCGTGCTGTACCTGCCCTGGGAGTGTTTTATGGGACAGTGTAGAGGGAGATTTACTCTGTATCTAACCCGTGCTGTACCTGCCCTGGGAGTGTTTGATGGGTCAGTGTAGAGGGAGTTTTACTCTGTATCTAACCCTGTGCTGTACCTGCCCTGGGAGTGTTTGATGGGACAGTGCAGAGGGAGCTTTACTCTGTATCTAACCCGTGCTGTACCTGCCCAGGGAGTGTTTGATGGGACAGTGTAGAGGAAGTTTTACTCTGTATCTAACCCTGTGCTGTACCTGCCCTGGGAGTATTTGATGGGACAGTGTAGAGGGAGCTTTACTCTGTATCTAACCCTGTGCTGTACCTGCCCTGGGAGTGTTTGATGGGACAGTGTAGAGGGAGCTTTACTCTGTATCTAACCCGTGCTGTACCTGCCCTGGGAGTGTTTGATGGGACAGTGTAGAGGGAGCTTTACTCTGTATGTAACCCTGTGCTGTACCTGCCCTGGGAGTGTTTGATGGGACAGTGTAGAGGGCGCTTTACTCTGTATCTAACGCGTGCTGTACCTGCCCTGGGAGTGTTTGATGGGACAGTGTATAGGGAGCTTTACTCTGTATCCACCCCGTGCTGTACCTGCCCTGGGAGTGTTTGATGGGACAGTGCAGAGGGAGCTTTACTCTGCATCTAACCCGTGCTGTACCTGCCCTGGGAGTGTTTGATGGGACAGTGTAGAGGGAGATTTACTCTGCATCAAACCGTGCTGTACCTGCCCTGGGAGTGTTTGATGGGACAGTGTAGAGGGAGATTTACTCTGTATCTAAACCGTGCTCTACCTGCCCTGGGAGTGTTTGATGGGACAGTGTCGAAGGAGCTTTACTCTCTATCTAACCCGTGCTGTACCTGCCCTGGGAGTGTTTGATGGGACAGTGTAGCGGGAGCTTTACTCTGTATCTAACCCGTGCTGTACCTGCCCTGGGAGTGTTTGATGGGACAGTGTAGAGTGAGCTTTACTCTGTATCTAACTCGTGCTGTACCTGCCCTGGGAGTGTTTGATGGGACAGTGTAGAGGGAGCTTAACTCTGTATCTAACCCGTGCTGTACCTGCCCTGGGAGTGTTTGATGGGACAGTGCAGATGGAGCTTTACTCTGTATCTAACCCTGTGCTGCACCTGCCCTGGGAGTGTTTGATGGGACAGTGTAGAGGGAACTTTACGCTGTATCTAACCCGTGCTGTACCTGCCCTGGGAGTGTTTGATGGGACAGTATAGAGGGAGCTTTACTCTGTATCTAACCCGTGCTGTACGTATCCTGGTAGTGTTTGATGGGACAGTGTAGAGGGAGCCTTACTCAGTATCTAACCCTGTGCTGTACCTGCCCTGCGAGTGTTTGATGGGACAGTGTAGAGGGAGATTTACTCTGTCTCTAACCCGTGCTGTACCTGCCCTGGGAGTGTTTGATGGGACAGTGTAGAGGGAGCTTTACTCTGTATCTAACCAGTGCTGTAACTGCCCTGCGAGTGTTTGATGGGACAGTGTAGAGGGAGCTTTACTCTGTATCTAACCCGTGCTGTACCTGCCCTGGGAGTGTTTGATGGGACAGTGTAGAGGGAGATTTACTCTGTATCTAACACATGCTGTACCTGCCCTGCGAGTGTTTGATGGGACAGTGCAGAGGGAGCTTTACTCTGTATCTAACCCGTGCTGTACCTGCCCTGGGAGTGTTTGATGGGACAGTGTAGAGGGAGTTTTACTCTGTATCTAACCCTGTGCTGTACCTGCCCTGGGAGTGTTTGATGGGACAGTGTAGAGGGAGCTTTACTCTGTATCTAACCCTGTGCTGTACCTGCCCTGGGAGTGTTTGATGGGACAGTGTAGAGGGAGCTTTACTCTGTATCTAACCCGTGCTGTACCTGCCCTGGGAGTGTTTGATGGGACAGTGTAGAGGGAGCTTTACTCTGTATCTAACCCTGTGCTGTACCTGCCCTGGGAGTGTTTGATGGGACAGTGTAGAGGGAGCTTTACTCTGTATCTAACCCGTGCTGTACCTGCCCTGGGAGTGTTTGATGGGACAGTGTAGAGGGAGATTTACTCTGTATCTAACCGGTGCTGTCCCTGCCCTGGGAGTGTTTGATGGGACAGTGTAGAGGGAGATTTACTCTGTATCAAACCGTGCTGTACCTGCCCTGGGAGTGTTTGATGGGACAGTGTAGAGGGAGCTTTACTCTATATCTAACCCGTGCTGTACCGGCCCTGGGAGTGTTCGATGGGACAGTGTAGAGGTAGCTTTACTCTGTATCTAACCCATGCTGAACCTGTCCTGGGAGTGATTGATGGGACAGTGTCGAAGGAGCTTTACTCTCTATCTAACCCTTGCTGTCCCTGCCCTGGGAGTGTTTGATGGGACAGTGTCGAAGGAGCTTTACACTCTATCTAACCCGTGCTATACCTGCCCTGGGAGTGTTTGATGGGACAGTGTAGAGGGAGCTTTACTCTGTATCTAACCCGTGCTGTAGCTGCCCTGGGAGTGTTTGATGGGACAGTGTAGAGGGAGCTTAACTCTGTATCTAACCCGTGCTGTACCTGCCCTGGGAGTGTTTGATGGGACAGTGTCGAGGGAGCTTTACTCTGTATCTAACGCTGTGCTGTACCTGCCCTGGGAGTGTTTGATGGGACAGTGTCGAGGGAACTTTACGCTGTATCTAACCCGTGCTGTACCTGCCCTGGGAGTGTTTGATGGGACAGTATAGAGGGAGCTTTACTCTGTATCTAACCCGTGCTGTACCTACCCTGGGAGTGTTTGATGGGACAGTGTAGAGGGAGCGTTATTCAGTATCTAACCCTGTGCTGTACCTGCCCTGGGAGTGTTTGATGGGACAGTGTAGAGGGAGCTTTACTCTGTATCTAACCCGTGCTGTACCTGCCCTGGGAGTGTTTGATGGGACAGTGTAGAGGGAGCTTTACTCTGTATCTAACCCGTGCTGCACCTGCCCTGGGAGTGTTTGATGGGACAGTGTGGAGGGAGCTTTACTCTGTATCTAACCCTGTGCTGTACCTGCCCTGGGAGTGTTTGATCGGACAGTGTAGAGGGAACTTTACTCAGTATCTAATCCTGTGCTGTACCTGCCCTGGGAGTGTTTGATGGGACAGTGTAGAGGAAGCTTTACTCTGTATCTAACCCGTGCTGTACCTGCGCTGGGAGTGTTTGATGGGACAGTGTAGAGGGAGCTTTACTCTGTATCTAACCCGTGCTGTACCTGCCCTGGGAGTGTTTGATGGGACAGTGTAGAGGGAGCTTTACTCTGTATCTAACCCGTGCTGTACCTGCCCTGGGAGTGTTTGATGGGACAGTGTAGAGGGAGATTTACTCTGTATCAACCCGTGCTGTACCTGCCCTGGGAGTGTTTGATGGGACAGTGCAGAGGGAGCTTTACTCTGTATCTAACCCGTGCTGTACCTGCCCTGGGAGTGTTTGACGGGACAGTGTAGAGGGAGCTTTACTCAGTATCTAACCCTGTGCTGTACCTGCCCTGGGAGTGTTTGATGGGACAGTGTCGAGGGAGCTTTACTCTGTATCTAACCCGTGCTGTACCTGCCCTGGGAGTGTTTGATGGGACAGTGTCGAAGGAGCTTTACTCTGCATCTAACCCGTGCTGTACCTGCCCTGGGAGTGTTTGATGGGACAGTGTAGAGGGAGCTTTACTCTGTATCTAACCCGTGCTGTACCTGCCCTGGGAGTGTTTGATGGGACAGTGTAGAGGGAGCTTTACTCTGTATCTAACTCGTGCTGTACCTGCCCTGGGAGTGTTTGATGGGACAGTGTAGAGGGAGCTTAACTCTGTATCTAACCCGTGCTGTACCTGCCCTGGGAGTGTTTGATGGGACAGTGTAGGGGGAGCTTTACTCTGTATGTAACCCTGTGCTGCACCTGCCCTGGGAGTGTTTGATGGGACAGTGTAGAGGGAACTTTACGCTGTATCTAACCCGTGCTGTACCTGCCCTGGGAGTGTTTGATGGGACAGTATAGAGGGAGCTTTACTCTGTATCTAACCCGTGCTGTACGTATCCTGGTAGTGTTTGATGGGACAGGGTAGAGGGAGCCTTACTCAGTGTCTAACCCTGTGCTGTACCTGCCCTGCGAGTGTTTGATGGGACAGTGTAGAGGGAGCTTTACTCTGTATCTAACCCGTGCTGTACCTGCCCTGGGAGTGTTTGATGGGACAGTGTAGAGGGAGCTTTACTTTGTATCTAACCCGTGCTGTACCTGCCCTGGGAGTGTTTGATGGGACAGTGTAGAGGGAGCTTTACTCTGTATCTAACCCGTGCTGTACCTGCTCTGGGAGTGTTTGATGGGACAGTGTAGAGGGAGCTTTACTCTGTATCTAACCCGTGCTGTACCTGCCCTGGGAGTGTTTGATGGGACAGTGTAGAGGGAGCTTTACTCTGTATCTAACCCTGTGCTGTACCTGCCCTGGGAGTGTTTGATGGGACAGTGCAGAGGGAGCTTTACTCTGTATCTAACCCGTGCTGTACCTGCCCTGGGAGTGTTTGATGGGACAGTGTAGAGGGAGATTTACTCTGTATCTAACCGGTGCTGTACCTGCCCTGGGAGTGTTTGATGGGACAGTGTAGAGGGAGATTTACTCTGTTTCAAACCGTGCTGTACCTGCCCTGGGAGTGTTTGATGGGACAGTGTAGAGGGAGCTTTACTCTATATCTAACCCGTGCTGTACCGGCCCTGGGAGTGTTTGATGGGACAGTGTAGAGGTAGCTTTACTCTGTATCTAACCCATGCTGTACCTGTCCTGGGAGTGATTGATGGGACAGTGTCGAAGGAGCTTTACTCTCTATCTAACCCTTGCTGTCCCTGCCCTGGGAGTGTTTGATGGGACAGTGTCGAAGGAGCTTTACACTCTATCTAACCCGTGCTATACCTGCCCTGGGAGTGTTTGATGGGACAGTGTTGAGGGAGCTTTACTCTGTATCTAACCCGTGCTGTAGCTGCCCTGGGAGTGTTTGATGGGACAGTGTAGAGGGAGCTTAACTCTGTATCTAACCCGTGCTGTACCTGCCCTGGGAGTGTTTGATGGGACAGTGTCGAGGGAGCTTTACTCTGTATCTAACGCTGTGCTGTACCTGCCCTGGGAGTGTTTGATGGGACAGTGCAGAGGGAACTTTACGCTGTATCTAACCCGTGCTGTACCTGCCCTGGGAGTGTTTGATGGGACAGTGTAGAGGGAGCTTTACTCTGTATCTAACCCTATGCTGTACCTGCCCTGGGAGTGTTTGATGGGACAGTGTAGAGGGAGCTTTACTCTGTATCTAACCCGTGCTGTACCTACCCTGGGAGTGTTTGATGGGACAGTGTAGAGGGAGCGTTAGTCAGTATCTAACCCGTGCTGTACCTGCCCTGGGAGTGTTTGATGGGACAGTGCAGAGGGAGCTTTACTCTGTATCTAACCCGTGCTGCACCTGCCCTGGGAGTGTTTGATGGGACAGTGTAGAGGGAGCTTTACTCTGTATCTAACCCTGTGCTGTACCTGCCCTGGGAGTGTTTGATGGGACAGTGTAGAGGGAACTTTACTCTGTATATAACCCGTGCTGTACCTGCCCTGGGAGTGTTTGATGGGACAGTGCAGAGGGAGCTTTACTCTGTATCTAACCCGTGCTGTACCTGCCCTGGGAGTGTTTGATGGGACAGTGTAGAGGGAGATTTACTCTGTATCAACCCGTGCTGTACCTGCCCTGGGAGTGTTTGATGGGACAGTGTAGAGGGAGCTTTACTCTGTATCTAACCCGTGCTGTACCTGCCCTGGGAGTGTTTGATGGGACAGTGTCGAAGGAGCTTTACTCTGCATCTAACCCGTGCTGTACCTGCCCTGGGAGTGTTTGATGGGACAGTGTAGAGGGAGCTTTACTCTGTATCTAACCCGTGCTGTACCTGCCCTGGGAGTGTTTGATGGGACAGTGTAGAGGGAGCTTTCCTCTGTATCTAACCCTGTGCTGTACCTGCCCTGGGAGTGTTTGATGGGCCAGTGTAGCGGGAACTTTACGCTGTATCTAACCCGTGCTGTACCTGCCCTGGGAGTGTTTGACGGGACAGTGTAGAGGGAGCTTTACTCAGTATCTAACCCTGTGCTGTACCTGCCCTGGAAGTGTTTGATGGGACAGTGTAGAGGGAGCTTTACTCTGTATCTAACCCGTGCTGCACCTGCCCTGGGAGTGTTTGATGGGACAGTGTAGAGGGAGCTTTACTCTGTATCTAACCCTGTGCTGTACCTGCCCTGGGAGTGTTTGATGGGACAGTGTAGAGGGAACTTTACTCAATATCTAATCCTGTGCTGTACCTGCCCTGGGAGTGTTTGATGGGACAGTGTAGAGGAAGCTTTACTCTGTATCTAACCCGTGCTGTACCTGCGCTGGGAGTGTTTGATGGGACAGTGTAGAGGGAGCTTTACTCTGTATCTAACCCGTGCTGTACCTGCCCTGGGAGTGTTTGATGGGACAGTGTCGAGGGAGCTTTACTCTGTATCTAACCCTGTGCTGTACCTGCCCTGGGAGTGTTTGATGGGACAGTGCAGAGGGAACTTTACGCTGTATCTAACCCGTGCTGTACCTGCCCTGGGAGTGTTTGATGGGACAGTGTAGAGGGAGCTTCACTCTGTATCTAACCCGTGCTGTACCTACCCTGGGAGTGTTTGATGGGACAGTGTAGAGGGAGCGTTAGTCAGTATCTAACCCGTGCTGTACCTGCCCTGGGAGTGTTTGATGGGACAGTGTAGAGGGAGCTTTACTCTGTATCTAACCAGTGCTGTACCTGCCCTGCGAGTGTTTGATGGGACAGTGTAGAGGGAGCTTTACTCTGTATCTCATCCGTGCTGTACCTGCCCTGGGAGTGTTTGATGGGACAGTGTAGAGGGAGATTTACTCTGTATCTAACACATGCTGTACCTGCCCTGCGAGTGTTTGATGGGACAGTGCAGAGGGAGCTTTACTCTGTATCTAACCCGTGCTGTACCTGCCCTGGGAGTGTTTGATGGGACAGTGTAGAGGGAGTTTTACTCTGTATCTAACCCTGTGCTGTACCTGCCCTGGGAGTGTTTGATGGGACAGTGTAGAGGGAGCTTTACTCTGTATCTAACCCTGTGCTGTACCTGCCCTGGGAGTGTTTGATGGGACAGTGTAGAGGGAGCTTTACTCTGTATCTAACCCGTGCTGTACCTGCCCTGGGAGTGTTTGATGGGACAGTGTAGAGGGAGCTTTCCTCTGTATCTAACCCTGTGCTGTACCTGCCCTGGGAGTGTTTGATGGGCCAGTGTAGCGGGAACTTTACGCTGTATCTAACCCGTGCTGTACCTGCCCTGGGAGTGTTTGACGGGACAGTGTAGAGGGAGCTTTACTCAGTATCTAACCCTGTGCTGTACCTGCCCTGGAAGTGTTTGATGGGACAGTGTAGAGGGAGCTTTACTCTGTATCTAACCCTGTGCTGTACCTGCCCTGGGAGTGTTTGATGGGACAGTGCAGAGGGAACTTTACGCTGTATCTAACCCGTGCTGTACCTGCCCTGGGAGTGTTTGATGGGACAGTGTAGAGGGAGCTTCACTCTGTATCTAACCCGTGCTGTACCTACCCTGGGAGTGTTTGATGGGACAGTGTAGAGGGAGCGTTAGTCAGTATCTAACCCGTGCTGTACCTGCCCTGGGAGTGTTTGATGGGACAGTGTAGAGGGAGCTTTACTCTGTATCTAACCAGTGCTGTACCTGCCCTGCGAGTGTTTGATGGGACAGTGTAGAGGGAGCTTTACTCTGTATCTCATCCGTGCTGTACCTGCCCTGGGAGTGTTTGATGGGACAGTGTAGAGGGAGATTTACTCTGTATCTAACACATGCTGTACCTGCCCTGCGAGTGTTTGATGGGACAGTGCAGAGGGAGCTTTACTCTGTATCTAACCCGTGCTGTACCTGCCCTGGGAGTGTTTGATGGGACAGTGTAGAGGGAGTTTTACTCTGTATCTAACCCTGTGCTGTACCTGCCCTGGGAGTGTTTGATGGGACAGTGTAGAGGGAGCTTTACTCTGTATCTAACCCTGTGCTGTACCTGCCCTGGGAGTGTTTGATGGGACAGTGTAGAGGGAGCTTTACTCTGTATCTAACCCGTGCTGTACCTGCCCTGGGAGTGTTTGATGGGACAGTGTAGAGGGAGCTTTACTCTGTATCTAACCCTGTGCTGTACCTGCCCTGGGAGTGTTTGATGGGACAGTGCAGAGGGAGCTTTACTCTGTATCTAACCCGTGCTGTACCTGCCCTGGGAGTGTTTGATGGGACAGTGTAGAGGGAGATTTACTCTGTATCTAACCGGTGCTGTACCTGCCCTGGGAGTGTTTGATGGGACAGTGTAGAGGGAGATTTACTCTGTATCAAACCGTGCTGTACCTGCCCTGGGAGTGTTTGATGGGACAGTGTAGAGGGAGCTTTACTCTATATCTAACCCGTGCTGTACCGGCCCTGGGAGTGTTTGATGGGACAGTGTAGAGGTAGCTTTACTCTGTATCTAACCCATGCTGTCCCTGCCCTGGGAGTGTTTGATGGGACAGTGTCGAAGGAGCTTTACACTCTATCTAACCCGTGCTATACCTGCCCTGGGAGTGTTTGATGGGACAGTGTTGAGGGAGCTTTACTCTGTATCTAACCCGTGCTGTAGCTGCCCTGGGAGTGTTTGATGGGACAGTGTAGAGGGAGCTTAACTCTGTATCTAACCCGTGCTGTACCTGCCCTGGGAGTGTTTGATGGGACAGTGTCGAGGGAGCTTTACTCTGTATCTAACGCTGTGCTGTACCTGCCCTGGGAGTGTTTGATGGGACAGTGTAGAGGGAGCTTTACTCTGTATCTAACCCGTGCTGTACCTGCCCTGGGAGTGTTTGATGGGACAGTGCAGAGGGAACTTTACGCTGTATCTAACCCGTGCTGTACCTGCCCTGGGAGTGTTTGATGGGACAGTATAGAGGGAGCTTTACTCTGTATCTAACCCGTGCTGTACCTACCCTGGGAGTGTTTGATGGGACAGTGTAGAGGGAGCGTTAGTCAGTATCTAACCCGTGCTGTACCTGCCCTGGGAGTGTTTGATGGGACAGTGCAGAGGGAGCTTTACTCTGTATCTAACCCGTGCTGCACCTGCCCTGGGAGTGTTTGATGGGACAGTGTAGAGGGAGCTTTACTCTGTATCTAACCCTGTGCTGTACCTGCCCTGGGAGTGTTTGATGGGACAGTGTAGAGGGAACTTTACTCAATATCTAATCCTGTGCTGTACCTGCCCTGGGAGTGTTTGATGGGACAGTGTAGAGGAAGCTTTACTCTGTATCTAACCCGTGCTGTACCTGCGCTGGGAGTGTTTGATGGGACAGTGTAGAGGGAGCTTTACTCTGTATCTAACCCGTGCTGTACCTGCCCTGGGAGTGTTTGATGGGACAGTGTCGAGGGAGCTTTACTCTGTATCTAACGCTGTGCTGTACCTGCCCTGGGAGTGTTTGATGGGACAGTGTAGAGGGAACTTTACGCTGTATCTATCCCGTGCTGTACCTGCCCTGGGAGTGTTTGATGGGACAGTATAGAGGGATCTTTACTCTGTATCTAACCCGTGCTGTACCTACCCTGGGAGTGTTTGATGGGACAGTGTAGAGGGAGCGTTATTCAGTATCTAACCCTGTGCTGTACCTGCCCTGGGAGTGTTTGATGGGACAGTGTAGAGGGAACTTTACTCAGTATCTAATCCTGTGCTGTACCTGCCCTGGGAGTGTTTGATGGGACAGTGTAGAGGAAGCTTTACTCTGTATCTAACCCGTGCTGTACCTGCGCTGGGAGTGTTTGATGGGACAGTGTAGAGGGAGCTTTACTCTGTATCTAACCCGTGCTGTACCTGCCCTGGGAGTGTTTGATGGGACAGTGTAGAGGGAGCTTTACTCTGTATCTAACCCGTGCTGTACCTGCCCTGGGAGTGTTTGATGGGACAGTGTAGAGGGAGATTTACTCTGTATCTAACCCGTGCTGTACCTGCCCTGAGAGTGTTTGATGGGACAGTGTAGAGGGAGCTTTACTCAGTATCTAACCCTGTGCTGTACCTGCCCTGGGAGTGTTTGATGGGACAGTGCAGAGGGAGCTTTACTCTGTATCTAACCCGTGCTGTACCTGCCCTGGGAGTGTTTGACGGGACAGTGTAGAGGGAGCTTTACTCAGTATCTAACCCTGTGCTGTACCTGCCCTGGGAGTGTTTGATGGGACAGTGTAGAGGGAGCTTTACTCTGTATCTAACCCGTGCTGTACCTGCCCTGGGAGTGTTTGATGGGACAGTGTCGAAGGAGCTTTACTCTGCATCTAACCCGTGCTGTACCTGCCCTGGGAGTGTTTGATGGGACAGTGTACAGGGAGCTTTACTCTGTATCTAACCCGTGCTGTACCTGCCCTGGGAGTGTTTGATGGGACAGTGTAGAGGGAGCTTTACTCTGTATCTAACTCGTGCTGTACCTGCCCTGGGAGTGTTTGATGGGACAGTGTAGAGGGAGCTTTACTCTGTATGTAACCCTGTGCTGCACCTGCCCTGGGAGTGTTTGATGGGACAGTGTAGAGGGAGCTTTACTCTGTATCTAACCCGTGCTGTACGTATCCTGGTAGTGTTTGATGGGACAGGGTAGAGGGAGCCTTACTCAGTATCTAACCCTGTGCTGCACCTGCCCTGCGAGTGTTTGATGGGACAGTGTATAGGGAGCTTTACTCTGTATCTAACCCGTGCTGTACCTGTCCTGGGAGTGTTTGATGGGACAGTATAGAGGGAGCTTTACTCTGTATCTAACCCGTGCTGTACGTATCCTGGTAGTGTTTGATGGGACAGGGTAGAGGGAGCCTTACTCAGTATCTAACCCTGTGCTGCACCTGCCCTGCGAGTGTTTGATGGGACAGTGTATAGGGAGCTTTACTCTGTATCTAACCCGTGCTGTACCTGCCCTGGGAGTGTTTGATGGGACAGTGTAGAGGGAGCTTTACTTTGTATCTAACCCGTGCTGTACCTGCCCTGGGAGTGTTTGATGGGACAGTGTAGAGGGAGCTTTACTCTGTATCTAACCCGTGCTGTACCTGCTCTGGGAGTGTTTGATGGGACAGTGTCGAGGGAGCTTTACTCAGAATCTAACCCTGTGCTGTACCTGCCCTGGGAGTGTTTGATGGGACAGTGTAGAGGGAGCTTTACTCTGTATCTGACCCGTGCTGTACCTGCCCTGGGAGTGTTTGATGGGACAGTGTAGAGGGAGATTTACTCTGTATCTAACCCGTGCTGTACCTGCCCTGGGAGTGTTTGATGGGACAGTGTAGAGGGAGCTTTACTCTGTATCTAACCAGTGCTGTACCTGCCCTGCGAGTGTTTGATGGGACAGTGTAGAGGGAGCTTTACTCTGTATCTCACCCGTGCTGTACCTGCCCTGGGAGTGTTTGATGGGACAGTGTAGAGGGAGATTTACTCTGTATCTAACACATGCTGTACCTGCCCTGCGAGTGTTTGATGGGACAGTGCAGAGGGAGCTTTACTCTGTATCTAACCCGTGCTGTACCTGCCCTGGGAGTGTTTGATGGGACAGTGTAGAGGGAGTTTTACTCTGTATCTAACCCTGTGCTGTACCTGCCCTGGGAGTGTTTGATGGGACAGTGTAGAGGGAGCTTTACTCTGTATCTAACCCTGTGCTGTACCTGCCCTGGGAGTGTTTGATGGGACAGTGTAGAGGGAGCTTTACTCTGTATCTAACCCGTGCTGTACCTGCCCTGGGAGTGTTTGATGGGACAGTGCAGAGGGAGCTTTACTCTGTATCTAACCCTGTGCTGTACCTGCCCTGGGAGTGTTTGATGGGACAGTGCAGAGGGAGCTTTACTCTGTATCTAACCCGTGCTGTACCTGCCCTGGGAGTGTTTGATGGGACAGTGTAGAGGGAGCTTTACTCTGTATCTAACCCGTGCTGTACCTGCCCTGGGAGTGTTTGATGGGACAGTGTAGAGGGAGATTTACTCTGTATCTAACCGGTGCTGTACCTGCCCTGGGAGTGTTTGATGGGACAGTGTAGAGGGAGATTTACTCTGTATCAAACCGTGCTGTACCTGCCCTGGGAGTGTTTGATGGGACAGTGTAGAGGGAGCTTTACTCTATATCTAACCCGTGCTGTACCGGCCCTGGGAGTGTTTGATGGGACAGTGTAGAGGTAGCTTTACTCTGTATCTAACCCATGCTGTACCTGTCCTGGGAGTGATTGATGGGACAGTGTCGAAGGAGCTTTACTCTCTATCTAACCCTTGCTGTCCCTGCCCTGGGAGTGTTTGATGGGACAGTGTCGAAGGAGCTTTACACTCTATCTAACCCGTGCTATACCTGCCCTGGGAGTGTTTGATGGGACAGTGTTGAGGGAGCTTTACTCTGTATCTAACCCGTGCTGTAGCTGCCCTGGGAGTGTTTGATGGGACAGTGTCGAGGGAGCTTAACTCTGTATCTAACCCGTGCTGCACCTGCCCTGGGAGTGTTTGATGGGACAGTGTCGAGGGAGCTTTACTCTGTATCTAACGCTGTGCTGTACCTGCCCTGGGAGTGTTTGATGGGACAGTGCAGAGGGAACTTTACTCTGTATCTAACCCGTGCTGTACCTGCCCTGGGAGTGTTTGATGGGACAGTGTAGAGGGAGCTTTACTCTGTATCTAACCCGTGCTCTACCTGCCCTGGGAGTGTTTGATGGGACAGTGTAGAGGGAGCTTTACTCTGTATCTAACCCGTGCTGTACCTGCCCTGGGAGTGTTTGATGGGACAGTGCAGAGGGAGCTTTACTCTGTATCTAACCCGTGCTGTACCTGCCCTGGGAGTGTTTGATGGGACAGTGTAGAGGGAGATTTACTCTGTATCAACCCGTGCTGTACCTGCCCTGGGAGTGTTTGATGGGACAGTGTAGAGGGAGCTTTACTCTGTATCTAACCCGTGCTGTACCTGCCCTGGGAGTGTTTGATGGGACAGTGTAGAGGGAGCTTTACTCAGTATCTAACCCTGTGCTGTACCTGCCCTGGGAGTGTTTGATGGGACAGTGCAGAGGGAGCTTTACTCTGTATCTAACCCGTGCTGTACCTGCCCTGGGAGTGTTTGATGGGACAGTGTAGAGGGAGCTTTACTCTGTATCTAACCCGTGCTGTACCTGCCCTGGGAGTGTTTGATGGGACAGTGTCGAAGGAGCTTTACTCTGCATCTAACCCGTGCTGTACCTGCCCTGGGAGTGTTTGATGGGACAGTGTAGAGGGAGCTTTACTCTGTATCTAACCCGTGCTGTACCTGCCCTGGGAGTGTTTGATGGGACAGTGTAGAGGGAGCTTTCCTCTGTATCTAACCCTGTGCTGTACCTGCCCTGGGAGTGTTTGATGGGCCAGTGTAGCGGGAACTTTACGCTGTATCTAACCCGTGCTGTACCTGCCCTGGGAGTGTTTGATGGGACAGTGTAGAGGGAGCTTTCCTCTGTATCTAACCCTGTGCTGTACCTGCCCTGGGAGTGTTTGATGGGACAGTGTAGAGGGAGCTTTACTCTGTATCTAACCCTGTGCTGTACCTGCCCTGGGAGTGTTTGATGGGACAGTGTAGAGGGAGCTTTCCTCTGTATCTAACCCTGTGCTGTACCTGCCCTGGGAGTGTTTGATGGGCCAGTGTAGAGCGAGCTTTACTCTGTATCTAACCCGTGCTGTACCTGCCCTGGGAGTGTTTGATGGGACAGTATAGAGGGAGCTTTACTCTGTATCTAACCCGTGCTGCACCTACCCTGGGAGTGTTTGATGGGACAGTGTAGAGGGAGATTTACTCAGTATCTAACCCTGTGCTGTACCTGCCCAGGGAATGTTTGATGGGACAGTGTTGAGGGAGCTTTACTCTGTATCTAACCCGTGCTGTACCTGCCCTGGGAGTGTTTGATGGGACAGTGTATAGGGAGCTTTACTCTGTATCAACCCGTGCTGTTCCTGCCCTGGGAGTGTTTGATGGGACAGTGTAGAGGGAGCTTTACTCAGTATCTAACCCTGTGCTGTACCTGCCCTGGGAGTGTTTGATGGGACTGTGTAAAGGGAGATTTACTCTGTATCTAACCCGTGCTGTTCCTGCTCTGGGAGTGTTTGACGGGACAGTGTAGAGTGAGCTTTACTCTGTATCTAACCCGTGCTGTAGCTGCCCTGGGAGTGTTTGATGGGACAGTGTAGAGGGAGATTTACTCTGTATCAACCCGTGCTGTACCTGCCCTGGGAGTGTTTGATGGGACAGTGTCGAGGGAGCTTTACTCTGTATCTAACGCTGTGCTGTACCTGCCCTGGGAGTGTTTGATGGGACAGTGTAGAGGGAGCTTTACTCTGTATCTAACCCGTGCTGTACCTGCCCTGGGAGTGTTTGATGGGACAGTGCAGAGGGAACTTTACGCTGTATCTAACCCGTGCTGTACCTGCCCTGGGAGTGTTTGATGGGACAGTATAGAGGGAGCTTTACTCTGTATCTAACCCGTGCTGTACCTACCCTGGGAGTGTTTGATGGGACAGTGTAGAGGGAGCGTTAGTCAGTATCTAACCCGTGCTGTACCTGCCCTGGGAGTGTTTGATGGGACAGTGCAGAGGGAGCTTTACTCTGTATCTAACCCGTGCTGCACCTGCCCTGGGAGTGTTTGATGGGACAGTGTAGAGGGAGCTTTACTCTGTATCTAACCCTGTGCTGTACCTGCCCTGGGAGTGTTTGATGGGACAGTGTAGAGGGAACTTTACTCAATATCTAATCCTGTGCTGTACCTGCCCTGGGAGTGTTTGATGGGACAGTGTAGAGGAAGCTTTACTCTGTATCTAACCCGTGCTGTACCTGCGCTGGGAGTGTTTGATGGGACAGTGTAGAGGGAGCTTTACTCTGTATCTAACCCGTGCTGTACCTGCCCTGGGAGTGTTTGATGGGACAGTGTCGAGGGAGCTTTACTCTGTATCTAACGCTGTGCTGTACCTGCCCTGGGAGTGTTTGATGGGACAGTATAGAGGGAGCTTTACTCTGTATCTAACCCGTGCTGTACCTGCCCTGGGAGTGTTTGATGGGACAGTATAGAGGGAGCTTTACTCTGTATCTAACCCTGTGCTGTACCTGCCCTGGGAGTGTTTGATGGGACAGTGTAGAGGGAACTTTACTCAGTATCTAATCCTGTGCTGTACCTGCCCTGGGAGTGTTTGATGGGACAGTGTAGAGGAAGCTTTACTCTGTATCTAACCCGTGCTGTACCTGCGCTGGGAGTGTTTGATGGGACAGTGTAGAGGGAGCTTTACTCTGTATCTAACCCGTGCTGTACCTGCCCTGGGAGTGTTTGATGGGACAGTGTAGAGGGAGCTTTACTCTGTATCTAACCCGTGCTGTACCTGCCCTGGGAGTGTTTGATGGGACAGTGTAGAGGGAGATTTACTCTGTATCAACCCGTGCTGTACCTGCCCTGGGAGTGTTTGATGGGACAGTGTCGAGGGAGCTTTACTCTGTATCTAACCCGTGCTGTACCTGCCCTGGGAGTGTTTGATGGGACAGTGTAGAGGGAGCTTTACTCAGTATCTAACCCTGTGCTGTACCTGCCCTGGGAGTGTTTGATGGGACAGTGCAGAGGGAGCTTTACTCTGTATCTAACCCGTGCTGTACCTGCCCTGGGAGTGTTTGACGGGACAGTGTAGAGGGAGCTTTACTCAGTATCTAACCCTGTGCTGTACCTGCCCTGGGAGTGTTTGATGGGACAGTGTAGAGGGAGCTTTACTCTGTATCTAACCCGTGCTGTACCTGCCCTGGGAGTGTTTGATGGGACAGTGTCGAAGGAGCTTTACTCTGCATCTAACCCGTGCTGTACCTGCCCTGGGAGTGTTTGATGGGACAGTGTAGAGGGAGCTTTACTCTGTATCTAACCCGTGCTGTACCTGCCCTGGGAGTGTTTGATGGGACAGTGTAGAGGGAGCTTTACTCTGTATCTAACTCGTGCTGTACCTGCCCTGGGAGTGTTTGATGGGACAGTGTAGAGGGAGCTTAACTCTGTATCTAACCCGTGCTGTACCTGCCCTGGGAGTGTTTGATGGGACAGGGTAGAGGGAGCCTTACTCAGTATCTAACCCTGTGCTGCACCTGCCCTGCGAGTGTTTGATGGGACAGTGTATAGGGAGCTTTACTCTGTATCTAACCCGTGCTGTACCTGCCCTGGGAGTGTTTGATGGGACAGTGTAGAGGGAGCTTTACTTTGTATCTAACCCGTGCTGTACCTGCCCTGGGAGTGTTTGATAGGACAGTGTAGAGGGAGCTTTACTCTGTATCTAACCCGTGCTGTACCTGCTCTGGGAGTGTTTGATGGGACAGTGTCGAGGGAGCTTTACTCAGAATCTAACCCTGTGCTGTACCTGCCCTGGGAGTGTTTGATGGGACAGTGTAGAGGGAGCTTTACTCTGTATCTGACCCGTGCTGTACCTGCCCTGGGAGTGTTTGATGGGACAGTGTAGAGGGAGATTTACTCTGTATCTAACCCGTGCTGTACCTGCCCTGGGAGTGTTTGATGGGACAGTGTAGAGGGAGCTTTACTCTGTATCTAACCAGTGCTGTACCTGCCCTGCGAGTGTTTGATGGGACAGTGTAGAGGGAGCTTTACTCTGTATCTCACCCGTGCTGTACCTGCCCTGGGAGTGTTTGATGGGACAGTGTAGAGGGAGATTTACTCTGTATCTAGCACATGCTGTACCTGCCCTGCGAGTGTTTGATGGGACAGTGCAGAGGGAGCTTTACTCTGTATCTAACCCGTGCTGTACCTGCCCTGGGAGTGTTTGATGGGACAGTGTAGAGGGAGTTTTACTCTGTATCTAACCCTGTGCTGTACCTGCCCTGGGAGTGTTTGATGGGACAGTGTAGAGGGAGCTTTACTCTGTATCTAACCCTGTGCTGTACCTGCCCTGGGAGTGTTTGATGGGACAGTGTAGAGGGAGCTTTACTCTGTATCTAACCCGTGCTGTACCTGCCCTGGGAGTGTTTGATGGGACAGTGCAGAGGGAGCTTTACTCTGTATCTAACCCTGTGCTGTACCTGCCCTGGGAGTGTTTGATGGGACAGTGCAGAGGGAGCTTTACTCTGTATCTAACCCGTGCTGTACCTGCCCTGGCAGTGTTTGATGGGACAGTGTAGAGGGAGCTTTACTCTGTATCTAACCCGTGCTGTACCTGCCCTGGGAGTGTTTGATGGGACAGTGTAGAGGGAGATTTACTCTGTATCTAACCGGTGCTGTACCTGCCCTGGGAGTGTTTGATGGGACAGTGTAGAGGGAGATTTACTCTGTATCAAACCGTGCTGTACCTGCCCTGGGAGTGTTTGATGGGACAGTGTAGAGGGAGCTTTACTCTGTATCTAACCCGTGCTGTACCGGCCCTGGGAGTGTTTGATGGGACAGTGTAGAGGTAGCTTTACTCTGTATCTAACCCATGCTGTACCTGTCCTGGGAGTGATTGATGGGACAGTGTCGAAGGAGCTTTACTCTCTATCTAACCCTTGCTGTCCCTGCCCTGGGAGTGTTTGATGGGACAGTGTCGAAGGAGCTTTACACTCTATCTAACCCGTGCTATACCTGCCCTGGGAGTGTTTGATGGGACAGTGTTGAGGGAGCTTTACTCTGTATCTAACCCGTGCTGTAGCTGCCCTGGGAGTGTTTGATGGGACAGTGTAGAGGGAGCTTAACTCTGTATCTAACCCGTGCTGTACCTGCCCTGGGAGTGTTTGATGGGACAGTGTCGAGGGAGCTTTACTCTGTATCTAACGCTGTGCTGTACCTGCCCTGGGAGTGTTTGATGGGACAGTGCAGAGGGAACTTTACGCTGTATCTAACCCGTGCTGTACCTGCCCTGGGAGTGTTTGATGGGACAGTGCAGAGGGAGCTTTACTCTGTATCTAACCCGTGCTGCACCTGCCCTGGGAGTGTTTGATGGGACAGTGTAGAGGGAGCTTTACTCTGTATCTAACCCTGTGCTGTACCTGCCCTGGGAGTGTTTGATGGGACAGTGCAGAGGGAGCTTTACTCTGTATCTAACCCGTGCTGCACCTGCCCTGGGAGTGTTTGATGGGACAGTGTAGAGGGAGCTTTACTCTGTATCTAACCCTGTGCTGTACCTGCCCTGGGAGTGTTTGATGGGACAGTGTAGAGGGAACTTTACTCAGTATCTAATCCTGTGCTGTACCTGCCCTGGGAGTGTTTGATGGGACAGTGTAGAGGAAGCTTTACTCTGTATCTAACCCGTGCTGTACCTGCGCTGGGAGTGTTTGATGGGACAGTGTAGAGGGAGCTTTACTCTGTATCTAACCCGTGCTGTACCTGCCCTGGGAGTGTTTGATGGGACAGTGCAGAGGGAGCTTTACTCTGTATCTAACCCGTGCTGTACCTGCCCTGGGAGTGTTTGATGGGACAGTGTAGAGGGAGATTTACTCTGTATCAACCCGTGCTGTACCTGCCCTGGGAGTGTTTGATGGGACAGTGTAGAGGGAGCTTTACTCTGTATCTAACCCGTGCTGTACCTGCCCTGGGAGTGTTTGATGGGACAGTGTAGAGGGAGCTTTACTCAGTATCTAACCCTGTGCTGTACCTGCCCTGGGAGTGTTTGATGGGACAGTGCAGAGGGAGCTTTACTCTGTATCTAACCCGTGCTGTACCTGCCCTGGGAGTGTTTGATGGGACAGTGTAGAGGGAGCTTTACTCTGTATCTAACCCGTGCTGTACCTGCCCTGGGAGTGTTTGATGGGACAGTGTCGAAGGAGCTTTACTCTGCATCTAACCCGTGCTGTACCTGCCCTGGGAGTGTTTGATGGGACAGTGTAGAGGGAGCTTTACTCTGTATCTAACCCGTGCTGTACCTGCCCTGGGAGTGTTTGATGGGACAGTGTAGAGGGAGCTTTCCTCTGTATCTAACCCTGTGCTGTACCTGCCCTGGGAGTGTTTGATGGGACAGTGTAGAGGGAGCTTTACGCTGTATCTAACTCGTGCTGTACCTGCCCTGGGAGTGTTTGATGGGACAGTGTAGAGGGAGCTTTCCTCTGTATCTAACCCTGTGCTGTACCTGCCCTGGGAGTGTTTGATGGGACAGTGTAGAGGGGGCTTTACTCTGTATCTAACCCGTGCTGTACCTGCCCTGGGAGTGTTTGATGGGACAGTGTAGAGGGAGCTTTCCTCTGTATCTAACCCTGTGCTGTACCTGCCCTGGGAGTGTTTGATGGGCCAGTGTAGAGCGAGCTTTACTCTGTATCTAACCCGTGCTGTACCTGCCCTGGGAGTGTTTGATGGGGACAGTGTAGCGGGAACTTTACGCTGTATCTAACCCGTGCTGTACCTGCCCTGGGAGTGTTTGATGGGACAGTATAGAGGGAGCTTTACTCTGTATCTAACCCGTGCTGCACCTACCCTGGGAGTGTTTGATGGGACAGTGTAGAGGGAGATTTACTCAGTATCTAACCCTGTGCTGTACCTGCCCTGGGAATGTTTGATGGGACAGTGTTGAGGGAGCTTTACTCTGTATCTAACCCGTGCTGTACCTGCCCTGGGAGTGTTTGATGGGACAGTGTATAGGGAGCTTTACTCTGTATCAAACCGTGCTGTTCCTGCCCTGGGAGTGTTTGATGGGACAGTGTAGAGGGAGCTTTACTCAGTATCTAACCCTGTGCTGTACCTGCCCTGGGAGTGTTTGATGGGACTGTGTAAAGGGAGATTTACTCTGTATCTAACCCGTGCTGTACCTGCTCTGGGAGTGTTTGACGGGACAGTGTAGAGTGAGCTTTACTCTGTGATGCGCCATCAATTACTCAAAAGACTGAGGTTGAGCGAGTAACAATCAGGCTTTTATTAACTAAAGAATGAAGGTCTTGTCTCGAGTGGTCGACCCGTCCAGAATACTAAGGGACTGGGAGGTAGTCACTTATATACCTGGAATAGTGGGAGGAGTCAGCCGAGGCATGTCCAGACCTGTACCTAGTGGAATACACATACAGACACAGACAGGTATGACAGTGGTTTACCACACTCTGTATCTAACCCGTGCTGTACCTGCCCTGGGAGTGTTTGATGGGACAGTGTAGAGGGAGCTTTACTCTGTATCTAACCCTGTGCTGTACCTGCCCTGGGAGTGTTTGATGGGACAGTGCAGAGGGAGCTTTACTCTGTATCTAACCCGTGCTGCACCTGCCCTGGGAGTGTTTGATGGGACAGTGTAGAGGGAGCTTTACTCTGTATCTAACCCTGTGCTGTACCTGCCCTGGGAGTGTTTGATGGGACAGTGTAGAGGGAACTTTACTCAGTATCTAATCCTGTGCTGTACCTGCCCTGGGAGTGTTTGATGGGACAGTGTAGAGGAAGCTTTACTCTGTATCTAACCCGTGCTGTACCTGCGCTGGGAGTGTTTGATGGGACAGTGTAGAGGGAGCTTTACTCTGTATCTAACCCGTGCTGTACCTGCCCTGGGAGTGTTTGATGGGACAGTGCAGAGGGAGCTTTACTCTGTATCTAACCCGTGCTGTACCTGCCCTGGGAGTGTTTGATGGGACAGTGTAGAGGGAGATTTACTCTGTATCAACCCGTGCTGTACCTGCCCTGGGAGTGTTTGATGGGACAGTGTAGAGGGAGCTTTACTCTGTATCTAACCCGTGCTGTACCTGCCCTGGGAGTGTTTGATGGGACAGTGTAGAGGGAGCTTTACTCAGTATCTAACCCTGTGCTGTACCTGCCCTGGGAGTGTTTGATGGGACAGTGCAGAGGGAGCTTTACTCTGTATCTAACCCGTGCTGTACCTGCCCTGGGAGTGTTTGATGGGACAGTGCAGAGGGAGCTTTACTCTGTATCTAACCCGTGCTGTACCTGCCCTGGGAGTGTTTGATGGGACAGTGTCGAAGGAGCTTTACTCTGCATCTAACCCGTGCTGTACCTGCCCTGGGAGTGTTTGATGGGACAGTGTAGAGGGAGCTTTACTCTGTATCTAACCCGTGCTGTACCTGCCCTGGGAGTGTTTGATGGGACAGTGTAGAGGGAGCTTTCCTCTGTATCTAACCCTGTGCTGTACCTGCCCTGGGAGTGTTTGATGGGACAGTGTAGAGGGAGCTTTACGCTGTATCTAACTCGTGCTGTACCTGCCCTGGGAGTGTTTGATGGGACAGTGTAGAGGGAGCTTTCCTCTGTATCTAACCCTGTGCTGTACCTGCCCTGGGAGTGTTTGATGGGACAGTGTAGAGGGGGCTTTACTCTGTATCTAACCCGTGCTGTACCTGCCCTGGGAGTGTTTGATGGGACAGTGTAGAGGGAGCTTTACTCTGTATCTAACCCTGTGCTGTACCTGCCCTGGGAGTGTTTGATGGGACAGTGTAGAGGGAGCTTTCCTCTGTATCTAACCCTGTGCTGTACCTGCCCTGGGAGTGTTTGATGGGCCAGTGTAGAGCGAGCTTTACTCTGTATCTAACCCGTGCTGTACCTGCCCTGGGAGTGTTTGATGGGGACAGTGTAGCGGGAACTTTACGCTGTATCTAACCCGTGCTGTACCTGCCCTGGGAGGGTTTGATGGGACAGTATAGAGGGAGCTTTACTCTGTATCTAACCCGTGCTGCACCTACCCTGGGAGTGTTTGATGGGACAGTGTAGAGGGAGATTTACTCAGTATCTAACCCTGTGCTGTACCTGCCCTGGGAATGTTTGATGGGACAGTGTTGAGGGAGCTTTACTCTGTATCTAACCCGTGCTGTACCTGCCCTGGGAGTGTTTGATGGGACAGTGTATAGGGAGCTTTACTCTGTATCAAACTGTGCTGTTCCTGCCCTGGGAGTGTTTGATGGGACAGTGTAGAGGGAGCTTTACTCAGTATCTAACCCTGTGCTGTACCTGCCCTGGGAGTGTTTGATGGGACTGTGTAAAGGGAGATTTACTCTGTATCTAACCCGTGCTGTACCTGCTCTGGGAGTGTTTGACGGGACAGTGTAGAGTGAGCTTTACTCTGTATCTAACCCGTGCTGTACCTGCCCTGGGAGTGTTTGATGGGACAGTGTAGAGGGAGATTTACTCTGTATCAACCCGTGCTGTACCTGCCCTGGGAGTGTTTGATGGGACAGTGTAGAGGGAGCTTTACTCTGTATCTAACCCGTGCTGTACCTGCCCTGGGAGTGTTTGATGGGACAGTGCAGAGGGAGCTTTACTCAGTATCTAACCCGTGCTGTACCTGCCCTGGGAGTGTTTGATGGGACAGTGCAGAGGGAGCTTTACTCTGTATCTAACCCGTGCTGTACCTGCCCTGGGAGTGTTTGATGGGACAGTGTAGAGGGAGATTTACTCTGTATCTAACCCGTGCTGTACCTGCCCTGGGAGTGTTTGATGGGACAGTGTAGAGGCAGCTTTACTCTGTATCTAACCCGTGCTGTACCTGCCCTGGGAGTGTTTGATGGGTCAGTGTAGAGGGAGTTTTACTCTGTATCTAACCCTGTGCTGTACCTGCCCTGGGAGTGTTTGATGGGACAGTGTAGAGGGAGCTTTACTCTGTATCTAACCCGTGCTGTACCTGCCCTGGGAGTGTTTGATGGGACAGTGTAGAGGGAGCTTTACTCTGTATCTAACCCGTGCTGTACCTGCCCTGGGAGTGTTTGATGGGACAGTGTCGAAGGAGCTTTACTCTGCATCTAACCCGTGCTGTACCTGCCCTGGGAGTGTTTGATGGGACAGTGTAGAGGGAGCTTTACTCTGTATCTAACCCGTGCTGTACCTGCCCTGGGAGTGTTTGATGGGACAGTGTAGAGGGAGCTTTACTCTGTATCTAACTCGTGCTGTACCTGCCCTGGGAGTGTTTGATGGGACAGTGTAGAGGGAGCTTAACTCTGTATCTAACCCGTGCTGTACCTGCCCTGGGAGTGTTTGATGGGACAGTGTAGATGGAGCTTTACTCTGTATGTAACCCTGTGCTGCACCTGCCCTGGGAGTGTTTGATGGGACAGTGTAGAGGGAACTTTACGCTGTATCTAACCCGTGCTGTACGTATCCTGGTAGTGTTTGATGGGACAGGGTAGAGGGAGCCTTACTCAGTATCTAACCCTGTGCTGCACCTGCCCTGCGAGTGTTTGATGGGACAGTGAAGAGGGAGCTTTACTCTGTATCTAACCCTGGGCTGTACCTGCCCTGGGAGTGTTTGATGGGACAGTGCAGAGGGAGCTTTACTCTGTATCTAACCCGTGCTGTACCTGCCCTGGGAGTGTTTGATGGGACAGTGTAGAGGGAGCTTTACTCTGTATCTAACCCTCTGCTGTACCTGCCCTGGGAGTGTTTGATGGGACAGTGTAGAGGGAGCTTTACTTTGTATCTAACCCGTGCTGTACCTGCCCTGGGAGTGTTTGATAGGACAGTGTAGAGGGAGCTTTACTCTGTATCTAACCCGTGCTGTACCTGCTCTGGGAGTGTTTGATGGGACAGTGTCGAGGGAGCTTTACTCAGAATCTAACCCTGTGCTGTACCTGCCCTGGGAGTGTTTGATGGGACAGTGTAGAGGGAGCTTTACTCTGTATCTGACCCGTGCTGTACCTGCCCTGGGAGTGTTTGATGGGACAGTGTAGAGGGAGATTTACTCTGTATCTAACCCGTGCTGTACCTGCCCTGGGAGTGTTTGATGGGACAGTGTAGAGGGAGCTTTACTCTGTATCTAACCAGTGCTGTACCTGCCCTGCGAGTGTTTGATGGGACAGTGTAGAGGGAGCTTTACTCTGTATCTCACCCGTGCTGTACCTGCCCTGGGAGTGTTTGATGGGACAGTGTAGAGGGAGATTTACTCTGTATCTAACACATGCTGTACCTGCCCTGCGAGTGTTTGATGGGACAGTGCAGAGGGAGCTTTACTCTGTATCTAACCCGTGCTGTACCTGCCCTGGGAGTGTTTGATGGGACAGTGTAGAGGGAGTTTTACTCTGTATCTAACCCTGTGCTGTACCTGCCCTGGGAGTGTTTGATGGGACTGTGTAGAGGGAGCTTTACTCTGTATCTAACCCTGTGCTGTACCTGCCCTGGGAGTGTTTGATGGGACAGTGTAGAGGGAGCTTTACTCTGTATCTAACCCGTGCTGTACCTGCCCTGGGAGTGTTTGATGGGACAGTGCAGAGGGAGCTTTACTCTGTATCTAACCCTGTGCTGTACCTGCCCTGGGAGTGTTTGATGGGACAGTGCAGAGGGAGCTTTACTCTGTATCTAACCCGTGCTGTACCTGCCCTGGGAGTGTTTGATGGGACAGTGTAGAGGGAGCTTTACTCTGTATCTAACCCGTGCTGTACCTGCCCTGGGAGTGTTTGATGGGACAGTGTAGAGGGAGATTTACTCTGTATCTAACCGGTGCTGTACCTGCCCTGGGAGTGTTTGATGGGACAGTGTAGAGGGAGATTTACTCTGTATCAAACCGTGCTGTACCTGCCCTGGGAGTGTTTGATGGGACAGTGTAGAGGTAGCTTTACTCTGTATCTAACCCATGCTGTACCTGTCCTGGGAGTGATTGATGGGACAGTGTCGAAGGAGCTTTACTCTCTATCTAACCCTTGCTGTCCCTGCCCTGGGAGTGTTTGATGGGACAGTGTCGAAGGAGCTTTACACTCTATCTAACCCGTGCTATACCTGCCCTGGGAGTGTTTGATGGGACAGTGTTGAGGGAGCTTTACTCTGTATCTAACCCGTGCTGTAGCTGCCCTGGGAGTGTTTGATGGGACAGTGTAGAGGGAGCTTAACTCTGTATCTAACCCGTGCTGTACCTGCCCTGGGAGTGTTTGATGGGACAGTGTCGAGGGAGCTTTACTCTGTATCTAACGCTGTGCTGTACCTGCCCTGGGAGTGTTTGATGGGACAGTGCAGAGGGAACTTTACGCTGTATCTAACCCGTGCTGTACCTGCCCTGGGAGTGTTTGATGGGACAGTATAGAGGGAGCTTTACTCTGTATCTAACCCGCGCTGTCCCTACCCTGGGAGTGTTTGATGGGACAGTGTAGAGGGAGCGTTAGTCAGTATCTAACCCGTGCTGTACCTGCCCTGGGAGTGTTTGATGGGACAGTGCAGAGGGAGCTTTACTCTGTATCTAACCCGTGCTGCACCTGCCCTGGGAGTGTTTGATGGGACAGTGTAGAGGGAGCTTTACTCTCTATCTAACCCTGTGCTGTACCTGCCCTGGGAGTGTTTGATGGGACAGTGTAGAGGGAACTTTACTCAGTATCTAATCCTGTGCTGTACCTGCCCTGGGAGTGTTTGATGGGACAGTGGAGAGGAAGCTTTACTCTGTATCTAACCCGTGCTGTACCTGCGCTGGGAGTGTTTGATGGGACAGTGTAGAGGGAGCTTTACTCTGTATCTAACCCGTGCTGTACCTGCCCTGGGAGTGTTTGATGGGACAGTGCAGAGGGAGCTTTACTCTGTATCTAACCCGTGCTGTACCTGCCCTGGGAGTGTTTGATGGGACAGTGTAGAGGGAGATTTACTCTGTATCAACCCGTGCTGTACCTGCCCTGGGAGTGTTTGATGGGACAGTGTAGAGGGAGCTTTACTCTGTATCTAACCCGTGCTGTACCTGCCCTGGGAGTGTTTGATGGGACAGTGTAGAGGGAGCTTTACTCAGTATCTAACCCTGTGCTGTACCTGCCCTGGGAGTGTTTGATGGGACAGTGCAGAGGGAGCTTTACTCTGTATCTAACCCGTGCTGTACCTGCCCTGGGAGTGTTTGATGGGACAGTGTAGAGGGAGCTTTACTCTGTATCTAACCCGTGCTGTACCTGCCCTGGGAGTGTTTGATGGGACAGTGTCGAAGGAGCTTTACTCTGCATCTAACCCGTGCTGTACCTGCCCTGGGAGTGTTTGATGGGACAGTGTAGAGGGAGCTTTACTCTGTATCTAACCCGTGCTGTACCTGCCCTGGGAGTGTTTGATGGGACAGTGTAGAGGGAGCTTTCCTCTGTATCTAACCCTGTGCTGTACCTGCCCTGGGAGTGTTTGATGGGACAGTGTAGAGGGGGCTTTACTCTGTATCTAACCCGTGCTGTACCTGCCCTGGGAGTGTTTGATGGGACAGTGTAGAGGGAGCTTTACTCTGTATCTAACCCTGTGCTGTACCTGCCCTGGGAGTGTTTGATGGGACAGTGTAGAGGGAGCTTTCCTCTGTATCTAACCCTGTGCTGTACCTGCCCTGGGAGTGTTTGATGGGCCAGTGTAGAGCGAGCTTTACTCTGTATCTAACCCGTGCTGTACCTGCCCTGGGAGTGTTTGATGGGACAGTGTAGAGGGAGCTTTACTCTGTATCTAACCCATGCTGTACCTGCCCTGGGAGTGTTTGTTGGGACAGTGTAGAGGGAGCTTTACTCTGTATCTAACCCGTGCTGTACCTGCCGTGGGAGTGTTGGATGGGACAGGGTAGAGGGAGCTTTACTCAGTATCTAACCCTGTGCTGTACCTGCCCTGGGAGTGTTTGATGGGCCAGTGTAGCGGGAACTTTACGTTGTATCTAACCCGTGCTGTACCTGCCCTGGGAGTGTTTGATGGGACAGTGTAGAGGGAGCATTACTCTGTTTCTAACCCGTGCTGTTCCTGCCCTGGGAGTGTTTGATGGGACAGTGCAGAGGGAGCTTTACTCTGTATCTAACCCGTGCTGCACCTACCCTGGGAGTGTTTGATGGGACAGTGTAGAGGGAGCATTACTCTGTTTCTAACCCGTGCTGTTCCTGCCCTGGGAGTGTTTGATGGGACAGTGCAGAGGGAGCTTTACTCTGTATCAACCCGTGCTGTTCCTGCCCTGGGAGTGTTTGATGGGACAGTGTAGAGGGAGCTTTACTCAGTATCTAACCCTGTGCTGTACCTGCCCTGGGAGTGTTTGATGGGACTGTGTAAAGGGAGATTTACTCTGTATCTAACCCGTGCTGTACCTGCTCTGCGAGTGTTTGACGGGACAGTGTAGAGGGAGCTTTACTCTGTATCTAACCCATGCTGTACCTGCCCTGGGAGTGTTTGTTGGGACAGTGTAGAGGGAGCTTTACTCTGTATCTAACCCGTGCTGTACCTGCCGTGGGAGTGTTGGATGGGACAGGGTAGAGGGAGCTTTACTCAGTATCTAACCCTGTGCTGTACCTGACCTGGGAGTGTTTGATGGGACAGTGCAGAGGGAGCTTTACTCTGTATCTAACCCGTGCTGTACCTGCCCTGGGAGTGTTTGATGGGACAGTGCAGAGGGAGCTTTACTCTATATCTAACCCGTGCTGTCCCGGCGCTGGGAGTGTTTGATGGGACAGTGCAGAGGAAGCTTTACTCTGTATCTAACCCGGGCTGTACCTGTCGTGGGAGTGATTGATGGGACAGTGTCGAAGGAGCTTTACTCTCTATCTAACCCGTGCTGTCCCTGCCCTGGGAGTGTTTGATGGGACAGTGTAGAGGGAGCTTTCCTCTGTATCTAACCCGTGCTGTACCTGCCCTGGGAGTGTTTGATGGGACAGTGTAGAGGGAGCTTTACTCTGTATCTAACCCGTGCTGTACCTGCCCTGGGAGTGTTTGATGGGACAGTGTAGAGGGAGATTTACTCTGTATCAAACCGTGCTGTACCTGCCCTGGGAGTGTTTGATGGGAGAGTGTAGAGGGAGCTTTACTCTATATCTAACACGTGCTGTACCGGCCCTGGGAGTGTTTGATTGGAGAGTGTAGAGGGAGCTTTACTCTGTATCTAAACCATGCTCTACCTGCCCTGGGAGTGTTTAATGGGACAGTGTCGAAGGAGCTTTACTCTCTATCTAACCCGTGCTGTACCTGCCCTGGGAGTGTTTGATGGGACAGTGTAGAGGGAGCTTTACTCTGTATCTAACCCTGTGCTGTACCTGCCCTGGGAGTGTTTGATGGGACAGTGTAGAGGGAGCTTTACTTTGTATCTAACCCGTGCTGTACCTGCCCTGGGAGTGTTTGATGGGACAGTGTAGAGGGAGCTTTACTCTGTATCTAACCCGTGCTGTACCTGCTCTGGGAGTGTTTGATGGGACAGTGTAGAGGGAGCTTTACTCAGAATCTAACCCTGTGCTGTACCTGCCCTGGGAGTGTTTGATGGGACAGTGTAGAGGGAGCTTTACTCTGTATCTAACCCGTGCTGTACCTGCCCTGGGAGTGTTTGATGGGACAGTGTCGAGGGAGATTTACTCTGTATCTAACCCGTGCTGTACCTGCCCTGGGAGTGTTTGATGGGACAGTGTAGAGGCAGCTTTACTCTGTATCTAACCCGTGCTGTACCTGCCCTGGGAGTGTTTGATGGGTCAGTGTAGAGGGAGTTTTACTCTGTATCTAACCCTGTGCTGTACCTGCCCTGGGAGTGTTTGATGGGACAGTGTAGAGGGAGCTTTACTCTGTATCTAACCCGGGCTGTACCTGTCGTGGGAGTGATTGATGGGACAGTGTCGAAGGAGCTTTACTCTCTATCTAACCCGTGCTGTCCCTGCCCTGGGAGTGTTTGATGGGACAGTGTAGAGGGAGCTTTACTCTGTATCTAACCCTGTGCTGTACCTGCCCTGGGAGTGTTTGATGGGACAGTGTAGAGGGACCATTACTCTGTATCTAACCCGTGCTGTACCTGCCGTGGGAGTGTTTGATGGGACAGGGTAGAGGGAGCTTTACTCAGTATCTAACCCTGTGCTGTACCTGCCCTGGGAGTGTTTGATGGGACAGTGTAGAGGGAGCTTTCCTCTGTATCTAACCCGTGCTGTACCTGCCCTGGGAGTGTTTGATGGGACAGTGTAGAGGGAGCTTTACTCTGTATCTAACCCGTGCTGTACCTGCCCTGGGAGTGTTTGATGGGACAGTGTAGAGGGAGATTTACTCTGTATCAAACCGTGCTGTCCCTGCCCTGGGAGTGTTTGATAGGAGAGTGTAGAGGGAGCTTTACTCTATATCTAACACGTGCTGTACCGGCCCTGGGAGTGTTTGATGGGACAGTGTAGAGGGAGCTTTACTCTGTATCGAACCCGTGCTGTACCTGTCCTGGGAGTGATTGATGGGACAGTGTAGAGGGAGCTTTACTCTGCATCTAACCCGTGCTGTACCTGCCCTGGGAGTGTTTGATGGGACAGTGTAGAGGGAGCTTTACTCTATATCTAACCCATGCTGTACCTGCCCTGGGAGTGTTTGATGGGACAGTGTAGAGGGAGCTTTACTCTGTATCTAACCCGTGCTGTACCTGCCCTGGGAGTGCTTGATGGGACAGTGTAGAGGGAACTTTACTCTGTATCTCACCCTGTGCTGTACCTGCCCTGGAAGTGTTTGATGGGACAGTGTCGAAGGAGCTTTACTCTATATCTAACCCATGCTGTACCTGCCCTGGGAGTGTTTGATGGGACAGTGTAGAGGGAGCTTTACTCTGTATCTAACCCATGCTGTACCTGCCCTGGGAGTGTTTGATTGGACAGTGTAGAGGGAGCTTTACTCTGTATCTAAACCGTGCTCTACCTGCCCTGGGAGTGTTTGATGGGACAGTGTCGAAGGAGCTTTACTCTCTATCTAACCCGTGCTGTACCTGCCCTGGGAGTGTTTGATGGGACAGTGTAGAGGGAGCTTTACTCTGTATCTAACCCTGTGCTGTACCTGCCCTGGGAATGTTTGATGGGACAGTGTAGAGGGAGCTTTACTTTGTATCTAACCTGTGCTGTACCTGCCCTGGGAGTGTTTGATGGGACAGTGTAGAGGGAGCTTTACTCTGTATCTAACCCGTGCTGTACCTGCTCTGGGAGTGTTTGATGGGACAGTGTAGAGGGAGCTTTACTCCGAATCTAACCCTGTGCTGTACCTGCCCTGGGAGTGTTTGATGGGACAGTGTAGAGGGAGCTTTACTCTGTATCTAACCCGTGCTGTACCTGCCCTGGGAGTGTTTGATGGGACAGTGTAGAGGGAGATTTACTCTGTATCTAACCCGTGCTGTACCTGCCCTGGGAGTGTTTGATGGGACAGTGTAGAGGCAGATTTACTCTGTATCTAACCCGTGCTGTACCTGCCCTGGGAGTGTTTGATGGGTCAGTGTAGAGGGAGTTTTACTCTGTATCTAACCCTGTGCTGTACCTGCCCTGGGAGTGTTTGATGGGACAGTGTAGAGGGAGCTTTACTCTGTATCTAACACTGTGCTGTTCCTGCCCTGGGAGTGTTTGATGGGACAGTGTAGAGGGAGCTTTACTCTGTATCTAACCCGTGCTGTACCTGCCCTGGGAGTGTTTGATGGGACAGTGTAGAGGGAGCTTTACTCTGTATCTAACCCTGTGCTGTCCCTGCCCTGGGAGTGTTTGATGGGACAGTGCAGAGGGAGCTTTACTCTGTATCTAACCCGTGCTGTACCTGCCCTGGGAGTGTTTGATGGGACAGTGTAGAGGGAGATTTACTCTGTATCTAACCCGTGCTGTACCTGCCCTGGGAGTGTTTGATGGGACAGTGTAGAGGGAACTTTACGCTGTATCTAACCCGTGCTGTACCTGCCCTGGGAGTGTTTGATGGGACAGTATAGAGGGAGCTTTACTCTGTATCTAACCCGTGCTGTACCTACCCTGGGAGTGTTTGATGGGACAGTGTAGAGGGAGCTTTACTCTGTATCTAACCCGTGCTGTACCTGCCCTGGGAGTGTTTGATGGGACAGTGTAGAGGGAGCTTTACTCTGTATCTAACCCTGTGCTGTACCTGCCCTGGGAGTGTTTGATGGGACAGTGTAGAGGGAGCTTTACTCAGTATCTAATCCTGTGCTGTACCTGCCCTGGGAGTGTTTGATGGGACAGTGTAGAGGGAGCTTTACTCTGTATCTAACCCATGCTGTCCCTGCCCTGGGAGTGTTTGATGGGACAGTGTCGAAGGAGCTTTACACTCGATCTAACCCGTGCTATACCTGCCCTGGGAGTGTTTGATGGGACAGTGTAGAGGGAGCTTTACACTGTATCTAACCCGTGCTGTACCTGCCCTGGGAGTGTTTGATGGGACAGTGTAGAGGGAGCTTAACTCTGTATCTAACCCGTGCTGTACCTGCCCTGGGAGTGTTTGATGGGACAGTGTAGAGGGAGCTTAACTCTGTATCTAACCCGTGCTGTACCTGCCCTGGGAGTGTTTGATGGGACAGTGTAGAGGGAGCTTTACTCTGTATCTAACCCGTGCTGTACCTGCCCTGGGAGTGTTTGATGGGACAGTATAGAGGGAGCTTTGCTCTGTATCTAACCCGTGCTGTACCTACCCTGGGAGTGTTTGATGGGACAGTGTAGAGGGAGCTTTACTCAGTATCTAATCCTGTGCTGTACCTGCCCTGGGAGTGTTTGATGGGACAGTGTAGAGGGAGCTTTACTCAGTATCTAATCCTGTGCTGTACCTGCCCTGGGAGTGTTTGATGGGACAGTGTAGAGGGAGCTTTACTCTGTATCTAACCCATGCTGTCCCTGCCCTGGGAGTGTTTGATGGGACAGTGTCGAAGGAGCTTTACACTCGATCTAACCCGTGCTATACCTGCCCTGGGAGTGTTTGATGGGACAGTGTAGAGGGAGCATTACTCTGTATCTAACCCGTGCTGTACCTGCCCTGGGAGTGTTTGATGGGACAGTGCAGAGGGAGCTTAACTCTGTATCTAACACGTGCTGTACCTGCCCTGGGAGTGTTTGATGGGACAGTGTAGAGGGAACTTTACGCTGTATCTAACCCGTGCTGTACCTACCCTGGGAGTGTTTGATGGGACAGTGTAGAGGGAGCTTTACTCTGTATCTAACCCGTGCTGTACCTGCCCTGGGAGTGTTTGATGGGACAGTGTAGAGGGAGCTTTACTCTGTATCTAACCCTGTGCTGTACCTGCCCTGGGAGTGTTTGATGGGACAGTGTAGTGGGAGCTTTACTCTGTATCTAACCCGTGCTGTACCTGCCCTGGGAGTGTTTGATGGGACAGTGTAGAGGGAGCTTTACTCTGTATCTAACCCGTGCTGTACCTGCCCTGGGAGTGTTTGATGGGACAGTGTAGAGGGAGCTTTACTCTGTATCTAACCCGTGCTGTACCTGCCCTGCGAGTGTTTGATGGGACAGTGTAGAGGGAGCTTTACTCTGTATCTAATCCTGTGCTGTACCTGCCCTGGGAGTGTTTGATGGGACAGTGTAGAGGGAGCTTTACTCTGTATGTAACCCGTGCTGTACCTGCGCTGGGAGTGTTTGATGGGACAGTGTAGAGGGAGCTTTACTCTGTATCTAACCCGTGCTGTACCTGCCCTGGGAGTGTTTGATGGGACAGTGTAGAGGGAGCTTTACTCTGTATCTAACCCGTGCTGTACCTGCCCTGGGAGTGTTTGATGGGACAGTGTAGAGGGAGATTTACTCTGTATCTAACCGGTGCTGTACCTGCCCTGGGAGTGTTTGATGGGACAGTGTAGAGGGAGATTTACTCTGTATCAAACTGTGCTGTACCTGCCCTGGGAGTGTTTGATGGGACAGTGTAGAGGGAGCTTTACTCTATATCTAACCCGTGCTGTAGCTGCCCTGGGAGTGTTTGATGGGACAGTGTAGAGGGAGCTTAACTCTGTATCTAACCCGTGCTGTACCTGCCCTGGGAGTGTTTGATGGGACAGTGTAGAGGGAGCTTTACTCTGTATCTAACCCTGTGCTGTACCTGCCCTGGGAGTGTTTGATGGGACAGTGTAGAGGGAGCTTTACTTTGTATCTAACCCGGGCTGTACCTGTCGTGGGAGTGATTGATGGGACAGTGTCGAAGGAGCTTTACTCTCTATCTAACCCGTGCTGTCCCTGCCCTGGGAGTGTTTGATGGGACAGTGTAGAGGGAGCTTTACTCTGTATCTAACCCTGTGCTGTACCTGCCCTGGGAGTGTTTGATGGGACAGTGTAGAAGGACCATTACTCTGTATCTAACCCGTGCTGTACCTGCCCTGGGAGTGTTTGATGGGACAGTGTAGAGGGAGCTTTACTCTGTATCTAACCCGTGCTGTACCTGCCGTGGGAGTGTTTGATGGGACAGGGTAGAGGGAGCTTTACTCAGTATCTAACCCTGTGCTGTACCTGCCCTGGGAGTGTTTGATGGGACAGTGTAGAGGGAGCTTTCCTCTGTATCTAACCCGTGCTGTACCTGCCCTGGGAGTGTTTGATGGGACAGTGTAGAGGGAGCTTTACTCTGTATCTAACCCGTGCTGTACCTGCCCTGGGAGTATTTGATGGGACAGTGTAGAGGGAGATTTACTCTGTATCAAACCGTGCTGTACCTGCCCTGGGAGTGTTTGATGGGAGAGTGTAGAGGGAGCTTTACTCTATATCTAACACGTGCTGTACCGGCCCTGGGAGTGTTTGATGGGACAATGTTGAGGGAGCTTCACTCTGTATCTAACCCGTGCTGTACCTGTGCTGGGAGTGATTGATGGGACAGTGTAGAGGGAGCTTTACTCTGCATCGAACCCGTGCTGTACCTGCCCTGGGAGTGTTTGATGGGACAGTGTAGAGGGAGCTTTACTCTATATCTAACCCATGCTGTACCTGCCCTGGGAGTGTTTGATGGGACAGTGTCGAAGGAGCTTTACTCTCTATCTAACCCGTGCTGTACCTGCCCTGGGAGTGTTTGATGGGACAGTGTAGAGGGTGCTTTACTCTGTATCTAACCCTGTGCTGTACCTGCCCTGGGAGTGTTTGATGGGACAGTGTAGAGGGAGCTTTACTTTTTATCTAACCTGTGCTGTATCTGCCCTGGGAGTGTTTGATGGGACAGTGTAGAGGGAGCTTTACTCTGTATCTAACCCGTGCTGTACCTGCTCTGGGAGTGTTTGATGGGACAGTGTAGAGGGAGCTTTACTCAGAATCTAACCCTGTGCTGTACCTGCCCTGGGAGTGTTTGATGGGACAGTGTAGAGGGAGCTTTACTCTGTATCTGACCCGTGCTGTACCTGCCCTGGGAGTGTTTGATGGGACAGTGTAGAGGGAGATTTACTCTGTATCTAACCCGTGCTGTACCTGCCCTGGGAGTGTTTGATGTGACAGTGTAGAGGCAGCTTTACTCTGTATCTAACCCATGCTGTACCTGCCCTGGGAGTGTTTGATGGGTCAGTGTAGAGGGAGTTTTACTCTGTATCTAACCCTGTGCTGTACCTGCCCTGGGAGTGTTTGATGGGACAGTGTAGAGGGAGCTTTACTCTGTATCTAACCCTGTGCTGTTCCTGCCCTGGGAGTGTTTGATGGGACAGTGTAGAGGGAGCTTTACTCTGTCTCTAACCCGTGCTGTACCTGCCCTGGGAGTGCTTGATGGGAGAGTGTAGAGGGAGCTTTACTCTGTATCTAACCCTGTGCTGTACCTGCCCTGGGAGTGTTTGATGGGACAGTGCAGAGGGAGCTTTACTCTGTATCTAACCCGTGCTGTACCTGCCCTGGGAGTGTTTGATGGGACAGTGTAGAGGGAGATTTACTCTGTATCTAACCCGTGCTGTACCTGCCCTGGGAGTGTTTGATGGGACAGTGTAGAGGGAGATTTACTCTGTATCAAACCGTGCTGTACCTGCCCTGGGAGTGTTTGATGGGACAGTGTAGAGGGAGCTTTACTCTGTATCTAACCCTGTGCTGTACCTGCCCTGGGAGTGTTTGATGGGACAGTGTAGAGGGAGCTTTGCTCTGTATCTAACCCATGCTGTCCCTGCCCTGGGAGTGTTTGATGGGACAGTGTCGAAGGAGCTTTACACTCGATCTAACCCGTGCTATACCTGCCCTGGGAGTGTTTGATGGGACAGTGTAGAGGGAGCTTTACTCTGTATCTAACCCGTGCTGTACCTGCCCTGGGAGTGTTTGATGGGACAGTGTAGAGGGAGCTTAACTCTGTATCTAACCCGTGCTGTACCTGCCCTGGGAGTGTTTGATGGGACAGTGTAGAGGGAGCTTTACTCTGTATCTAACCCTGTGCTGTACCTGCCCTGGGAGTGTTTGATGGGACAGTGTAGAGGGAACTTTACGCTGTATCTAACCCGTGCTGTACCTGCCCTGGGAGTGTTTGATGGGACAGTATAGAGGGAGCTTTACTCTGTATCTACCCCATGCTGTACCTACCCTGGGAGTGTTTGATGGGACAGTGTAGAGGGAGCTTTACTCTGTATCTAACCCGTGCTGTACCTGCCCTGGAATGTTTGATGGGACAGTGTAGAAACATAGAAACATAGAGATAGGAACAGGAGTAGGCCATTCGGCCCTTCGAGCCTGCTCCGCCATTCAATGAGATCATGGCTGATCTTCGTCTGAGATCATAGCTGATCTTACCAGTTCAGTACCCCGTCCCCGCCTTTTCTCCGTAACCCTTAATCCCCTTAGCCTTCAGAAATATATCCAATTCTCTCTTGAAAATATTTATTGAATTAGCCTTCACAGCCCTCTGTGGCAGGGAATTCCACAGGCTCACCACTCTTTGAGTGAAGAAATTCTTCCTCATCTCTGTTTTAAATGATTTGCCCGCTATTTTTAGACTGTGACCCCTGGTTCTGTGCTCCCCGGCCATTGGAAACATTCTCTCTGAATTCAGCCTGTCCAGGCCTGCCATAATTTTATATGTTTCGATGAGATCCCCTCTCAATCTTCTAAACTCCAGTGAGTACAAGCCCAAACTATTCAATCTCTCCTCGTAGGTCATTCCCGCCATTCCAGGTATCAGCCTGGTGAATCGCCGTTGCACTCTTTCCATGGCAAGAACATCCTTCCGCAGATGGGGCGACCAAAACTGTACACAATACTCCAGATGCGGTCTCACCAGCACCTTGTACAGCTGTAGTAAGGTATCCCTATTCCTATACTCGAACCCCCTTGATATGAAGGCCAACATACCATTTGCCTTCTTAATCGCCTGTTGCACCTGCATGCTCTCCTTCAGTGACTGGTGCACAAGAACACCCAGGTCCCTCTGCACTTCCCCATCTCCCAATCTATTGCCATTTAGATAATAATCTACCCTCCTGTTTTTACCCCCAAAGTGGATAACCTCGCATTTATCCACATTATAGTGCATCTGCCACGTATCCGCCCATTCCCCCAACCTGTCCAAATCGCACTGTAGCCTCCTGACATCCTCATCAGAGCCCACCCCTCCTCCTAGTTTAGTGTCGTCAGCGAATTTGGAAATATTGCATCCAATTCCCTGATCCAGATCATTTATATATATTGTGAACAGCTGGGGTCCCAGGACAGATCCTTGCGGCACCCCGCTGGTCACTGCCTGCCACTCCGAAAACGAGCCGTTTATTCCAACTCTCTGTTTTCTATCCGCCAGCCAGTTCTCTATCCACGTTAATACTTTGCCCCCAATCCCATGAGCCTTAATTTTGCATGATAATCTTTTGTGTGGAACCTTATCGAAGGCTTTCTGGAAGTCAAGGTACACCACATCCACTGGCTCTCCCCCATCTATTTTACCAGTTACTTCCTCAAAAAATTCCAGCAGATTAGTCAAACACGATTTACCCTTTGTAAATCCATGTTGACTCTGTCCGATCCTTTCCCCATTTGTCAAGTGCTCCGCTATTTTATCCTTAATAATGGACTCTAGCATTTTGCCCACAACCGATGTAAGGCTTACTGGTCTATAATTCCCTGCTTTCTCTCTACCCCCCTTTTTAAATATTGGGGTAACATTAGCTACCCTCCAATCCACGGGTACTGTTCCCGAGTCAATGGAGTTCCGGAAGATGATCCTTAGAGCATCTGCTATCTCCAGGGCCACCTCCTTAAGTACCCTAGGATGTAGTTTATCAGGCCCCGGGGATTTGTCGGCCTTCAGTCCCCTCAACTTACCCAACACCATATCCCTAGAGATACTAATTTCTGTCAGCTCCTCCCTCTCATTAGTCCCTATGTTTGCCGATATTCCTGGGAGGTTATTTGTGTCCTCCTTTGTGAATACAGAACCAAAGTATGAGTTTAATTGGTCTGCCATTTCCTTATTCTCCATTATATATTCTCCCGAATCGGACTGCAAGGGACCGACTTGGGATTTTACCAGTCTTTTCCTCCTGATATACCGATAAAAGCTTTTGCAGTCTGTCTTTATGTTTGCTGCAAGTTTACTTTCGTATTCTATTTTCCCCTTCCTGATTAATCCCTTTGTCCTCTTTTGCTGTATCCTGTACTGCCCCCAATCTTCCGGTCTGGTGCTTTTTTTTGCCAGTTGATATGCCCTTTTTTATGATTTTATGCTGTCCCTAATTTCCCTCGTTATCCACGGTTGAGTCACCTTTTTAGGTTTATTTTTATGCCAAACCGGTATAAACATGTTCTGGAATTCTTCCATTCTATCTTTGAATGCTTGCCATTGTCTATCCACTGTCAATCCCCCCAGAAACACCACCCAATCAATCTTACCCAATTCCCGTCTCATACCCTCGTAATTCCCTTTATTTAAGTTCTGGACCTTAGTCTCTGATTCAATTTCCTCACTCTCCATCTCGACTGAGAGCTCGATCATATTATGATCGCTCTGACCCAAGGGGCTTTACTCTGTATCTAACCCTGTGCTGTACCTGCCCTGGGAGTGTTTGATGGGACAGTGTAGAGGGAGCTTTACTCAGTATCTAATCCTGTGCTGTACCTGCCCTGGGAGTGTTTGATGGGACAGTGCAGAGGGAGCTTTACTCTGTATCTAACCCATGCTGTCCCTGCCCTGGGAGTGTTTGATGGGACAGTGTCGAAGGAGCTTTACAGTCGATCTAACCCGTGCTATACCTGCCCTGGGAGTGTTTGATGGGACAGTGTAGAGGGAGCTTTACTCTGTATCTAACCCGTGCTGTACCTGCCCTGGGAGTGTTTGATGGGACAGTGTAGAGGGAGCTTAACTCTGTATCTAACCCGTGCTGTACCTGCCCTGGGAGTGTTTGATGGGACAGTGTAGAGGGAGCTTAACTCTGTATCTAACCCGTGCTGTACCTGCCCTGGGAGTGTTTGATGGGACAGTGTAGAGGGAGCTTTACTCTGTATCTAACCCATGCTGTACCTGCCCTGGGAGTGTTTGATGGGACAGTGTCGAAGGAGCTTTACTCTCTATCTAACCCGTGCTGTACCTGCCCTGGGAGTGTTTGATGGGACAGTGCAGAGGGAGCTTTACTCTGTATCTAACCCTGTGCTGTACCTGCCCTGGGAGTGTTTGATGGGACAGTGTAGAGGGAGCTTTACTTTGTATCTAACCTGTGCTGTACCTGCCCTGGGAGTGTTTGATGGGACAGTGTAGAGGGAGCTTTACTCTGTATCTAACCCGTGCTGTACCTGCTCTGGGAGTGTTTGATGGGACAGTGTAGAGGGAGCTTTACTCAGAATCTAACCCTGTGCTGTACCTGCCCTGGGAGTGTTTGATGGGACAGTGTAGAGGGAGCTTTACTCTGTATCTAACCCGTGCTGTACCTGCCCTGGGAGTGTTTGATGGGACAGTGCAGAGGGAGATTTACTCTGTATCTAACCCGTGCTGTACCTGCCCTGGGAGTGTTTGATGGGACAGTGTAGAGGGAGTTTTACTCTGTATCTAACCCTGTGCTGTACCTGCCCTGGGAGTGTTTGATGGGACAGTGTAGAGGGAGCTTTACTCTGTATCTAACCCTGTGCTGTTCCTGCCCTGGGAGTGTTTGATGGGACAGTGTAGAGGGAGCTTTACTCTGTATCTAACCCGTGCTGTACCTGCCCTGGGAGTGTTTGATGGGACAGTGTAGAGGGAGCTTTACTCTGTATCTAACCCTGTGCTGTACCTGCCCTGGGAGTGTTTGATGGGACAGTGCAGAGGGAGCTTTACTCTGTATCTAACCCGTGCTGTACCTGCCCTGGGAGTGTTTGATGGGACAGTGTAGAGGGAGATTTACTCTGTATCTAACCCGTGCTGTACCTGCCCTGGGAGTGTTTGATGGGACAGTGTAGAGGGAGATTTACTCTGTATCAAACCGTGCTGTACCTGCCCTGGGAGTGTTTGATGGGACAGTGTAGAGGGAGCTTTACTCTATATCTAACCCATGCTGTCCCTGCCCTGGGAGTGTTTGATGGGACAGTGTCGAAGGAGCTTTACACTCGATCTAACCTGTGCTATACCTGCCCTGGGAGTGTTTGATGGGACAGTGTAGAGGGAGCTTAACTCTGTATCTAACCCGTGCTGTACCTGCCCTGGGAGTGTTTGATGGGACAGTGTAGAGGGAGCTTTACTTTGTATCTAACCTGTGCTGTACCTGCCCTGGGAGTGTTTGATGGGACAGTGTAGAGGGAGCTTTACTCTGTATCTAACCCGTGCTGTACCTGCTCTGGGAGTGTTTGATGGGACAGTGTAGAGGGAGCTTTACTCAGAATCTAACCCTGTGCTGTACCTGCCCTGGGAGTGTTTGATGGGACAGTGTAGAGGGAGCTTTACTCTGTATCTAACCCTGTGCTGTACCTGCCCTGGGAGTGTTTGATGGGACAGTGTAGAGGGAGCTTTACTCAGGATCTAATCCTGTGCTGTACCTGCCCTGGGAGTGTTTGATGGGACAGTGTAGAGGGAGCTTTACTCTGTATCTAACCCATGCTGTCCCTGCCCTGGGAGTGTTTGATGGGACAGTGTCGAAGGAGCTTTACACTCGATCTAACCCGTGCTATACCTGCCCTGGGAGTGTTTGATGGGACAGTGTAGAGGGAGCTTTACTCAGAATCTAACCCTGTGCTGTACCTGCCCTGGGAGTGTTTGATGGGACAGTGTCGAGGGAGCTTTACTCTGTATCGAACCCTGTGCTGTACCTGCCCTGGGAGTGTTTGATGGGACAGTGTAGAGGGAGCTTTACTTTGTATCGAACCTGTGCTGTACCTGCCCTGGGAGTGTTTGATGGGACAGTGTAGAGGGAGCTTTACTTTGTATCTAACCTGTGCTGTACCTGCCCTGGGAGTGTTTGATGGGACAGTGTCGAAGGAGATTTACACTCGATCTAACCCGTGCTATACCTGCCCTGGGAGTGTTTGATGGGACAGTGTAGAGGGAGCTTTACTCTGTATCTAACCCGTGCTGTACCTGCCCTGGGAGTGTTTGATGGGACAGTGTAGAGGGAGCTTAACTCTGTATCTAACCCGTGCTGTACCTGCCCTGGGAGTGTTTGATGGGACAGTGTAGAGGGAGCTTAACTCTGTATCTAACCCGTGCTGTACCTGCCCTGGGAGTGTTTGATGGGACAGTGTAGAGGGAGCTTTACTCTGTATCTAACCCATGCTGTACCTGCCCTGGGAGTGTTTGATGGGACAGTGTCGAAGGAGCTTTACTCAGAATCTAACCCGTGCTGTACCTGCCCTGGGAGTGTTTGATGGGACAGTGTAGAGGGAGCTTTACTCTGTATCTAACCCATGCTGTACCTGCCCTGGGAGTGTTTGATGGGACAGTGTCGAAGGAGCTTTATTCTCTATCTAACCCGTGCTGTACCTGCCCTGGGAGTGTTTGATGGGACAGTGTAGAGGGAGCTTTACTCTGTATCTAACCCTGTGCTGTACCTGCCCTGGGAGTGTTTGATGGGACAGTGTAGAGGGAGCTTTACTTTGTATCTAACCTGTGCTGTACCTGCCCTGGGAGTGTTTGATGGGACAGTGTAGACGGAGCTTTACTCTGTATCTAACCCGTGCTGTACCTGCTCTGGGAGTGTTTGATGGGACAGTGTAGAGGGAGCTTCACTCAGAATCTAACCCTGTGCTGTACCTGCCCTGGGAGTGTTTGATGGGACAGTGTAGAGGGAGCTTTACTCTGTATCTAACCCGTGCTGTACCTGCCCTGGGAGTGTTTGATGGGACAGTGTTGAGTGAGCTTAACTCTGTATCTAACCCGTGCTGTACCTGCCCTGGGAGTGTTTGATGGGACAGTGTAGAGGGAGCTTAACTCTGTATCTAACCCGTGCTGTACCTGCCCTGGGAGTGTTTGATGGGACAGTGTAGAGGGAGCTTTACTCTGTATCTAACCCATGCTGTAACTGCCCTGGGAGTGTTTGATGGGACAGTGTCGAAGGAGCTTTACTCTCTATCTAACCCGTGCTGTACCTGCCCTGGGAGTGTTTGATGGGACAGTGTAGAGGGAGCTTTACTCTGTATCTAACCCATGCTGTACCTGCCCTGGGAGTGTTTGATGGGACAGTGTCGAAGGAGCTTTACCCTCTATCTAACCCGTGCTGTACCTGCCCTGGGAGTGTTTGATGGGACAGTGTAGAGGGAGCTTTACTCTGTATCTAACCCTGTGCTGTACCTGCCCTGGGAGTGTTTGATGGGACAGTGTAGAGGGAGCTTTACTTTGTATCTAACCTGTGCTGTACCTGCCCTGGGAGTGTTTGATGGGACAGTGTAGAGGGAGCTTTACTCTGTATCTAACCCATGCTGTACCTGCCCTGGGAGTGTTTGATGGGACAGTGTCGAAGGAGCTTTACTCTCTATCTAACCCGTGCTGTACCTGCCCTGGGAGTGTTTGATGGGACAGTGTCGAAGGAGCTTTACTCTCTATCTAACCCGTGCTGTACCTGCCCTGGGAGTGTTTGATGGGACAGTGCAGAGGGAGCTTTACTCTGTATCTAACCCTGTGCTGTACCTGCCCTGGGAGTGTTTGATGGGACAGTGCAGAGGGAGCTTTACTTTGTATCTAACCTGTGCTGTACCTGCCCTGGGAGTGTTTGATGGGACAGTGTAGAGGGAGCTTTACTCTGTATCTAACCCGTGCTGTACCTGCTCTGGGAGTGTTTGATGGGACAGTGTAGAGGGAGCTTTACTCAGAATCTAACCCTGTGCTGTACCTGCCCTGGGAGTGTTTGATGGGACAGTGTAGAGGGAGCTTAACTCTGTATCTAACCCGTGCTGTACCTGTCCTGGGAGTGTTTGATGGGACAGTGTAGAGGGAGCTTTACTCTGTATCTAACCCATGCTGTACCTGCCCTGGGAGTGTTTGATGGGACAGTGTCGAAGGAGCTTTACTCTCTTTCTAACCCGTGCTGTACCTGCCCTGGGAGTGTTTGATGGGACAGTGTAGAGGGAGCTTTACTCTGTATCTAACCCTGTGCTGTACCTGCCCTGGGAGTGTTTGATGGGACAGTGTAGAGGGAGCTTTACTTTGTATCTAACCTGTGCTGTACCTGCCCTGGGAGTGTTTGATGGGACAGTGTAGAGGGAGCTTTACTCTGTATCTAACCCGTGCTGTACCTGCTCTGGGAGTGTTTGATGGGACAGTGTAGAGGGAGCTTTACTCAGAATCTAACCCTGTGCTGTACCTGCCCTGGGAGTGTTTGATGGGACAGTGTAGAGGGAGCTTTACTCTGTATCTAACCCTGTGCTGTACCTGCCCTGGGAGTGTTTGATGGGACAGTGTAGAGGGAGCTTTACTTTGTATCTAACCTGTGCTGTACCTGCCCTGGGAGTGTTTGATGGGACAGTGTAGAGGGAGCTTTACTTTGTATCTAACCTGTGCTGTACCTGCCCTGGGAGTGTTTGATGGGACAGTGTCGAAGGAGCTTTACACTCGATCTAACCCGTGCTATACCTGCCCTGGGAGTGTTTGATGGGACAGTGTAGAGGGAGCTTTACTCTGTATCTAACCCGTGCTGTACCTGCCCTGGGAGTGTTTGATGGGACAGTGTAGAGGGAGCTTAACTCTGTATCTAACCCGTGCTGTACCTGCCCTGGGAGTGTTTGATGGGACAGTGTAGAGGGAGCTTAACTCTGTATCTAACCCGTGCTGTACCTGCCCTGGGAGTGTTTGACGGGACAGTGTAGAGGGAGCTTTACTCTGTATCTAACCCATGCTGTACCTGCCCTGGGAGTGTTTGATGGGACAGTGTCGAAGGAGCTTTACTCTCTATCTAACCAGTGCTTTACCTGCACTGGGAGTGTTTGATGGGACAGTGTAGAGGGAGCTTTACTCTGTATCTAACCCATGCTGTACCTGCCCTGGGAGCGTTTGATGGGACAGTGTCGAAGGAGCTTTACTTTCTATCTAACCCGTGCTGTACCTGCCCTGGGAGTGTTTGATGGGACAGTGTAGAGGGAGCTTTACTCTGTATCTGACCCTGTGCTGTACCTGCCCTGGGAGTGTTTGATGGGACAGTGTAGAGGGAGCTTTACTTTGTATCTAACCTGTGCTGTACCTGCCCTGGGAGTGTTTGATCGGACAGTGTAGAGGGAGCTTTACTCTGTATCTAACCCGTGCTGTACCTGCTCTGGGAGTGTTTGATGGGACAGTGTAGAGGGAGCTTTACTCAGAATCTAACCCTGTGCTGTACCTGCCCTGGGAGTGTTTGATGGGACAGTGTAGAGGGAGCTTTACTCTGTATCTAACCCGTGCTGTACCTGCCCTGGGAGTGTTTGATGGGACAGTGTAGAGGGAGCTTAACTCTGTATCTAACCCGTGCTGTACCTGCCCTGGGAGTGTTTGATGGGACAGTGTAGAGGGAGCTTAACTCTATATCTAACCCGCGCTGTACCTGCCCTGGGAGTGTTTGATGGGACAGTGTAGAGGGAGCTTTACTCTGTATCTAACCCATGCTGTACCTGCCCTGGGAGTGTTTGATGGGACAGTGTCGAAGGAGCTTTACTCTCTATCTAACCCGTGCTGTACCTGCCCTGGGAGTGTTTGATGGGACAGTGTAGAGGGAGCTTTACTCTGTATCTAACCCGTGCTGTACCTGCCCTGGGAGTGTTTGATGGGACAGTGTAGAGGGAGCTTTACTCTGTATCTAACCCATGCTGTACCTGCCCTGGGAGTGTTTGATGGGACAGTGTTGAAGGAGCTTTACTCTCTATCTAACCCGTGCTGTATCTGCCCTGGGAGTGTTTGATGGGACAGTGTCGAAGGAGCTTTACTCTCTATCTAACCCGTGCTGTACCTGCCCTGGGAGTGTTTGATGGGACAGTGTAGAGGGAGCTTTACTCTGTATCTAACCCATGCTGTACCTGCCCTGGGAGTGTTTGATGGGACAGTGTCGAAGGAGCTTTACTCTCTATCTAACCCGTGCTGTACCTGCCCTGGGAGTGTTTGATGGGACAGTGTCGAAGGAGCTTTACTCTCTATCTAACCCGTGCTGTACCTGCCCTGGGAGTGTTTGATGGGACAGTGCAGAGGGAGCTTTACTCTGTATCTAACCCTGTGCTGTACCTGCCCTGGGAGTGTTTGATGGGACAGTGTAGAGGGAGCTTTACTTTGTATCTAACCTGTGCTGTACCTGCCCTGGGAGTGTTTGATGGGACAGTGTAGAGGGAGCTTTACTCTGTATCTAACCCGTGCTGTACCTGCTCTGGGAGTGTTTGATGGGACAGTGTAGAGGGAGCTTTACTCAGAATCTAACCCTGTGCTGTACCTGCCCTGGGAGTGTTTGATGGGACAGTGTAGAGGGAGCTTTACTCTGTATCTAACCCGTGCTGTACCTGCCCTGGGAGTGTTTGATGGGACAGTGTAGAGGGAGCTTAACTCTGTATCTAACCCGTGCTGTACCTGCCCTGGGAGTGTTTGATGGGACAGTGTAGAGGGAGCTTTACTCTATATCTAACCCATGCTGTCCCTGCCCTGGGAGTGTTTGATGGGACAGTGTCGAAGGAGCTTTACACTCGATCTAACCTGTGCTATACCTGCCCTGGGAGTGTTTGATGGGACAGTGTAGAGGGAGCTTAACTCTGTATCTAACCCGTGCTGTACCTGCCCTGGGAGTGTTTGATGGGACAGTGTAGAGGGAGCTTTACTTTGTATCTAACCTGTGCTGTACCTGCCCTGGGAGTGTTTGATGGGACAGTGTAGAGGGAGCTTTACTCTGTATCTAACCCGTGCTGTACCTGCTCTGGGAGTGTTTGATGGGACAGTGTAGAGGGAGCTTTACTCAGAATCTAACCCTGTGCTGTACCTGCCCTGGGAGTGTTTGATGGGACAGTGTAGAGGGAGCTTTACTCTGTATCTAACCCTGTGCTGTACCTGCCCTGGGAGTGTTTGATGGGACAGTGTAGAGGGAGCTTTACTCAGGATCTAATCCTGTGCTGTACCTGCCCTGGGAGTGTTTGATGGGACAGTGTAGAGGGAGCTTTACTCTGTATCTAACCCATGCTGTCCCTGCCCTGGGAGTGTTTGATGGGACAGTGTCGAAGGAGCTTTACACTCGATCTAACCCGTGCTATACCTGCCCTGGGAGTGTTTGATGGGACAGTGTAGAGGGAGCTTTACTCAGAATCTAACCCTGTGCTGTACCTGCCCTGGGAGTGTTTGATGGGACAGTGTCGAGGGAGCTTTACTCTGTATCGAACCCTGTGCTGTACCTGCCCTGGGAGTGTTTGATGGGACAGTGTAGAGGGAGCTTTACTTTGTATCGAACCTGTGCTGTACCTGCCCTGGGAGTGTTTGATGGGACAGTGTAGAGGGAGCTTTACTTTGTATCTAACCTGTGCTGTACCTGCCCTGGGAGTGTTTGATGGGACAGTGTCGAAGGAGATTTACACTCGATCTAACCCGTGCTATACCTGCCCTGGGAGTGTTTGATGGGACAGTGTAGAGGGAGCTTTACTCTGTATCTAACCCGTGCTGTACCTGCCCTGGGAGTGTTTGATGGGACAGTGTAGAGGGAGCTTAACTCTGTATCTAACCCGTGCTGTACCTGCCCTGGGAGTGTTTGATGGGACAGTGTAGAGGGAGCTTAACTCTGTATCTAACCCGTGCTGTACCTGCCCTGGGAGTGTTTGATGGGACAGTGTAGAGGGAGCTTTACTCTGTATCTAACCCATGCTGTACCTGCCCTGGGAGTGTTTGATGGGACAGTGTCGAAGGAGCTTTACTCAGAATCTAACCCGTGCTGTACCTGCCCTGGGAGTGTTTGATGGGACAGTGTAGAGGGAGCTTTACTCTGTATCTAACCCATGCTGTACCTGCCCTGGGAGTGTTTGATGGGACAGTGTCGAAGGAGCTTTATTCTCTATCTAACCCGTGCTGTACCTGCCCTGGGAGTGTTTGATGGGACAGTGTAGAGGGAGCTTTACTCTGTATCTAACCCTGTGCTGTACCTGCCCTGGGAGTGTTTGATGGGACAGTGTAGAGGGAGCTTTACTTTGTATCTAACCTGTGCTGTACCTGCCCTGGGAGTGTTTGATGGGACAGTGTAGACGGAGCTTTACTCTGTATCTAACCCGTGCTGTACCTGCTCTGGGAGTGTTTGATGGGACAGTGTAGAGGGAGCTTCACTCAGAATCTAACCCTGTGCTGTACCTGCCCTGGGAGTGTTTGATGGGACAGTGTAGAGGGAGCTTTACTCTGTATCTAACCCGTGCTGTACCTGCCCTGGGAGTGTTTGATGGGACAGTGTTGAGTGAGCTTAACTCTGTATCTAACCCGTGCTGTACCTGCCCTGGGAGTGTTTGATGGGACAGTGTAGAGGGAGCTTAACTCTGTATCTAACCCGTGCTGTACCTGCCCTGGGAGTGTTTGATGGGACAGTGTAGAGGGAGCTTTACTCTGTATCTAACCCATGCTGTAACTGCCCTGGGAGTGTTTGATGGGACAGTGTCGAAGGAGCTTTACTCTCTATCTAACCCGTGCTGTACCTGCCCTGGGAGTGTTTGATGGGACAGTGTAGAGGGAGCTTTACTCTGTATCTAACCCATGCTGTACCTGCCCTGGGAGTGTTTGATGGGACAGTGTCGAAGGAGCTTTACCCTCTATCTAACCCGTGCTGTACCTGCCCTGGGAGTGTTTGATGGGACAGTGTAGAGGGAGCTTTACTCTGTATCTAACCCTGTGCTGTACCTGCCCTGGGAGTGTTTGATGGGACAGTGTAGAGGGAGCTTTACTTTGTATCTAACCTGTGCTGTACCTGCCCTGGGAGTGTTTGATGGGACAGTGTAGAGGGAGCTTTACTCTGTATCTAACCCATGCTGTACCTGCCCTGGGAGTGTTTGATGGGACAGTGTCGAAGGAGCTTTACTCTCTATCTAACCCGTGCTGTACCTGCCCTGGGAGTGTTTGATGGGACAGTGTCGAAGGAGCTTTACTCTCTATCTAACCCGTGCTGTACCTGCCCTGGGAGTGTTTGATGGGACAGTGCAGAGGGAGCTTTACTCTGTATCTAACCCTGTGCTGTACCTGCCCTGGGAGTGTTTGATGGGACAGTGCAGAGGGAGCTTTACTTTGTATCTAACCTGTGCTGTACCTGCCCTGGGAGTGTTTGATGGGACAGTGTAGAGGGAGCTTTACTCTGTATCTAACCCGTGCTGTACCTGCTCTGGGAGTGTTTGATGGGACAGTGTAGAGGGAGCTTTACTCAGAATCTAACCCTGTGCTGTACCTGCCCTGGGAGTGTTTGATGGGACAGTGTAGAGGGAGCTTAACTCTGTATCTAACCCGTGCTGTACCTGTCCTGGGAGTGTTTGATGGGACAGTGTAGAGGGAGCTTTACTCTGTATCTAACCCATGCTGTACCTGCCCTGGGAGTGTTTGATGGGACAGTGTCGAAGGAGCTTTACTCTCTTTCTAACCCGTGCTGTACCTGCCCTGGGAGTGTTTGATGGGACAGTGTAGAGGGAGCTTTACTCTGTATCTAACCCTGTGCTGTACCTGCCCTGGGAGTGTTTGATGGGACAGTGTAGAGGGAGCTTTACTTTGTATCTAACCTGTGCTGTACCTGCCCTGGGAGTGTTTGATGGGACAGTGTAGAGGGAGCTTTACTCTGTATCTAACCCGTGCTGTACCTGCTCTGGGAGTGTTTGATGGGACAGTGTAGAGGGAGCTTTACTCAGAATCTAACCCTGTGCTGTACCTGCCCTGGGAGTGTTTGATGGGACAGTGTAGAGGGAGCTTTACTCTGTATCTAACCCTGTGCTGTACCTGCCCTGGGAGTGTTTGATGGGACAGTGTAGAGGGAGCTTTACTTTGTATCTAACCTGTGCTGTACCTGCCCTGGGAGTGTTTGATGGGACAGTGTAGAGGGAGCTTTACTTTGTATCTAACCTGTGCTGTACCTGCCCTGGGAGTGTTTGATGGGACAGTGTCGAAGGAGCTTTACACTCGATCTAACCCGTGCTATACCTGCCCTGGGAGTGTTTGATGGGACAGTGTAGAGGGAGCTTTACTCTGTATCTAACCCGTGCTGTACCTGCCCTGGGAGTGTTTGATGGGACAGTGTAGAGGGAGCTTAACTCTGTATCTAACCCGTGCTGTACCTGCCCTGGGAGTGTTTGATGGGACAGTGTAGAGGGAGCTTAACTCTGTATCTAACCCGTGCTGTACCTGCCCTGGGAGTGTTTGACGGGACAGTGTAGAGGGAGCTTTACTCTGTATCTAACCCATGCTGTACCTGCCCTGGGAGTGTTTGATGGGACAGTGTCGAAGGAGCTTTACTCTCTATCTAACCAGTGCTTTACCTGCACTGGGAGTGTTTGATGGGACAGTGTAGAGGGAGCTTTACTCTGTATCTAACCCATGCTGTACCTGCCCTGGGAGCGTTTGATGGGACAGTGTCGAAGGAGCTTTACTTTCTATCTAACCCGTGCTGTACCTGCCCTGGGAGTGTTTGATGGGACAGTGTAGAGGGAGCTTTACTCTGTATCTGACCCTGTGCTGTACCTGCCCTGGGAGTGTTTGATGGGACAGTGTAGAGGGAGCTTTACTTTGTATCTAACCTGTGCTGTACCTGCCCTGGGAGTGTTTGATCGGACAGTGTAGAGGGAGCTTTACTCTGTATCTAACCCGTGCTGTACCTGCTCTGGGAGTGTTTGATGGGACAGTGTAGAGGGAGCTTTACTCAGAATCTAACCCTGTGCTGTACCTGCCCTGGGAGTGTTTGATGGGACAGTGTAGAGGGAGCTTTACTCTGTATCTAACCCGTGCTGTACCTGCCCTGGGAGTGTTTGATGGGACAGTGTAGAGGGAGCTTAACTCTGTATCTAACCCGTGCTGTACCTGCCCTGGGAGTGTTTGATGGGACAGTGTAGAGGGAGCTTAACTCTATATCTAACCCGCGCTGTACCTGCCCTGGGAGTGTTTGATGGGACAGTGTAGAGGGAGCTTTACTCTGTATCTAACCCATGCTGTACCTGCCCTGGGAGTGTTTGATGGGACAGTGTCGAAGGAGCTTTACTCTCTATCTAACCCGTGCTGTACCTGCCCTGGGAGTGTTTGATGGGACAGTGTAGAGGGAGCTTTACTCTGTATCTAACCCGTGCTGTACCTGCCCTGGGAGTGTTTGATGGGACAGTGTAGAGGGAGCTTTACTCTGTATCTAACCCATGCTGTACCTGCCCTGGGAGTGTTTGATGGGACAGTGTTGAAGGAGCTTTACTCTCTATCTAACCCGTGCTGTATCTGCCCTGGGAGTGTTTGATGGGACAGTGTCGAAGGAGCTTTACTCTCTATCTAACCCGTGCTGTACCTGCCCTGGGAGTGTTTGATGGGACAGTGTAGAGGGAGCTTTACTCTGTATCTAACCCATGCTGTACCTGCCCTGGGAGTGTTTGATGGGACAGTGTCGAAGGAGCTTTACTCTCTATCTAACCCGTGCTGTACCTGCCCTGGGAGTGTTTGATGGGACAGTGTCGAAGGAGCTTTACTCTCTATCTAACCCGTGCTGTACCTGCCCTGGGAGTGTTTGATGGGACAGTGCAGAGGGAGCTTTACTCTGTATCTAACCCTGTGCTGTACCTGCCCTGGGAGTGTTTGATGGGACAGTGTAGAGGGAGCTTTACTTTGTATCTAACCTGTGCTGTACCTGCCCTGGGAGTGTTTGATGGGACAGTGTAGAGGGAGCTTTACTCTGTATCTAACCCGTGCTGTACCTGCTCTGGGAGTGTTTGATGGGACAGTGTAGAGGGAGCTTTACTCAGAATCTAACCCTGTGCTGTACCTGCCCTGGGAGTGTTTGATGGGACAGTGTAGAGGGAGCTTTACTCTGTATCTAACCCGTGCTGTACCTGCCCTGGGAGTGTTTGATGGGACAGTGTAGAGGGAGCTTAACTCTGTATCTAACCCGTGCTGTACCTGCCCTGGGAGTGTTTGATGGGACAGTGTAGAGGGAGCTTAACTCTGTATCTAACCCGTGCTGTACCTGCCTTGGGAGTGTTTGATGGGACAGTGTAGAG